>NW_005187439.1:4086296-4092055 GCF_000239375.1 Pundamilia nyererei | reverse complement strand
GGGGTTTGTAGGGGAGATAAGATCTGATGGAGTTCAGGTGACACAGCCTCTCTGACAACTCCTCCTGAAACCAATGCTCCACCCCTCCCCTGCAGCTGAGCCACAAACCACACATACCGCCATCGCCCGACTTTGACCGGGGAGCCGTCCGGCCTAGCCTGGATGAATGGATTTAATAGTTAAATGTATCAGTTGTGAATGAGCATTAAAAAACTTGAGTCCTCAAAACTCAGTTTCCAGATGCAACACAATATAAACAAGAAGCACTCCAGGAGGTCAGTCCACCACCGAGCCAGCTCACTGTCCGCTGTGCTTTTAAGGGACTCGTATTTTATTTTGTCTTCATTCATTTTTTATTAATTGCTCTTTTTAAATGTACTTTGCACTTTGGTCAGATGTGACATGATATTTTAAATCCCGTTATAGTACTTCCTATATGTTGACAATACATCCCGCACTTTTAAGAATCAAAGTTTTGCAATTATAAAGCTTTATATCAACTTTTGACAAATAAACAATTATGTTGACCTTGAAGACTTTGGTGGATGTAAAAAGAAAAGTGGGACATTTAACAGAAACTCTGTAAGATGAAAAACATCTTTTTAATAAAAATTATTTTGTAAGTTGTTAAAACCTGATTTTTCATGGTGTGAACTCCATTCAGTTGAAATAAAATAAACCAAATAAAATGTTACTCAGCCTTTTCTCGTCAAGCAGCACATACCTGTAACCTTATACTCAAAGAGCTAGGGAACATCACACTTCTCAACACTTTCTCTATATCTGTTCGTGTTGCTGGATGATCAGTAAATTAGTTCTAACCCTTACATTTTGTTTTTGCTATATCATGTTGTTTATGATGTAGTTTTATCATAAATTTATTGTATATTTTTTGTATCGCATTTGATACAATTTTGGCAACTTTTGCTAACTCACATATACAATCACCAAATACTTCATTAGTTACACCTATTCAATAAGTTGATAAAAAAAACCGCTAACAGATGGATGTATGGTGTGAGTTTGAATATCTAAGGAGAATTCTTCAAGGTCACTAATATTTAAACCTAGGTGACATCTTCCTCAAGCTATTGTGCTCACAAGATTTTCAGAAAACTATATTTGAACTTTTCTGAGATTTTTAGTAGATTTGCCTATGCTATCAATTTGAAAATCCTACATCATCTCATTTTCCAGTTTTGTTCGCAGAGTTGGGTGTCCATACTTTACGTCCAGCGGTGTGACAGGAACAACTCATAGGCTATTTACAGAAGGAAAAATATTGGATTGCAATCCATTCATTTCCGCCTCAAGTCACGTACGTCGTTCCACCGAAACCATTGCCGAAACTATTAAAATCACGAAAGTGTATTCATACATATGACCAGAGTGACGTTAAATAACACAGATAAAGTTATTATTGTTTTCGTGCTGTGGAAACATGCCCCTTAACAAAACACCATGTAGACAAAATTCAGTTTCAGGATGACAGTGCAAAGTGACTCACTGTGCCTCTATGCCAGTCAGTTAAAGAAAGTGTGATGAATTTACATGTAGTCAATAGCAACACAAACACACTGACCAATTTAAAGGATTTGAAAAGAAAATTGTGCACAAAAATAGTAATAAAGTATGCTGTGCTTCTGGATCGAAGAACATAGGTACTCATGTACCATGTGCATTTTTTATTAAGTTATTTATGTTCGTTGCTAAGCAGCAACAAACAGGGTACAGCAGTTTTGTCTCTCAGCAAGAAGGTCCTGGGTTCAAATCCTTCATGTGGCCACGGCCTCTCTGTGTGGTGTCTGCATGTTTTCTCTCCAGGTACACCGGCTTCCTCCCACAGTCCAAAGACATGCAGTTAGTTGGGCCAACTGGACTGGTGATTCTAAATTGCCTACAGGTATGAATGTGAGTGTGAATGGTCGTCTTTCTCTTTGTGCTAGACCTGCGACAGACTGGCCACCTGTCCAGGGTGTACCCTGCCTCTCGTCCTATTTTAGAAGTTCCAGCCCCCCGTGACTCTGATAAGAACAAGAGGAAGAAAATGGATGAATGGGTTATTGCTGTATATTGCTAGGCAAGTTCTAAAACTTCACCCTCTTAACTAAATCCAGAAAAAATTCAAATATCTTTTGACCCCTGAACTTTGGCAAAAGTGATCCAATGGTGATACGTGTTTCAGTTTCTTTGCTATGGCCTCTCTTCCTAAACTGTTTCACCTGGTTTTCATGAAGTTGGACTTCATGATTTATCTCAAGTTGGCCTTTTGACTTCTACGTTGACCTTAGAGTTTACCTAGCAGCAAGAAAGCAGAAGTTGCATATTTGTTGCTGTCAGCGTTAATCTCGTTAAAATGACATTAACATCATAACCGTATTAACGCAGCAAATCTCCGTTAGCGAGTTAGCATGGTGCGTGGGACTGCACTGCGTCAAGGCGTTAGCGCAGTTAGCTCGTTAACATGTTAGTGCCGTGCAGCCCCACGCACTGGGCCATCCGCGCTAGCTTGCTAATGGAGCTTAATGCAGTTATGGCGTTAACATCATTTTAATGAGATTAACATTGACAGCACTAGTTACAACATATTAATATAACCCACAAGTAAAATTTTGGAAAACTTTGATCTTTTTGATGATTAATAACATTATAGTCACGCTAAATAATTTGATTTTGAATTTGATTTCGAATCAGATAAAAGGGTCGGAAAATTGAGGGATGAATGTTGGGTTGTATGAATGTGTGCAAAGGAGTAAATGCGCCTTGTAGCGTAACGCGCTGTGTGAGGTTGAGATCAGAAAAGTGAGGTATAAATGCAATCCATTTGTATACGGGCGCATTGTTGCAGAATTGTTCTGTCAGGTGAATGAGAGAACAATTTAAAAGTCGATTTATTACAGTAACGTTTAAAGTTAAGAAGTAAAACAGGTCATAGACAAGTGCACAAGGAAGTCGAATTCTATTTTGTTGTTTTGTTTTTTGTGTGCAAATGAAAACAAAACAAATTTTTGGATAATTGATAAAGAGTGTGAGTCATACACAGGAATTGGGTGCGGGCTTGACATAAAATCTGTTTAAGAAGCATCAGTCGAAATGTTTGTCAGAAAGTACTTTCAGGCTGACTGAAAAGCTTCTTAAATAGCCATTTTGTGTCATGTCCACACCCAACACCTGCATATGATTCACACTGACAGTTTCCAAGACAGGTTTCACTTGTATTTAGCTATTTGTTTATCCCTTGTGAATCTCTGTTTATATTCTGTAGTTGCTGTAAGACACTTTCTTGTCATGTACTTTACATAGTTTCTAGTAATTTCTATTCAAGCTGAAGGCAAATGAGGGGCCAACCTAGTATTAGCATTAAGATAAGATAAGATAAGATAAGATAACTCTTTATTGTCATTGCACAGTCATACATAGTACAGTAGTACAATGAAATTGGAAAAACTGTCCTACGTCGGCACTACATATAACACAACACGACACGATATGACACAACACAACGCAACAAACAACACAACACAGTATATTAACTTAGTATAAAAAAGAAGAATAAGTGTATGTGTATTGCACACTGTTATTATTGCACATTAATTATTATTGCACCTTGTTATAAGCATGTTATTAGCATCTGTGCTCGTTACAGTGAGTTCAATTTTTTACATTTTTTATTTTATTTTCATGATCCGAACTTGTCGTGTTAAATATATACACACTGAACCCGCTGTTTGGGGGGAAAAAATGTCTCCAAAAATACGCGCTGTGAAAAAAATAATAAAGTCGACATCGAGCCATGACGAGCGGGTTCTGATGTTTCTGAACAAGAAAAAGAAAAACTGAGATTCTGGGTTGATCCAGTTCTCACATTTTACTGTTTGAATCAGGGACTGAAGCTCTGTCACAGCCGCCTTCATACATACTTCAGGGTGTCAGTGAGGCAGTTTGTTGGCAGAGTTGGGAACACAGGGAGGCAGAAACATGGTTTCAGAGAGCAGCATCTCTCTGTGCGCTGAGGTAAAAACTACTTTTATATTCAATAAAGTTACAAGCATATGTTGCCAAATGCTGATTGGTCAGTTGAAAAATCGAGCTTGGTTGATTTAAAAATAAATGCCGCAAAATCCTCCAGCAAAACCATGTGGTCAGTGTGAATGGCTGCACTAAGAATATGTGTCTGAAAAGGATTTGATGTGTAAAGACCCTAAGTCTGGGATTTTTTTTTCCATTTCAAAAAGCCCAAATTCCAGTGGTTTTAAGAAAGTCAAATATTATTGGCTTTGTTTTCGGAGTGTCACCATGGCAAAAATAATTTGTAGAAAAAATTCACTTGTCATTTCCTTCTTCTCCTCCACTGGTTAATGACAAAGGGACTTGCCACATAAAGTCAGTGACTCATTGCACCTCTGTGTCGGTAAGTTAAGGCAGCAGTGTACATGTTTATCTATTCATAGGTTGATTGTATCTTATCAGGAACATGTTGTTAGTGCACAGGTTTCTCTTCAGTGATTATTTGAAGAGAAATTCTTCTCAGTTCTCCTGTATAAAGTACATTTCTATGTCTGTCTCCCCATTTAATAATAATAATAATGGATTGGATTGATATAGCGCTTTTCAAGGGACCCAAAGCGCTTTACAATGCCACTATTCATTCACTCTCACATTTTTGTTGATTTTTGTTAGAGAGACTTCTGGATGTTATTCATGATGTCGCCATAGACAAAGTTGAACAGCGCCTCCTTTGTGGTACAGTACAGAGTGAAGTAACAATAAAAAGCCACTTGACTTGATTTGAACAATGATCAATATATACCCCAACATAATAAACATAAATATGTATCAGTTACATAACTCAAAAGTGGTTTTAGTGAGGGTCAATTATGCTCTATTGCTCAATACTGGCATATTGAATATAAATAAAATAAATTAAAATAGATATGTTTAAGTTAACTAGTATGTGGAGATGAAAACGACACACTAGAGCGACTAATCTTAGTGAATGTCTGCCTTACAAAATGAATGATTTAATAAAGAGAGTGGCTAAAAATAAATAAGTGATTGACAAACACAGAGTTTTAAAAAGTAAAAGAAAGTATTCCTCTAATTGAAAAGAATGAATGTTACAGTTTTTCTCAGTCGCTTTGGTGCGTTTCTCAGATCAGAATTGAAATTCTCATAACTATTAGTTCAACCTCCACAACACTCAGTCATTTGTGCACATCATAGTAGCAATTTCTCCTCTCTGTACAAACTGCAAATGATTTTGGACATGAATCAGTTGCTTCCATACATTTCCCTGCTGCTTTCTGACATTTCCATTTGCTTATGTCATGTCAGTCAAAAGTAATCATACCTATGGATGCTGAATAGTCGTTCCCAATAAAACTAATAGTCATACATCCATTGCTTGAGTCATCACACACAAAATTGTTGAACTAGTTATCACATGCCAAATACTGGCCATCTGTCAAGCAAATCCTATACCTTTCTGTATCATTGTTCCTGGAAATGTCTCCGAAATTGAACAATTGATCTCGGGTGAATTACAGCTGTCACTCATGAGGAGGCGTGTGAAAGTTTAGTTGTAACCAATGACAAACAACTTGTTCACTGTCAATTATGGATGAATCCTGTGAATCCCCGATTGGCAAGCATATATAAACTGCGCAGGAGCTAGTGTGTACCATTTCTACACTTCTGTGACACAAAATGGAAGGTCAGCACCGTGGAAGAGGGGTGAGGATGCGGGGAGGAAGGGGAAG
>NW_005187439.1:4074958-4085270 GCF_000239375.1 Pundamilia nyererei | reverse complement strand
ATTGACATGGATACTTGCTTTTGAGGTATGGATAATCAATTCTGTGCATGTGACGTGCTTTTGCAGGCTATCCACTAGGTTTTGCAGTTTGCACTAATTGTTTTGGGAAATGCACTAACTGCTGTGCAAATGTTAATGGTGTTCTGAGAAACGCACCAAAGCGACTGAGAAAAACTGTAATGTGAAAATGTGCTAAAGACAATTCTAATTGAAGTAGAATTACATAAAATGAAACAGTGAATTTTATCCATATGTGAATGAATGTGAATTCTCCATGTTAAAAAAAGAGGATTTTAAAGTTTAAAAGTTTAAACTATGTGTTAAATCTTCTAAGTCCCATAGACAGATAAGGTGGACACTGGATGAGTAGATTCAGTTGGATGACCAAAATGTAAAGATGTGACGGCCAGGTCGAGAAGGTGGAGAAAGCGTGAGCAGGTATAAAAGAGATTCAGGGCTCTTTGCTTTTGTCTACTGTGAGCTGAGCAGTTCAGAAGATTGGATCCAAGAGGTTCACCCTTGAAGTTTCCAGCAGGGATATGAGAGGGGAGAGCGCAGCCCAACCTGCCAACCTGTGAAGTGATTTAGTCATTTTTGGCTTTTCGTCTTCTCATTTTTGCCGTGTTAGATGGTTCATTCAGAAGGATATTGATGTACGTCATATTTCCACTGAATGCCCAGCTGCTTTCCTGTTGGTTGATTATCATCAACTCGGAATCTAAACAGTGACCACACAGTGTTATTGTTGTGATTTTTTTTATTGGTTTGCCACCAATGTTCTGTTTAACTGTTCAACTTTTCTCCAGATCATTGTGGGAATGAGTCGGTGTAATAAATGGCTTTTGTTCACTGTTTCTGTAACAGAATCCAGATAAATGAGTTCTTTTTTCTAAATTTCACATTCCATTGGTTTGTGATCAGCTTTACAAATGAAAAACTGACTGCATCGACTCTTTTCTGGGAACTGCTATTTTTTGGCCATTCTCTATTAGCTGTATTTTTGGGGAATTTCAGGTTGCTGCCAGTAGCCATCCAGTCTGCATAACTCATTTGTAACATTTTCAAGAAGACCAGATAGTGCTTGATAAAAGCTTGATTCTGTTTGAATTATGGCATTTTATGGCAAGGAAATGAAAGAAAATTTAATGTCCTGAATGTCTGTGAAGGTTCTCAGTCATCCAGGTCATCGTAGTCAAAGGAGCTTGCAAAGAAAAGCGTCTGGACTTCTTTAAGTTACTTAAAGACGTTTCACCTCTCATCCGAGAAGCTTCTTCAGTTCTAAGGTCAAATGGTGGAGAGTCCCACATATATTTAATGTCCTGAATATAATCCAAACTTGAGCCATTCGAACCAAAACTCCCTACATGTCTCGACAGTCTTAGATCTGTTTGGAGAAATGTGTTTTTGTTGGATTGCATCTACCAGTTTAAGTGATCTGATTGTGGTTTCTGGCATCAAGTCCATCTACCTGTGAAAAAATATTTAGAAAAGACCACTATAGAAAATGCATTTTAGCACATTTTAAACAACAACTGTTGACCAAGCTGCTGTACATTTAAGTCAATCGGAAGAGATAAAAACATAGGAAGACATGATAGAATTTAAGAAAAAGAAGCATAAAATGAGAAAATTTGAGTAAGAAATAAGACAAATAAAAGTAGCACAAACTCATTGTGATTTAAAAGCCAAGGAATAAAAGTGGGTTTTCAGACAGGTAATAATTTATAAAGTAATGCCTTTCTTGATAGCTTACATAAGAGTTGAAGAACATTCCAGGAGATAATGCTAATTCAGAATTTTGTTTAAGCCAGTCTTCATTCCCTACAAATAAGTAGGGAACCTTGGAATATGTGGCACAAAAAATTTGGCACCGCAAAGTGAGACTGGTTTCACTCTTCACTCATCACATATGCATGTTCAGTACTCCTTGGTGGTAAAGTATCTTTAAGATGTTGGGGATTTTTTTTTTTTTAGTTGACAGTGACATGGCTCTGTTTCAGTCCAATTCACCATCTTTGCCTAAACCCAACCAAATAGATGGATGAAATAACTGAAAGTGTACACAAATGCAGGTTGTTTTTTTATGAGTTTTATTTGCCTTTGCAAATGAGTCAAATAACAGTAAAGTCAACGTTTGCATGTTTTCTGATGAGGGCGAATTGTAAACATAGAATATTTATAGAGACATCTCAGTTTCAGCTTTATCAGCTTCCGCCTTATGTGTCATATGCAAGTTAGCAAAGGGTCAACATTGCAATGAAATGTCTTTGATGAACAGAACACAAGTCTCTCAGCAGTATAACAGTATACTCTCCATATGTATATATACATAATCCTCTAATCGCCTGAGCCAAGGTGTGAAACTGGGTGTGGGTCACAATCAGCCAGAGTTTTGGGTGTGTTCATTGTGAAACCTGGCCCCACCTTATCATGCGAATTCCTGAGATCAGATGGCCCAGGATGTGAGTGGGCGTTAAGGCGTCAGGGAAGGGATCTCAAAACTGGATTATAGATGGCAGAGAGTTGGTGTCGTAAATCCCCGCCTCTGTTCAAAGATGGTCGCTCACAGTGGACATAGATGGCTTCTTTCACTCCTCTTTCAAACCATCTGTCCTCTCTGTCCAAAATGTGAACATTGGCATCCTTGAAAGAGTGTCCTTTATCCTTAAGATGCAGATGGACTGCTGAGTCTTGTCCTGTGGAGGTGGCTCTTCTGTGTTGTGCCATGCGCTTGTGAAGTGGCTGTTTGGTCTCTCCAATGTAGAGGTCTGAGCATTCCTCGCTGCACTGTACAGCATACACCACATTGTTAAGTTTGTGTTTTGGCGTTTTGTCTTTCGGGTGAACCAGTTTTTGTCTGAGCGTGTTGCTGGGTCTGAAATGCACTGGGATGTCATGCTTGGAGAAAACTCTCCTGAGTTTCTCTGATACACCGGCTACATAGGGGATGACGATGTTGTTGCGTCTGTCCTTCTTATCCTCCCTCGCTGGTGTCTGGTCTTCTTTTCTGTGCCTCTTTGCTGACTTTAAGAACGCCCATTTAGGATAGCCGCACGTTTGAGTGCTAATAATTCATATTAGTTTTTCAAGAAGCTTCTCCCTTTACAGTAACTGTGAAGCAGGTGAGAAAAAATATAATCCTGAATAGCCACTTTATCTAAAACTGCGGTGACAAAAGACACCGATACATGTGATCTAACAGCATAATGACGATCCTGTTCTGGACATACTATATAGCCCTGCGTCATGCAAAGCTTGATCAGTTATTATTGGCTTTGTATAGTTGATTGGTGGTTTTGTACTTTATTTCTGTTTTTTCTAATTGCTTTAAAATATGTTTATATAGCAACACGAATGGAAAATACTATGCATGAATAACATTTTGATCAACAGTAAAACTGTCAAAATAATCTTAAATACAGCGATGTAAACGTTGATAGATACCTAGAACCTAAAAATCCAAATTCCTATAATTAATTCACTCAATGTTTTATCTCAGTTCGACTGTTTTAAAACATGTGCACACCAGTCCCAGATATCCAGATGCACTCATTTTTGGCATTTTTTGTAATATCCTGACTGCCTGCAGGCTTAGACCAACTGAGGAGCAGGTCCACAGTCTCAACTTGGTTCATAACATTTAAGATAAGATAAGATAAGATGACCTTTATTAGTCCCACAGGTGGGAAATTTGTTTTGTTACAGCAAAAGTGCAAAGTTATGTAGCAGAAATGAGAAAACACTGGAATGCAATAAAATACAATAGAATAAAATAAAATACTATATACAATAGAATAAAATAGAATAGAATAATATATACAATATAATAAAATAGAAATACAAATACTATATACAACTGAGTAGGAAAATACAAGAATACAACTTCGTCAGAAGAAGAATTGCACAAATATCATTTACTGCATACCAGTAAAATACCAATAAATGTTCCCATTGCAAGTAATAATAGTGATTTAATATGTGTCAAATGTGTCCACACCCTTCAGAAGTACGCATGATTTTCCTCACAACACACTGTTCTTATTATTCACCTCTCTGAGGGCCTTCTATGTCAGGCTCACATGCTCTGTGAGTGGATGAGTGAGATAAAGCACTTCACATCCAGAGTAAAGTAAGGTCTGTATTGGTCAAGGTGGCAAGCAGTGTAACATATAATTTTAAGGTTGATGGAAGAAGAGTACATAATTGGATTTAGCTTGGATTAAGGCCTTTTTCCACTTTACAGCAGTGTTTTGTCCACTTGTGGCATGAGGAACTTTCCTGTTTACTTGCTGTGGTTTGTCACAGCTGAAAGTTTATAAGGGTGACAGCTCTCAGACAACATCTATCCAGTCTCCCGTTGTTTGTTTAAGTGTGTCCCAGACGTTTAGTGCTCAATTTCCATTTCAGGGCTAATTAGTTTTAAAAAAAATTGTTACAAAAGAAGCAGATGTCTCTGGGGGTAATGCTGTTCACTTTCTGTTCAGTTCAGTTTTATTTATACAGCATCAAATCACAGCAACAGTCGCCTAAAGGTAGCACTGAAGTGTGGAGCTCTGGCATTTCCTCCTTACTCGTTACACTTGTGCAATAAAGTAAACAATCCACATGCAGGCTGTTAGGATAAAATCAATGATTTTACAGCAAAGAAAGCATTCATGCAGCTTTTAAACCGGGAGGATCAAAGCCAGGCTGTTTTTTATTGACGGTGGTGAAAATAACACCTTCAAAGAACGCTTATCATTTTTTTCAAGTGATAAACACTACAACGACTGGGAGTCATGGCACTGAAGCAAGATTGTAAATGTAAAGTAATAAAAAAAATGAAAACATGTTATCAAAAGTTGAGTCCTAATTTCAAAAGAGACCACAACCTACAGAAAAAAAAATTCTTGATGAGTCAGACTCAAAAGAGTAATATTTAACTGTGTGTTGCTCCACACTGTCTCGCCCGGTTCCTGCAGGGTGACTTCTGTCTTTAAACCTTGGTGTTATCTGAGGCATTGTGCAATAGATTTATTAGCTTCGTTTAGTCAACACTGTTATATGAGAGAAAAAATATCAGTCATTATTATCACCATCATAAAGTCTGAAATAAAATGTTTACAGTATAGATGGATGCAGCTGCCATCGCATCATTTTTTTTATTGGAAATTATGCAGTTTATTATATCATTGCACTCTGAAATAAAAGCATAGTACAAATGAGTAGTTGGAGTTAAAAAAAAGAAATCATGGAAATAAATAAATAAATAAATAAATCCTAAAGGCTTTAGTTAAACTTTAATTAAAGGTGCAAACACTAGCAGAACATGCAAACTCCACACAGAGGCAGATCCCTTTACTGGTGTAATAATGTCATTTCAGGCCCTATAACAAAAGGATTTCTCACATATGGAATGAATGAAGTATTTTTTATCTTAATTGCAGCCTGCAGCAGAGTTTTCTGCTGAGTTTTGGACAGTCAGTCACCTTCCAGTTAGTATTAGGAAGGAGAATTTTAGAATTTTAACATTAAACACAGTAACTGAGCCCTGTAACCTCAGTCATGTGTTTTGCATTTCTTTCTGCTTAGCGTCATGAGCTGACTTGGCAGTGTAATATTCCAAGTGATTCCAAGGTTCATCTGAGGACCTGTGAGATCCAGCTGGGTTTGTGTCCTGGAATGTAAAACCTTAAAGCTGAAAGAGCGCACACTCTCTTTTTACCATTGTCACTGTCCAAATACGTATGAAAGTTTTTGTACACGTCCAGGATTATTGTCCGGTTTGAATGGTTATAAAACAATAAAAGATAGAAACTGTAAACCTTTCTTTTATGGCCATTTTTTATGCACTTTGACTTTCTCATATTTGTTTAACAATAAATGCAATTGTGTATGTTTTGTTTTAGGATGCTTTTTATGTCAAAGAGACTAAAAAGTTTCCACTGACAGCTACACAAAAGCACAGTGGCAACACGGGAGAGGAAACTGGGCCCGACTGAAATCTGACCTCACTCACTACACATAAATAACTTCATACCTATCTACCCGTGTAAAGGACTCCATCAAGAAGAAATGTCTGTTTATTAACCTTCAGGAGTAAGCGTTGTGAAATGCATTCATTCTTTTGGGTTTGGGTGGATATATTGAAGTATTAAGCAAGTTTCACTATAGCTGGACATCACTAAATATTCTCAAAAAAGTCACCATAGACATTTTTGTGGAAAAACAAACAAAAATAACAGCCACCCAACAGTTTTGCAACAATGTACTTACTAGTTACACAAATGTAAGAAAATACTCTTTAGCCTAGATATCCACTGTTGACGCATGCAAAGAGCATTTAAGGAACATTTTCACATTCAAGGGAAACTCTGCTGCCGTGAAAAAAGGTCAATTTACTGGCAGTGTGACATTTTAACTTTAAAAAGAAACACCTAGCCGGATGACCTCTGCAACCAGGGAAACAGGAAACGAAGCATAAAGGTCCCAGCGCGGTACTGTGTTGATCCAGATTCGTATTGCAGAGTTTGTGTCTGTTCCAGCAGCTCTTTGGATATGGAAAAAAATATGAGGCATTTTTTGGGAGCTCTATTTGTCTTCCAGATACTTACTGCAGGTTGTGCTATGCTCAGTGACACAGTCTGCCTGGATGGAAAAGCCACCTGAACAAGCAGAATTCATCATGAAGAGAGAGAAGGTAAGATAATCCTCAAGATGAATGAGCACTTAAAAGACTTATTCTTAGAGCCTGGAAATCACCATCTCCTCCACTGTTTAGGGTTTGGCTACGTGAGATGGTTGCATGTTTGTATATTGAAGAGGTTCATTATTGTCTGGCTGACACTCATTTTAAGTTTGTTGAAATCTGGGGCCCTCTCTCAATCATATTAATGGGGATTCAACATAAACTTTAACCCATTTGACTGCACTTTGTGTTTGTGTGAAACTGCACTTCTGCCAGACCCTGATTCCTTCCTGGTCTTGTTCCCCACATCTTCTGGACTTGGTGAACTCTCTGTTGCCCTGTCTAACGTGGCTCAAGAGTTGGGAGTTCGCCTTGTAATCGGAAGGTTGCCCCGGCTTGGACAGTCTCGGTCGTTGTGTCCTTGGGAAAGACACTTCAGCTGTTGCCTACTGGTGGTGGTCAGAGGGCCTGGTGGCGCCAGTGTTCGGCAGCCTCGCCTCTGTCAGTGCGCCCCAGGGTGGCTGTGGCTACAATGTAGCTTACCATCACCAGTGTGTGAATGGGTGGGTGACTGGATGTGTAAAGCGCTTTGGGGTCCTTAGGGACTAGTAAAGCGCTATATAAATACAGACCTCACACAGAAGATCATCTTCTTTGGACACTGGTATTTCTTTGAACTTTTGATTTGTACTGGCTAATTGGTGTATTTTTTCTTTTCTTTCCTGTTTTCCTGTTTGTTTTTTTCTGTGCTTGAATGTTATTGTTTTTGAATCTTGTGTCCTTTGTCTGGTGTGATTTTATGTAACTTCGAACTTAAAATCTTATAAATAAACATTTTAAAAAAAGATGAATGAGCACTTTACTCACTTTGGCGAGAACTGCTTAAAACTGGTAAGATCATAAAGTTCTAAAATAACACAAATGAGAAGCAAACACATGGCAGCAGAGGTGTTTTTACACTTTATTTTCCACCTTATAAAACAGAAGTTGTTTATCTTTTATGATTATAGCCTTCTCAAGACAAAATGCAGGAGCGAAGGAAAAAGACCCAACAACAACACAAACCACCAGTAGACCACATTCCTTGGTGCGCCACATATTACTGACGGCAGTAATAACTAAGAACTTTTTGCCAGGGTCGTCAAACCTCTAAAAAACCTCGTGTACTGCAGCCACTCTGCATGCTTTTGCCGCCCTTCCTTTCTTATCATGATAAATTCTGCTGCAGTTGTTTCCTTTGTTATTCAAGCCAAAAATTTCAGAGTGTGAGACCAGGAAATTCATTTTAGGTGTGTCGCTGTGAACTTTCCTTATAACAAAAACAAATTTCACACCAACTTCGGGCGCCACAGAGTCTGATCATATTAGGGGCTAACAACTCATATCGTACAAAAACGTGGTGTGTAGTGCTTTTTCCGAATTCTTCACTATGTTTGTTGTGGTGCCGAGAACAAACCTTTGTCGCTGAGCGTGGCATGCAAAACAAACAGAGAGTGTATATTGCAATCACAGGGGAACGATGAATACGAAAATCTAAAGAATTGGGATTTGTAATAAATTCTTTTTAAAAACATATGGACAATGTTTGTACAGTTTCTTTGAGATTGGCCAGTAGTCTCATCCCTTTGCACCACCTGTAGTTTACAATATGAAAAAAAGAGCAAAGTTTTATTTTGTGCTTTTACCACCCAACCCAACTACCAAAGCATTTTTCTCCCTATACCAAGAACACAAAATTAGCCAGCCAGACTAATCTCCAGTTTGTAGCTCTACTACTAGTCCAGCTACTTTATCAAATCACAGCAGGAAGAGAGAGTTCTGCTTGGATTCAGCTAAAGATAAACTGTCTTCCTCTTCAGTTTGTAGACAGAGCGGATTGTAGTAAATGTGTGCAAAAGGCTGTTGGTGAATGCCTGCAGGACAAAGAGCACACAGAGGAATAATTAGGGAAGGCTGCTGCAAAGAATGTGAGATACATATGCACCATTTTAACCCTGGGAACATTTTAAAGGGAACATAAAAAGAAGAACTAAGTAAACTAACTTACATACATCTACTTTGCCTCATCTTTGACTTCAGCCAAATCCCGCTTGGTGTCACTGAGGCTGAGATATTTCTGAGATATGCAGACGTATTTCTGTGGTTGACACGCAGTTTTGAGGCTGTAGTGTTCGCTGCCTCCATGGTTGTGCTTCTCAAACCAGTACTCCACTGAGTCACTATCCAGCTGATCCAGCTGAACCAGCTGTAAACAGATGTAGCAGACGTAGAGATGTAAAAAAAGTAACTGATACAAGTCTACATCTGTAGTTTTAGATTGAATGATCGACAGGGAGGCGGAGAGAGAGAAAATGCATTGTTCTATTTACCTCAAGGGAGTGTTTGTCCCCCTTTAGGAAATAGTCTTTCACCATATTGTCACGCTTCAGATTGAATTTAAAAGCTATCCAGTTGTATGAGCGGTGTTTCTCTATGTAGACCGTATGATCATCTAAAAAAACCAAACAAAATAACATTAACTTTACTTCTTTATTAGTGACACAATAACCCATTTCATGCAATAAATCAGTGCACATATAAAGCTATCAGTGTAAACAATGCTGTTTCCTGTTTTTGGATTGCCACTTAGACAAATCTGAATGATTTTGCTGTTAAAATTCTTACTTGTTTGGGAGTCAACAGCACACAGCTTGAGTCCATTGGAAAATTTCTGGACTTTCACAAACTTCCCATCTTTAATCTTCAGAACACGTGAATTCATCCTGTCGGCTCAGAGGGGTTCTGGCACGAGGAGGAGAACGTTAAGACCAGCAGAGATCTTAAACAATAGAAGGTACACAGACTGGACTCCTTGTTCAGTAATTTGACTTAATAGGATTAGATGTTTGTTCCTAGTTCATGAATGCTTTCTGGAAATGATCTTAAGTTCCTTGCAGCTTTGAAGGTTTCCAGCTTGTGATTTATTTCTGTGATTACTGATATATCCATCTTTAAAATTAGAGGATAAGAGATTAAAAAAAGTCCTTTCTTGAATAAATTTCTTATGGAGAATGAAACAAACATAAAGAGCAAAATAAAATATGATGCAGGGGGGACATTTCAGCATATTGTTCGTTTGAATTTTGCAAAAACACATAATAGCACTCTTAAATAATAATAATAATACGTTTAGTGTAATATTTATCTACTTATTCAGCTACTTCTGGAGTCAGAGTAGCTAATATAACAGATTTTAGCTTTTATTGAACTATTACCAAGTTGGAGTCTTGAGTTATGAAGCCCTGTGTAAACAACAGCTATTTCACGGAGAAAATCGGGAGCGCATGACAAATAAACCTTCAGATAGTTTTTGCAGCGACTGCTGCAGGCTGCTTTCACACCGCTGTCGGAGAGTGCAGTGCAGCCTGCGTTATTTTTAAACCACTTTACTGAGAACAGTACTGAGAACTGAGAACAGCTAAAGAACGCTGTTGCGCATGCACAAATTAAAGCACCTGTGACTTACCGGCTGTGAAGATGTCTGAAGTAGAAGCGCAGTTTGTAACTTTAGCCCGCGGTGCCGGAAAGGAGACTTAAATAGGAGGCGAGTAATCTGTGGTCATTGCGCAAGCTTGTGACGTGGGAGTGCTGGACGTGGGTTTGACC
>NW_005187439.1:4061382-4074815 GCF_000239375.1 Pundamilia nyererei | reverse complement strand
TATATATATGTATATATGTATAAGCAGTCTGCTCACCTGCCTCAGCTTGAATTTACAGTGCAATTTACTGATTTCAGTGTACCCATCCTTATTGTAATCTCAAATAAGTTCAAGATAGATGTGAAGATTCAGAAAACCCAGAACAGGTGACATGGATGGTGATTTTAAAAGGGGAGAAGACCGATGTTTAGGATGTAACGAATTCCTTCTGATCCAAAATGCTCGTTTAAAACAAACACAAAAACGCGTTTAACAATTTGAAATGATCCAAGAAGAAGCACTCCCTCTACTGGCCAAAATGGCAAATCGCCCTTTCTGTGTCGAGTGTGACTGTTGTGCTTCCAGATATGGGAAACTTGTAAGAAGAAGCTCGTGACCTTGAAAATATATATTAATTATATATATTAAGTTAAAGGTCAAAGTATTTAGTTAAGTTTGCTAATTTATTTGAGGAGTTCTTTGGGGTTCTCAAAGAACATTAAAAGCTTTTCTCTGGCTGAGTTTTGTGCCTTTCCACGCCACCATGATCTCACTTCGGTAATGTTGAGGTCTGGGGAGGCCTATCCATGACGAGTACTGCTCCACTGTGTCTCTTTCTATTTATCTCTACCACCCTGGCAGTTTGTTTGGGATTGTTGTCATGGTGTCAAGTTTAACAAGATCCCAAACACCAACGGTTAAAAAGCACTAAACCATGACAGAGCCTCCATCATGCTTTACAGATGGCTGTGGACACCCCCTGTCATACCTCTGTTCTGAACTCCTCTGTAAAGATTGAAGATGATTTGAACCACAAATTCATCACTCCGTGACACCTGATTACGCTCATCTTTAATCCACCTCTTGCGTGATCTGTCATACTTTAGTCTTTTCTCTTTTCTGTTTAAAGATTGCTTTCTTCAGAGCCACACTTCCACAGAGACCCTTTTTTGATGAGGCTTCAGTGAACAGCACACGATTCATTTGCTAGAAAAAAAGAACCAATGTCCAAAACTTTAAAAATAAATAAATAAAAACTATTGCTTAACACTACTTTAAAGAAAAATTCACAAGAAATTCTGGTTCTTTGGAAGAAAAATGTAAAGAAATGGGGGGAAGCAATACTTTTTCAAAGTACTTATACATTTTTGAGGGGATTTGATTTTCAAAAGACCTTTACACTTTATACTTTTGTCCTGGTGTTTTACTGCTGCAGGTCCACTTGAGCCAAGGATTTCCAGTTGAAGAGCACTGAAGTGAATCACTACAGAGATTTTAATACTATCAATGATGTGTAACCACAGAAATTCCTTTGGCTCACTAGTTCCCCTCACTCATTAACAACAAGCACTGAGTATGAATATTTTTACTACTACTACTACTTTAAACAGAAAGAGCAAGCAGTGAGTCAGTTCCACTGTGGGTGTAGCCTACTCACAGGGAGCTAGACTACGTGCAAACTATAAAAAAATCACACAAGTTCCTTTATGTGGCACCAAATGAGGGTTTTTCTATATCTGCACATTTCTAAGACATCAACAGCTTGTTGTGCAGACGGTATGTAACATTGACTTAACTCTTGAACTCTTAGTGGCTGGTTTGCAAACTGTGAGGTTTTAAAATTCAGTTTGATATTACCAAAATATAGTTGAATTGAATGTGGGAATAGGTTTAGTGAGCATTACTCACTTAGGAGCACAATGAGTTCTTTTATAAACACCGGAAAGTCATTAGCACTGTATTGATAAGGTTATCTCATTTTATTCTAAACATTATTAAACACTGAGCTGTTGTTTAGAATTACACACAGAGAAAAAAGTCTGAGCCAAGAAACCACCTCTGTGCTGCCAGTAAATATGAATGAAATTTTGGAGGAATGCTAAATCTATGCCACGAAGAATTAAGGACGTTCTGAAGACAAAAGAGGGTCCGACTGAGTATCAAACAGGCGTAAACTTAATTTAATTCATTTCTTATTGAATGTAGTCTGCAAATCTTATTCTTTTTTTGACTGATGTTTCTTAAATAGCAATTTTAAAGTTGTTCTCACACCCAATACCTGAATATGAGTCACCCAGACTTTCAGTAAAGGCTTTCCACTTGTATTTTTATTCATTTAAATTGAGAAAATGTGGCAAAACACGTTCTCAGTTTCTGTTATTCCGTATTAATACCATATTTGTACATATTTATGATGCAGACCTGCTGTGCAGAGCAACTTAGTTCTATACTTCCAGCTCCAACAGCCACAGCAGTTTTTGATCCATCGCTGTTTATTTTAGTCCCCAAGTTATGCAAGAAGTGCTGCAAAACTATACATGCAATATATACACATACAGATTTATAGGCTTTAAAGGGAAAATATTTATTTTACATTACTATTTACATTGCATTCTTCGAAAATAAAAAAATAACAAAGTCAGGACAATAAGCTCAACATCTTCTCCATAAGGGAGTATATCAAATACTTGAAATATTAAAAATATCCAAAAAGGAAAAAAAGGAAAACTGAGTGTTTGAAAAGGTCAAATGTGTCATGTCATTGAATCACAGGCGTAACTAAAAGGAATGAGAGACAACAGGAGGTCATAACTGAAAAGAAACGGCATCAAGAGAATGTGTACTTAGGTAGTGAGAAGTGTGCTGCGTATATGAACAGGAGGGCGTGTATGTGAATAAACAGTGTGCAGAGCAGCCAAATAAACACAACAGGTTTTCCATGAGGAAGTGTCAAACACCAAATTATGAAAAAAACAACAATCTCCCCAAAATATCAGCCAATATATTTACAAGGAAACTCATATTCTCAAATCACAGAAGGGTGAAAGCATCGAAGCATGCAGACTAAATTTTTTTTCACCCTCCCTTCCACATTAAAAGTAACAAATGGTGTAATATTGATAAACCACTGAAGCTAATCATCGTCGTCACAGACTAGCTGGACAACCACTTTGTCTTTGAGCGCCTCGTTTTCTCTGTAAACGTACACTGGTGCACCACTTTCAGACGGGCTGGGTTCCCAATCCGTTTGCTCTTCACTTCTTTCTTTCTCGTCCTCACAGAGCAGGTCATCGTACGAGTTCACGCACAGGTCGTGGTCCTGAAGGGGAAAGGGGTATCGGAGCGAGGCTCTCTCGATTCGCACTGACCGCCTAACCGGGGTGAAGAAGCGAACCTCCTGACCGTTGACCTTTACTGACTCTCTCTGTTGACTTGGAGGGCCACTAAGTGAAGATAAAACATAATTAATTATAATCCACAGAAAAAAAAAACCCATCTTGCTGTAAACACTGTAAATAACTCATCATTTCTTTGTTAAGCTGCTTGGATATGATTCTCATTGTGCATATTTTTTCTTTCTTATTGCTTCTGACTTGTGATTAAAACAAAAAGCATACTTCAAACAGAATAAGGAAAAAGGTGAAACCAAATAAAGCACACAGATCAGTGAAAAAGGTTCTAACATTACAGCTTACTGTGTTTAACATGTGTTTCTACAGCAGCCTGAACACAAATTAACAGTATCATTATTATAATATCAACATCATTTAAAGAATTATCTGACCCTGTTTTAGTGGAGTGTTTGCTTTCGGACCTCTTTTGATAAATGCTGTTGTTTAGTTCTAAATATATGCACGGATTACCGCAGCACCATACACGCAACATACACAGGTTTTAAAAGCTAATTTTACATCACTGTGTACACTGTATTGTTTGAAGAAATAAAATAATAGCATAAGGACCATAAGAACAAATCTATATCTTGCATGAAGAAGTTACTTAGCTGCAAAAATGGGTCGAGAATAAAAAAACAACAAACAAAAACACAGGACGGTTTGAATGGTTCAAACATGTCATTTCAATGTGTCAGAGCAGGGCTGAAAGACTCCGGTAAGTCATGGGAGACAACTCACGGTCAACGAACGGACGACTAAGAAAACTGGATTTAATTTATGTGAAGAGAACAGCTCAGTATTGTGAAGCGTGCTTCCCTACGCGAATAAAAAACAATGAGGAAATATCTTATTGCCAGAGACACACGGCAGGAGCAAAGCAGCTTTTCTAGCTGAGGGCACAGAGCCTGGGTGTAGCTCATTTCAATATTTACACTCAAATGACAAAGCAACACAACAACTTAGCCTTTCTCAAACTGTGCATCCAGCAGTGATTTTAGTGAGTGATCTCTTAAAAGTTGTCTGTGGGACAGTGTTCAAAGGAGCACGACAAACACTCTTTATATAGATTTACATTACTCACAGTATCTACAGAACACAGTAAACTTGGCACACATAATCTAGAGTGTGCCTTGAGATTATTAAATGGGATTGACTGACAATGTCCCATTTTTCCCACATTTTGTTCTTCTCTTCATGCTCTTTGTAAACTGATTCAGAAATCCCCCCCATTATTAACTATGCAATGCTTTTATTTCCGTGTGAATGCAAAAAAGGAAACGAGCCGTTGGCGTTGTTATCATGAAACGTCGATGGCTCATAACCTCAGTAGCTTACAACTCATGGGCTCTGTCATCAAACAGATTAGAGCTGAACTAATGCTAAAAAATTTTTGAGCGACCAAACAAATACATCAGAGAACAGTAACATGGAGAAAGTGACACGATGACTCGAACACACCCAGGGGTTGCTGTGATCTTGTACTTGACCACAGACGACTCTCCTCTCTCCCCATAAATGAGCGCTCTGACAGGTTTGGGGGTCATCAGTGGATTGCTGCCACAATCTGGAGTGTTTTCAGGTGTTGGAATATGTTCGACCTCTTTGTCCTGTTCTTTAGCTGAAAACAACATGAAAATGTGGGTTTTACTAAATTTAATTGGGGAAAATATCCTGCAAGAATTAACAGGACTTGATTTGATGTAGAAAATGTGTGCATTTAGTAGCTGCACATTTACACTTCCAATGACAAAGACAATACCCAGGCTTTGGATACCATACCAGTACCTCAGACTGGTAATCATATACTCTAAAAATGTGCATCTTATTAAATGTGCATGTTTTAAATAACATTCATGGTCGTATTTTTGGTTAAAAGGAAGGAAACGTATATTATTATGCAACGGTTTTAATTTCATATTAGGCTGTATGTTCCCCATGAATTAAATGAGTTTGACACCCTTTATCTAAGAACTAAAGTTATCTATTGTAAATCTTAACGCTGCCGCTGCCCCCACCAAGGTCATGAAGGTGAGTTACCTTGGATCTCGTCCTTTTTCTTCAGAATGTCAAACACCACGATCCGCAGCTCATCTACTGGCTACAACAAAATACAATTACAGGAAAACAGGATTATTATACATTACTGGAAAGCTTTCCCCAGAGATGACAAACTCTTCACATCCTGCTCTGAGCTAAAGTTAACTATACGCGTATCAAGTTCAAATTTGTTTATATGGCACAATTTCATGCTAGACCAATTAAAAATGAAAAGTGACTAACATATACAAACGTTTCTATAAAAGGAAAACTTGATTAAAGAGAAAGACAGTTTTCCAAATGCAGTCAGAATTTCCAAGCTACTAGTTGGAATGTGTATTTGTGACTCGCTAAATAAGCTACGCAGACCACTGATCAGCCTCTATCCATGAACATGCTGCAGCAGTGTTGGTTTTGAACTGCTCTACCTAGCTAAGAAGCCGAACAAAAACCTGTTTGTTTTTTTTCCCGAACAGTGATACTGGAACTCACTTAATTCTGGCCTCTGAGTTATCTGGAATACTGCACTAAAGACAAACAGGATGCATGACATAACCCCCCTCCCCACCCACCCCCCAAAAATGCTGAAAACCCCACACTGATGCATCAACAAGTCATTTAAGTTAAGATTTGCTATGCTATTTTTGGCCTCTGTTATATTATAAAATTTCGTTTTCTCTGAGTGAGCCCTGTTTTGTTTATGTAGGTGTGCACAAGACTACAGATGGAAGAGGAAGATGCTTTTTTAATACATAAAAGACCTTGAGAGTCTGAATATCACTGTTGCCTTACCTCCAACACAATACGAACAGCCTCTTCGAACATGGGTAGGACATCGAAGTTTCCTTCTTGCTCCATGAGGCGGACTTGACAGATCCAATATTTCGCAAATTTCTGGGAAACAGCAGGCAGGCGGGAGAGAACCTCCTTCACCTGGTCTCGGCAACCCTGCAGGTGTGAAACGTGTTCTCAAGTAACTGGCAGGATACTCCAAAGAGTTTATTTTATGTTTATCTTTAGTCATAACTTTTTTACACTACCATTACGTAATGACTAACCCGGTGTGAGAAAAAGTTAAATGTAGGGGTTGAAATTCTCTGATGTCCTGTTATATTCTTGTAAGTTTTACCAGGTAAAAGCACATCTGCTTTCAAACAAGGTGAGACAATATTTTCTGTATCAAATGCATTTTTCTTACTTTATCTAATGACTACACAGAGACGACAAACTTTCAAGTCTGTTCTCTGTGTTTACTACACAACTTCAGGTGAGCAGTTAAATGAAAAGTGACACTGAATCAAATCAAATACAACACACACACCTCTCTCAGTAACTTGAGGCAGTCAGCCAGGGATCTATCTACAGCACAGATGAGGGAGTAGGCCTCATCTTCTTCAGTCATGGAGGCCCAGAAAGGCTGAGGCACTGAGACCGTGCGCCTGACCTGAGGTTTGCCTTGCATTGGAGGACGTTTGTAGGTAATGCCTTTGGACTCCCGCCATTCCTGCAGTTTTTTCCTTTATGTCAAAATGAGATGAGTTATTAATGAGCAATATTACATGTAACTATGAAAACAGAGCTTGGAATGTCTACAGTGACAAACTGACCTAGAAATCGATCCGTGATCGATCGAGATAATAGTTTTTATATTTGGATCTGCTTAAGCCAAATAAAGTCAGTCACTAATACTGAAAAGTTATCTCGTCCTACAGATAACTTTTGGTGTTCATCACATACAGAAAGAACTGAGGTCACTGGGGCCGAAGTCACAAGGCAAACTTAATCCCACTGTGAACTACATTGGAAATCTAGCAAACTGTACCATGTCACAATTTTGTAGTACAGTTACCTGTACTGTTCTACTTACATTCTTTCCACCTGGGCAGCAGTCAGTTTCTTTCCCTCAGTCTGAGGAAAGACCTTACTTTGGACTTTTGGGGTCTTCGTGTTTGTGGCTTGGCCTGTGAGACGGACGGTCCTGGAAGGTGGCGGGACTGTCTGTGAAATAAGTGGAGCGACTCTACTTTTTACACCAGATTTGAGCGGAGGAGCATTTGAAGCACGATTTTCTGTCTTGCCAGCTGTCTCTTTAGTTATCTTGGTTTTCCTTCCTGTATCAGTCACAGCAGGCTCACCGACAGGTCGAGAGTTGCATGTGTTAGCCGGCCTCGAGAATGTTTGGAAGGCAGCTTTGCATGGCTGGCTCTTCTCCCCTTTAGGTTCAGTTCTTGGCTTTGTGGACTTGTTTGCAGGCTGACCAGTTGATTTTTTTGCTGCTACTCTTACCTCTGGCTTAAAAGACGCAACCGTGCACTTGAGAGATGTGTATGTTGTTTTCAGTCCACTTGATAACTGACTTTTAGATGGCTGAGAATGACTACCTAGAACAGGTTTAGAGTTAAGTTTGTTTTGACCCTGAACTTTATTCTTAGCTCCCATAGTTGAAGAAATATTTGCAGCAAACCTCTGCGAAACAGACGTTGTTGACTTGCTGCTGGATTGCACCTTCTTCGCAATTTGATTTGTGGTAGTTGTACTAGCTGCAGTGACAGAGGTATGTGGTAGGTTTGGCTTTGTGGCTCTTGACTGGATCACTGCAGGAGTAAGTCCTGTTTTTGTTTTGACAAGGGGGCCAAGACTAATCCTGGTACTGACCGTCATCGTTGGACCTGATATGGCAGAACTTGGGCCAAAGCTGAATTTGCTTTTTGATTTGACTCTGACTGTATGAGCTGTGTTTAAAGGGGCTTTGCCTGAAGTTTGAATTCCTGCATTTGCCTGCTTGTTGACATGGCCGGCTCCATTCAGGTGAGGTTTGAAGGACACAACATTGTATGTTCTGGTGAGCGAAGGGTTTCGATTATGTTTTGGCTGTGCTGGATGACTGTTGTTCTGCTGTGCCGTCAGTATATTGCCGTTTATATTTCCTTTGTTACTGACACCAAATGCTTTCTTTTCAAGGCCTCGACTGGCCTGAGCTGTCACGCTTTGACCTTTTGTGATATTACGCTTGAATCCGTCAACTGGAGCTTTGTTTTCTTTTCCTGCAACAACCTGTGAAAGAAAAACTACGAATTAACAAAAAGGGAATCAACACTAGCCTGATTCCAAACAGCATCTCTGTCCAGCCAACAAACTGTTTCAGATTCCTTCGCTGACACTGAATTATTTAAAGATTTTGTTGTCAGATTTGTGAGTAACAGTTCGTGGATTCAAGCTGTACCTTTTGTGTAGATGTCACAGGCTTCTTACTCACAGAGTTTCCAATTAGGTTTGACCTAAAGAGTGAAACATCAGTTACTTAATTTATCAAAACAGAAAATGAGCTTCAACAATTTCCAAATGATGACCAGATATCTTTTTAGAGTTGATCATTAACTGATTTTATTTTTGTTAAAGTCTGTGGTAAGAATTTATTTTCTCCCTATGTTTATCATTCATCTGTTCATACAACGCAAAAAATAATTACAATTATTTGGTTTCATTGACTCATGGTCAGTGCACATAAAATCCATGAACCCAATGGACCTCTTTTTGTTTTATTAAATGGAATGTGGATTTGTAAATAAGTATATGCAAATATAGGTCAATAGGTTTATGATATATCTACATAGATAGATGCAATGTTCACTGCTTAGATGTTTTATTTATTTTTATACTTTAAAAATATGAAAGATTTGAGACTTTATAGGGGATTTAAATCCCAGAAAAAAATCAGTCTGATTTGTTATATGGATTACCATATATACCCATAGGGGAGTGTTTCATTCTCACATTTTCTTGGGTGTTTGAAAAGAGGTTATCTGGGCTTTTTTTTTTGAGATTTTGATTCTAATGCAAGAGAAAACAATGATAACTAAATAAAAACTCATGCACGAGGACAAAAACTATAATGAAATGTACTGACACTTGATAATATTTAATAACAAAATGAAAAGTGGAATGAGTTTGGAAGTGATCCAATCAGTCAAACAATGTTAGACATGTACAATTTGATCTGCCTCAACAAACAGGTTGGAGTGCCCATGCTCATGTTTCTCATCGGGAAAAAAAAGAGCCAACGCCTGCAAGTAAGAGAGAGCATACTTACAGACACATTTTGCATTTGATGTCAAGGACAATAAGACTCGTTTTAAACCGTGTGGAGCAACTCTCACCAGTAAAAACACGAGAAACTTTTTATGCTTTATATTTTATTCACCAGATTCAACTTTAGATTTAGTCTACTTTAATCTTATATTTAGACAACTAAAACTTAAATAATTTAAGGCTAAAACTAAATGACGTTTTACTCAAAACACCTTGACTAAAACGTAATCAAAATTAGCTCTCAAAATCAACACTGCATCCAAGAGGCCTCTTCAGTTCTAAACCTGGCACAGTCCCAGATAATAAATTCCTGGTGATGGGCTGTCTCCTTTCAACACCCAGCAACATTTCATAAAACATTTTTTTCCACATGCAGTTTTATTCTTACCTTGCTTCAGGTAGCTTCAGCTTTCCTTTTGCTGCCAGATATTCCATTAGCTTCTGCTTACGGATCTCTGTGACAGAAAACATACAGGAATTAAGCACCATCAAATAAAGATTTTTCACTATACTCACATGTAAACGCCAAACTTGAGATTCATGAAATGCCTGAACTGAAAATTCTAAAGGATTAGTACGAAGCAACGTCATGTATTTGTTGTTTGTGTTGTTCTTGGTTTGGCTGCTCGCTGTAGCAATATATACAATATATATACAAATACATGGGAATATTTTAGTTGAATGGGCAGGTGATTAAAAAAAAGTTTTGTACTGTGATGCTATTCTGGGTCAAATCAATGAAAATGGTGGTTTTGGGGACGGTTGAAATTGTACATGTCATATATGTGTGTATATTTTAAGGGAGAGAGTTCAAGAGGGATCTTGAAATTATAATACGAAACATCTGTGTTCCCACCACATTTGTGTAGGTTCAAGCAGAGGCTGACACCTGCTGGTCTTTGAAGGATCATGGGAAAATCTCCAAACAGTGTAGGAGCATAGTAGTACTTCACTTCACTGTGCAATACCTTTTGTGCAATACTTTTGTTAATAGTCAACGGTGCAATAGACCTCAATACTTGAAATGTGCAATTCACTTGTATTTTTATTTTTTATTCCTATTTATCCCCTTCGTATATCTTATTTATATATGTCTCTGTATTTATATATGTGTGTGTGTGTATATATATATATAATAATATAATATTCTGTAACTGTAACTTCTGTCGGTGCTGTGCTTTTGGAAACTGAATTTCCCAGAGGAACCCATCCGAGCTATTAATAAAGTTTTATCTTATCTTATCTTTCTTATCTTATCTAGTATAACTATATGTGGTTCACATACAGAACAGAGGTCATAGGTTTATAGAGATGTAAACACTCAGAACAAGCAGTTGGTCCTCAGTCCTCTTTATTTTCTCTAGGTGCTCTGGCTAAAAGACATTCATGTTAGGTTAATTGGTGATTCTAAATTTGCTGTGGATGTTAAAGTGCTTGAAAGTGTACAGATAAGTGGTGTATGAATGTAGAATTAAAGTAGGACTTAGAACCTCTTTGAGTGGTCAGTAGGACTAGAAATGTGCTTTATTAATGTGAGTACATTACATGTGGCGCTCCCTGTCTTTGCTCCTGCAAGAACAAGTACCCACAATGCGTGAAAATGAAACAATAAAAATGTTCCAATCCACTTATTCTGAGCTAACTGAAAATAAAACAGAAATCAAAAGTGGGATTGTGGGTCATAATAAGATTATAAAGGTGCCTAAGATGCCATTTCAGTGAGTGAGGGAAATCATTTTGAGTCCCACACATGTACGTCTTCGACCACTGTTTTGAATACAGGAAAGATAGCAATAGCACGTTTTGTGCTTGTTACACATACAGAAGTGAGAACAGGGTGATTGTATGGTTATAAATTGGTTATATAATAAATTCCAACAGGTCCAGAGTTTCCTTGCCATTTTCACAGTCATGCATTAAATCATTTTGGCTGTTACACTATCCAGGCTCTCAAACTTTATTTAAGACTCAATCTTCTATTTATTAATGTCAGACCAGTTATGTATACATTGTAAAAGAATATATAGTTCGTAATTTGTTGTTGATACAATGAGGGAATTGACCGGGACAATGCTATGAAAGCATGAATATGAATTGTACGTGTTAAACAAAACAAACAAAGCAGACTCCTGCATGGACAGACCGCCATTAGGAAGGTCGGTTAAAATACTCAAAAGGCACCTCAGCTGCGGATAAAAGTCGCTTTTTAGTGTTACCACCCACTTAACTCTATCCGTCTTCTTCCACCCTGAATTGCTAATACTAACTGTACTGTAAGTTAACGTTTCCTAACTCGCAGCCATAACGTCTTGTTAACCGTTTAAACTTTGCTAGCTTTTATGGAACTTAATAAACTCGCTAACCTTTTCTGGAAACCACTGGCTCGGATTCCCCTTCTTCCATTTCTAATAGAAATTGTTTTCGTCGTATAAGTTTATAGAAATCAGCTAAACAAACGTGTTTCAAACACGTTAACTTCGCCCATAATAACTGCGCTCGCGCATCCGCTTTCGAAATTGCCGGGAGTTAACGCCTCCCTTCTCTGATTGGATGATTTGAAATTTCGGGGGAAAACAACACACTTGCGCAAAACTCGTGCGCTGATTAGAGCAGAAATCATCTGTGCAAATGAATGAAAGGCAGGCGCACTATTTCCTGGACATGATGTGTCAGCTGTGCTTTATTATATGACCAAACTTTGTATAAAAACTCTTCAAAATATCACCGTAGACGACATAAATAAGAAGGTACGATACAGCTCATTAAAGTGGAGACTGAAATGAGAGGTTTTTGTTGGAAACATAGGTTTTATTTTAAATTACTTAGTGATCCAAATTTAAAAAATTAAAGGCAGGACAACATAATGGCGTCTGGGAAGACGTTGTATCCCTTGTAAGTCAAAGTCATACATAATCAATTGTAGACAATTAGCAGTTAAGTCCAGGCACCAAACAAACAAAAACTAAGATACACTGATTTAGACAGACTAATTTGTTTGGTAAGAATGTTTGTTTGGTAAGAATGCTTTTAGTCCACTCTGCCACTTGGTGGCGACAATGTACCATTGAATTGTTTGCCCATCGCTAGTAAAATGAACAGGAAGAAGAAGGTAGGCTAAGATCATACATGATAAGATAAATTATTAAGGTAGACTACATAGGAAAAAAAAATCTCAGAACAGGAAAAAATGCTTAATTAAATACAGGATATATAGTAAAATTGAAGGAGCTCAGTAAGCAAAATATCAAAGCAAAAACTGAATAAAATACCATTAAATGGCTCTAGTAAGTAACTCCAGTAAGTTTAGCCAGATGACTCAATGAATTAGATTAAGAAAAATAAGAAAATAAAAGTAGTTTAATAAATGTTTAAAATAAATGTCAGAAACCAAACAAATTTCTCACCGTAACAGAGTGAAACGTGTAGGAGACACTGCAATAAAGTGGCTTAATGTGCACACAATGTGTTGGATTGGGCAGAGTTTAAATAAACTCAGAACAGAAATCTTGCATTGTAAAGATTTATTGCACAAGGTATCTGTGCTTGGATCAGCAGAGTCTGATAGATAAAGTGATCTGCCTGTCCAATAAGTTGGGCAGAAAGTGATCAGGGTTATGATGGTTAATGTCTGTTTAGTTGCCAATCACAGAACCGGCTGTACTGATCAGTGTGTAGCCTGTCGGTGTCATCGGCTCTATTCTGACTCGGGGTTTATTACAGAACACCGCGTTGCACGCAGCTGAGGAACAGTGGTTGATTTCTGACTATTTTCACAAATAACATTTTGTGAGCTTTGCTGTATGTTGTGGTGAGAGACTGTTATTGTCTGTTATTTATCCCTATTTGAGTGGATTACCAGATATTTAAAGAATATATCAGCCACAAATATAAATTGGGAATAAAAATTTTATTTCAGATTGTTAGATCATTTAAATACTTGTTTGTAAAAACAAACAACCAAACAAATAATTAACATCTTGCAATAGCATAAATAGATGAATAAATACATATATAAAAGCATCAACAGTATGTTAAATTATTGATTAATAACTACACGCCAGATGCTCAGAGAGCACAATGATGCTACCTTGTGATGTAACTTTACATCATTAATCATTCCAATTTATGTACTTAGCACATACTGTAAGAAGG
>NW_005187439.1:4052271-4060160 GCF_000239375.1 Pundamilia nyererei | reverse complement strand
CATTGTCACTGGATGATGGGAAACTTCCAAGTCCAGTCCCTTGGGCATCTTGAGGCTCCATTCCTCAGCCATGTAGCTCATTTTGAAGTCCATCTTTTACTGAGTTAAGATCTGCTAAAGCACAGAAAATAATTTGTATTATCCTCACAGCTGGATTTTCAGCAGAACTTCTACTCATCTTATACTTTCTTTATTTTGTTTCTGTTACTATTTACATTTTTATAGCATTTTTAAAAAATTGCTCTCTACTGTTACAAAGCAAGGATCTTCTTTGCTCAAGATGAATACTGTCAAAAAACCAAACGAACATTGTAAGTGAGCTTACCTGTTGAAATTTGTAGATCAGAAGCTGTTTCAATGTGCTGTGTTAACAGTTGTTCTGTCAGTGTTGTTCTGCCCGACTGTGCTGTCTGGCAGGGTTTTTAAATCCCCGCATCAGGGAACTTTGGTATTGCATACAACACATACGTCATTATGATGCAATAGTGGAGTTGTACAGGTTGTCGGCGGTGAAGCAACAGCTTGAAGCATCTGCACAGAAGAGTCATAAGTAAAGGATAAATAGACTGGCAATTATAAAGTACCTCTATATTCATTTTAGGTATTAAAAGCACTTTCACTCGATCACACAGCAGTACTCCATCAAACGTTCACCCGAATGCCTGTGTAGGTTTGATGAATATCCAGGACATGATAGTCTAAGTAAGTAAGTAAGCAACTAGCCTTGTTTAAGGTTTGTGAAGCACTTTCACCTCTCATCCCAGAGGCTTTCTCAGTTCTAAAAACCAACTGTTGAAGAGTCCCAGGTATTTAAACCCTAGTGGGGTTTTCCATGCATTTATTGAGTGGTGGTCCGAACACGCTTCGCTGCATTGCATGCGATGGATGAGAGGAGTAACAAGTCACTGCTCTGTGAGCATTAAGTGTCTCTTGATTTCTCAGTCAGATTCATACATGAGCAGCCATCATTCCCAGATCATCAAAACAACTGCGCTTTAAGGTAAATGTTGTTGTGATTTGTGCTCTATAGATAAAATTTAACGGAATTGATATGTCCATTGTTATATACAGACTATCTACTATTAAAATAGAGCAATGACCGACAGCACCATGACACAGGACTAAAAATTGCCTCATCTTTGAGAAATAACAAAAAATTCAAGAAAACAGGTGAAAACTCATCATATGAAATTTAAAAACTTTCTTCATACGTCTTTAAAAATTTTTAATGGGTATTTTAATGTGATAAAAAAAATTCCAGTACACTTCCTAGGTGGAGTTGTGTAACAGTGCTTAAATAACTCTAGATTTCCTTGTTGGGACATGAGTGAGTGTGTCAGGCACGTTTATCACGCTCAGGCTAAAGTTTACATCAGTGTTTTGACGTCAAAAAGCAAAAGACAAAAAAAACCACTGTTTGCAACCATTTTTGCCTTTTTTGTTTTTAACTTTCACTTTAACTCCAAAAAATAATAATAAAGAATTTTATTATCTCTGCCATTACTGAATAAAAAGACAGAAAACCCTCTGCTTTAATGTTCCCAGTTTAAGCTTCTATATCAGCCCTCACTGATAGATGAGGGCTTCCTGACAGTCACTGTTTTATATTTAACAAAAAAAGGAAAGATTTATCATAAATTTAAGCATATTACAAATGTCTCAAATGGCTTTTACAGATTTTGGATATTTCAGTACAGTTTTGAAAGGATGAAATATTTTAGATAAGGAAGACAGATTGTAAATCTAAAATAAGCTGCTGTGAATGGATCCAAATGTCACGAGCTGGGAAATGACTGGAGCCAAATTGGATCTGTCTAAATCTGTGATCTAAAGTCAAAATTCCATCTTCAAAAGCTGGATTTTTTGGTTAGATCAAGAAAAACCTTTTGATAGAGTGGATTATTTGTTTAGGACACTTCAAGATGCAGGTTTGGGGAAAAAAAATATTTCATGCATTGAGCTGCTGTTTTGTTGAAGATAGGAGGGGACTCAGCAGACCAGTCCCTGTCTGGAGAGTCATTAGGGATGGTTGTCTGATATCTGCCATGCCGTATGCTCCTGTTCCTGCCTCCACATACACTGATGCAGGAAATAGAGAAGAGACTGGTTGCCTTTTTTGGCAACTTTTACCAAAGCACTTTTGTTACCTCTGTCGGAAGGTGGACAGCGACTCATTGACATAAAAACTTGCATTAGGTCTTTTTGTCTTCAGACTGCTCAGCATTTCTTATACCACAAACCACAGATGTGGATCGAAATGATGACTGGTACAGACATCTCAGGGATTTCATCCTTCTACTACTCTGAACCAAAGTGTTATGTGTTAAAAGATTCTGCTCTGAGTTTTATGCCAGCAGAGGGAAGACCCCCTGTTCTTCAACCCTCTTATTCAGTCTAGCTTGCTTGGTTCTATTAGCATCAATAACTGTAGCATTTGTTACCCTGCAAAGAGTCCTAGCAACATCTGGCCTGACAAAACTGGCAGTGCTGGGATCAGGAGAGCAGCGGAAAACTGCTGCTGTCTTCAGCCGGTTCTGCCAGTTCCTAGGTCATTGTCTGTCCTACGGAAGTTGGTGGAGGAAGTGGTGGCTGCCCTTCCTGGATTCGTTTGGCAAGTGCCGAGTGTGGGTTTTGCGGAGACTCACTAGCCGCAACCCCCCCCCCCCAGTGGCCCTCTGGCTAGATTATCCTATGTTCATAATATTTTTAATAAACGTGGGCGCAAGAGAGAGAGGAAGACATCTTACAGTGAGTTGAAACAATAATTTGTTATTTATTCTTGCATATACAATTTTTCTCATTCGTATTGTGTCACTTTGTATGTCACTCACAATTTCCATCACCTCTTCCCATTCGCTGAGCCCCTGCACGGTTCGGCTTTGGTATGCCACCCCAATATTTTTAGTGGCTCCCATGGCCACCCCTATGAAAAAAATCCAGGGGGCCCTAGATCTCTAGTTGAGGATAGCGCACAGGTGAGTTACCACAAACAGACATATGGCGCTTAATTAAAGCCAAGTGTATCGTATCTGCTACATGTGTTTTTGTGAGTTTTTGAGACTTCTACATCATCAGCATGACTTTTTTTTACCCTCAAAAAATGATCTAAATTGCAAAAATATGGGTTATGTAGCAAATGTGATACAAATTAAAACTCATATGCAGATTAAAATTTGATATATTTTTATATATATTTTGTCTTGGGGTTCAACAAACACTCCATTATCAAAAAATGAAGATTTCTGGCAGTTATTTCATGGTTCGGGTTTTAAAGGGACGTAGTCACTGTAAATATGGACTGGTTCTTATATCTAAGCTAACTGAGCTCTCAAAGTGATTTACACAACTTGACTCATTCACACCAGCACTTTTTTAAAATACTCTTTCTGTCTAAGTGTTTCTATCTAACATTCACACATATTCATATTCTGATGGCTGCATTGGAGAGCAACTTGGGGTTAGTACCTTCCCAATGATATTTGACAAGCAGACTGGCTATCTGCTCTACCACCTGAGCCACAGGTGGTAGAGCAGACAGTCAAAGATTATAAGCTTGTATTTTTTTCAAGCTGAGGAGACCTTGCAACATTTGTGGTTTGGATGTCCTAAACTAGTTCCTCTCTTTACATCTCCCTGTCTGGAGAGGTATTAGGCAAGGTTGTCTGTTATCTGACATGTTGTATACTCTCCTCTCTTTACATTATCTCAACTGTTGTTGGCTGGGTATGGACAGGTGTTGGGTGACAGAGTTTTTATTTATGGCCCTTAAAACTCTGCAGCACAGCGGAAGCAGACTTTTCTCATCAATTTTCTTACAGGCCAGGCAACAATGGTTAACTAGGAGAAATAAGATGAAAGGAATTGGGTCCTCCTACGCAAATTGCTACCTACTCATGGTGGAGGGGTTTGTGTGTCCCAGGGATTCCAGGGGCTATGTTTTGTGCCCTGGTAGGGTCTGTCATGGCAAATTGGTCCTGGGTGGGGGACGACACAAAGAGCCATTCAGAAGACCCCTATTAGAAGACCACCGAGGGAACAGTTTACCCTGCCCAGGATAGGGTTACCGGGGCCCCACTCAGGAGCCAGACCTGGGCAGGGTCCCTGAGGGAGAGCATCTGGTGGCCAGGCCCGGCCGGGCACCACCCAAAAAACGGACATGGGCCCATCTTCCTGCAGGCCCACCACCGCAGGAGGTTAGGGTTCATTGTGAGTCGGGTGGTGACCAGGAGGTGAAGGGTGGCTGGCCTCTGCCGTAGAGATTGAGAAGAGTGAGAGAGATAGAGAGAGTGAGTGAGTGAGAAGGTCAGCCATCTGGGAGGGCCTCAGAGTAGAACCGGAGCCAGCTGAGGTGGTTCAGGCATCTGATAAAGATGCCTCCTGGGCGCCTCCTGGGTGAGGTGTTCCGGGCATGTCCCACCAGCAGGAGGCCCAGGGCAGAGCCAGGACACGCTGGAGCGATTACATCTCTCGGCTGGCCTGGGACCACCTTGGTGTTCCCCCAGACAAGCTGGAGGAGGTGGCTGGAAAGAAGGGGGTCTGGGTAAACACAATTTACCTATTATAAAATGGATTTTGTTGTTGAATGGGGTTGTTAACATGTGCAGCAATAGTTTCTGTTTTTCATTGTATAACTATAACTTCTTTGTATAACTTTATTTCTATTGTACAAAATGAAACGTTCAAGTGCAAACTTCATCCAGGACAGAAACAGCCACAACTTGGGCTCTTTGCTAGCATCTGCACAGGCAGCATGCTAACACAAATATAGCCAAGAACCCAGAGTGATGTTAAAGCTGAGTAAATGCCGACCCCAGCCCAGCAGTCAGACCCTGAACTTCAACAGGTAATAAAAGCAGCTCTGTTTCTACCTGTTCAATCACTGTTGCGATTGCTTTGAGGTGTCTTTGGGCTGGTTTCCATATTTGCCTTGTGTTTTATGTTCATACGTAATGTTGGAATTTAGTCATCTTTAATACAAATATACCTCATCATTATATGTCTCACAACTACGTCATAATTACATCACACACATGTTTTATACTTACCACACAGTTAAGTATTATAGAGTAGTTTTAGAAGTAGATTGCTACACACAGACAACATTAGACATTACAGAGAAAGGCCCCAAAGAGAGAAATTTCGATTGGGAGGGCTGCCTCACTAGTGGAGGCCTATCGCACCTATCGCGTTCAGTGTGAACACACCGTTAGCCTGACACTGTTAGAGAAGACAAGGCTGTAAATTTCAGGTTAAGAAAAAGCCCCCCCCCCCCCTCTCTTCTTCTCTCTATGCAGGTCTGACTGGAGGGTAAGAGGTGGTTGCCATGGTGATGGGTGAAGCGGTGTTTCCAAATAAGGCCCAGAAAGCTGCAGAAGAAGAAGCATGAGCTGAAGCGCTGGATCACAGCCAAGTAAGAAGAACTGTGGCTTAGTATCCTGTTCATCACACATAATAAAGATTTTTTACTTAACCTTCAACTGCTTAATAAATTGAAGAAAATGCACTTTGAGTATATTTGTCTTCTCCTTCTCAAGAATGAACCCAACAGTAAACACTAATACAAAGATGTTTTTCCTCATTAGGATAGGGTTTGTGTCCATGTGTGGGATTGTAGCCCAAGGTTTATGTTGTTAACTGGTAATTATGTGAAAATGGGTTTTAAGTCATTCAAAGAAAATAGTGTAATGAGTAGTGTAACTACTTTCTCTATGGAGTAATCAAGTAACATGCTGCATTACTTCAACCCCAACACTGGCAATAAGGCTTCATTTTTTTAAAATAATTTCAATCCTTGTCAGTGGATTTCCTCATGAATAAAAATGCTACAATTATCTATAAAAAAAACAAATAACAATGTTTATTTTCATAGTAATTTTCAGGCTTACAAACTGCTTCCCAGAAAGACAAAATAAAAAAACAGTCGAAGTCGGCTGTGTGTCAGGCAGTAGCTGCACCCAGAAATGCAGTGCTCAGAAGAAAAACTAGAACTAAACTTAAAAGTATGCTGAGCTCAAACAAGGTAAAAAAAATAATGCAGATCAAAAAGAAGAAAACCAGAATTATACATTTTCTAGGGAAACACAAAACCAAGAGGAATCCAGCTCTGAGGGAGAGCATGACAAAAGAATCAGAGGAGACTCAGACAATATATTCACACACAGGATAACAAGGGAAAAGGCAGCAGGTGGAAGTATAACTGAAACTAACCAGATAAACAGATAAAGCGACAAAAGAAGCAGAACTAAACCTAAAGCACATGAGACAAGAGATCATAAGACTGGAAATACTGAAGACTGAGACCAGGGCTAAGACATATGAACTTAAGATACAGACAGAAAACAAAACAGAGAGACAAGATGAAAGGAAAAGAACTGGAATAAAAGAAGAATTAACAAAAGTGTCAGCGAAGAACAGCAATTATTTATTTTAGGAAGAGAAACCTAAAGAGGTTCTAGTAGCAACAGGAGCATTAGATTTGTGGTTGTAAACAAACTGTTAAGATTCCAACACAGAATTTAAGATCTATAACTTAGATGCAAATGGTATTAATGAAAAGTTTCAGTCAGGTTTTAAACCTCTATTCCGTGGTTTTAGTTTTACTTGACTTGACTGCTGCTTTTAACACGGTTAACCACAACATTCTTCTATCAAGATTGGAACATGATGTTGGTCTCAAAGGTACGGTTTTAACTTGGTTTAAATCCTATCTCTCTGAGAGGTCGTTCTCTGTTGCTATGGGGCAACACTCCTCAGCTTCTGCCCCTATTTATTGTGGTGTGCCTCAAGGGTCCGTGCTCGGTCCCTCTCTTTTCTCTTTGTACATGTTGCCGTTGGGATTAATTTTTTAAAAATACAACATCTCCTTTCACTGTTATGCCGATGATATCCAGATTTATTCACCTTTGAAATCTGATGTGTCTGCTTCTTTGCAACATCTGTTCAACTGTTTGCATGAAGTTAAAATTTGGTTGTCACATAATTTTCTTACATTGAACGAGAATAAGACCGAAATCGAAGTCTTTGGTAGTCACACTCCGCTAGACCAGTTAGCTGATGCCCTTGGCCCTCTCGCTAGCCATCTCTCGCTCACTGTAAGAAACCTCGGAGTGTTCCTGCATTGGCTCTTTTAAACTTGAGAAACACGTCTCCACTGTGGGAAAAAACAGCTTCTGCCAGTTGCGTCAGATATCTAAAGCAAAGCCGTTCCTTCCTTTAAAGGACCTTGAAAAGCTTATCCACGCATTTATCACATCCAGATTGGACGACTGTAACTCCCTCTACTTGGGCCTCCAACACTCTTCTCTTTACCGGCTTCAGTTAATTTAAAATGCAGCTGCGCACCTCTAGTGACGCACTCCTTTATTAATTATTTTTTAAAATTCAAATTCAAATTAGGATTTGTATAGACTTGTGAAAATATATCAGTTTTGGGTTAATTATTTAAACACTTGGAGTACTAGACATTTATAAAAGCAGGTATAGTACAAGGAGAAGTTCCTCTTATTTAACAGTTATCATGTCAGAGCAGAAGTTGTCAAAATATTGATTCTTTTATTTTAGATCTTTGCAAGAAACATATTATTAGAGCTTCTTTTTTTTTACACAAGGTGAACAAAAGATTTAAAACAATGTGTCAACTTTAGACAAGAGTATTACAGTAGGTCATTCCATCTTAAATCTACAGCCTTCTCATTGCATGAAAATTTTATAGTACACAGTTTAAACACATAAAAAGACTGGTGTGAAGTTCAAGTCTCACATATCAAATACCTTTCAATCAACTCTAAAGAAAAATAAGACATAAGATATAAAGATGGAAATAAAAATAAATAAATAAATACATAAATACACACCAGATGCTCAGAGAGCACAATGATGCTACCTTGTGA
>NW_005187439.1:4046798-4050975 GCF_000239375.1 Pundamilia nyererei | reverse complement strand
CATTGTCACTGGATGATGGGAAACTTCCAAGTCCAGTCCCTTGGGCATCTTGAGGCTCCATTCCTCAGCCATGTAGCTCATTTTGAAGTCCATCTCTTACTGAGTTAAGATCTGCTAAAGCCCAAAAAACAGTTTCTATTATACTCACATTCATTCACTCACACATTATCTAAATATGTCTTCTACCTTTTTATCAGCTATTTTATTTATTTTTGTTTCTTATTCAACCAAAAAAACATGACATTTTTATATAATGCATTAAAGAAATATAGACATTTGCCTTACCAATTTGTGAATTTAATCTATGAATGAAACCTAAGCAAAAAACAACTACACTCTATAAAGGATCCTCCTTATAATCTGCTCCACGTTAACACTGTCAACACATTGAGTCAGCTTACCTGTTGAAACCTGTAGTTCAGTTCAGTGTCAGTGAGCTTTGTTAGCAGTTGTCTGACTGACCTGACTGGCAGGAGTTTTATACGCTCCCTCGTCTCCTCCTATTGAGGAATTTCTAGAGCCAAACAAGGAGTGGAGCTCCGGTGCTTTCAGTTATGAAATACTGGAATTACACTGACATGTTTGAAGGTCCCCTAGTATCTAGCAATAAATAAACTATAACTATCACTGAATTATGTTATTTATATTTTTAAGGGGAAAACAATGTTTTTCCTTTTTTGAAGTAGAGTTACATTGAACAGCCTGAAAACCCTCACATGCAATATTGAAAAGAGGAAGCTATACCGCTGAATCATAAAGCAGAATCAACAAGCAACAAAATACTGAGAACTGTACGTTTATATTTTTTTTAGTTACTACATTTGGCTCCAGATTTATGACTTTAAAAACAAAATTTTTAAGGAGGTGATTTAAGCATACTGAAGGTAAATAAAGGTGTAAGATTGGCATCTGTAAACTCTTTGTTGGCCCTGTATTAAAACAGTATCAAAGGGTTGAGTAATATCAGCGTCTTAAAAGTGTAAGTCATGTGGAGTCACAGCGGGAATAACAGAAAGGACAGAAAGCCGATGAAGCGCATGGCTCGTCACATGAAACCCAACATTTACTTGTTTGAAAGTTGTTATTTTTTCTCACTTATTTGAGCACTCTGTGGGGTTTTGCTGATATTTTTTGAGGAAAGAAAATAGGAAGTGTAGTGCAACTGGTGCTATTTGTGTTAGGTATGTTACAAAGCTAAAACCAAGAATTCTCAACATACAGTCAGATACAGTTTAACGTGGTTTAGTTGGGTTGTTTATTTCTCCACTTTCCTGGTGCTTCCTCTGCAGATGAGCCAAAACCACACCCTGCTGCCACATGCTCTTAGAGCCTTTTTATTGACCGAGGGTGTCAGGCATAGTTGTCACAGTTGAAAGCTCTGAGTAATTTATCAGTGCCTGGCAGGGGAAGGGCTCCACTTAAATATACTGTTTATGATATTTACATCCTGTTGCTTCATATAAACTTTAAAAATGCTACGATCTTCCGATAAGCTCCAAATAAAAGTTTTCATTGTGTGACTAGTTTTGCAGCTATAATAGGCACATTTGACTCCAGATTTATGATTTTAAAAACAGAATTTTTAAGGAGATGATTTGAGCATATTGAAGGTAAATAAAGGCTATTGAAACAGTAACAAAGGGTTCAGTAATATCAGCATTTGACAGATAATGGTTTTATGGTCCAAAGTTTGGAAGCATATAATGAGTGCTGTGAAATTCTAGCTTCATGTAGCAAATACTTTTCAAGATATAGATTTTAAATGGTCAGCTGACCCGCTTTCAGGCTATTTTCCAGCACATTGAAATCTGGGGCAACGTGAATAACTTGAAAACAATTAAAGATAAAAGCCTGGAATTTTCACTGGTTCTTCTTACTAACAAAATGAATCGGCGTGTGTGATCTGGGACAGATAACCAAAAAATAAACAATCATACAGAGACATACAAGAACACTGTTGGAAAATCACGGTGGAAAAAAAGCAAGAAAAACAAAAACAAATCCTGACTGTGTGTCAGTACCATTAGCCAAGAAGAAGAGACTAAATTAAGCGATAAATAAATACAATTAAAGGAAGCAGTTATAGCAAATGAGCATTATGCTGCTGGTTGGCAGTTTCACTTTACTTTTTCATTTCCTTTATGATGAAATCAAAGGGAAACACACAGAGATACGACAAACTTTGGCAAACAGAGTTTGAGGATATGATCCTTGATAACCAGACATGTATCTTCCACTAAAATATATTAGATTTCATTAGAATGTTTTTTGACATAGGAAGTGAAAGGCAGTGCAGCTGACAGGTTTGCTGGTTTATATCTCGAGGATCCTGATTTTAAACCTTTTGCTCAGCTGGGGCTTTCACTGTGGAGTTTCCTCTCACAGTCCAAAGACATGCATGTTAGGTCATGTCTCACCCAGCGTGAGCTGGGATAGGCTCACTGCCATCCAATCTGCAGTTGGGTAAGGGGTTAAGGAAGGTGAATTGAAGGGGTGGGGGGTGTGAGGATATGCATGGATTTGCTGAAAACAGTTTAAATTTCACATAAAACTGTAGTTTTATCTGTTTAATATGTGTTTTTGATCCTTTTATTACTCAACGCGTCCCACTGTCCTTTTTATCTCTGCTATGTTTAGTGTGAGTCTTCTTTATACTGTTTAGCATGTGCAGTTTGGCTGTTTCCCCACTCCACTGTAGAAGTTGTGTCTTGCATCTCATCCCCACTGACTCAGTGTGTTTATAAGGTATAGTCCTGTCTTCTCTTTGGTCTTTTTCATAGAGTCCGTTTAGCTCGCTGTACTGCGCCTCAAACTTCTACCAGGTGGTTTTTTTTTGGTTTGACTTATTGACCGTTTTCTGTTCTGTCTGTTTCCTCCTGCGCCCTAAAATTTCAGTTCTCTCTTCTGAAAACCACGCATCAGGACAGAAACAAACATTGTCTTCACAAACATTTGCAGGAAATGGGATGATGCAGTTCAGTTGTCTTACGTTGTTTGTGTCTTTGGCCTTTCATTTGGCTGCTGAATCAGCTTTCTTGCCTCTTTCTGCCTTCATTCTTTCTAATTTTTAAAATTTCTTTTCTTTTAAAAAATGTGTTAACAGCTGGAGTGATTATTTTGAATATATTTGTTATTTCTGATAACAGTATAAACTAAAACGTGCACACATATTTTAGAATACAGTGTTATGTGAGTATGTGAATTAATTCTAAACCAAAACCAGTCATTTATTATCCTGTGAATTAAATCCTATATTTAAAGAAAGAAAAAATGTGAATGTTGTGTTATGTATAAGCCTCTACACTAATACTTAGTGGATATTACCACTGTGTGGCTGTCACTGCAGCCATCACACACTCCCCCTCTTGTCTCACTGGGACTGCGAGAGAGACAGTCTGCAGTGCATTTATGCTTGTTGGGAATGTGGTTGATGGTGAATCGGAATTGCTGGATCGCAAGGTACCATCGCGTGATCCTTCCGTTTGTGTCCTTCATCTTCTCTATCCATTGTGGTTTGTTTCCAATACGAACTTCTGTCCCAGAAGATAATACCTAAAGGAGTCCAGAGCCCATTTTAATGGCCAGTGCCTCCTTCTCGATGGTTGAGTATCGTACTTCCCTCAGAAACAGCTTGCGGCTGATGAAGGCCACTGGATGACGTTCTCCAAGCGGTCCCTGTAACAGAACAGCTCACAAACTTCTCTCGGAGGCTTCGTCTGAAGAGTGAAATGTCTCTCAAAATCAGGGCTGTGCAAGACTGGGCTCTGTGTTTAGACTGTTCCTCCCTATTCTATGCAAGGCCACCTGGATTGACTGGAAGACTGTTTACTTAGCCTGGCAGGGCGAAGGACACTGTCTCAGCTGAACTCTGGACATACACACACACACACACACACACACACACACACACACACACACACACACACAGAGACATATATATATACACATGCTGATGTACACTCATCCCCCCTCCCCCTCCAAACGCCTTCGACGCTTATTCCCTTCCGATGCTGACGGTGGATCAAGGAGACCAGCGCTTTTGCTGCAGGCCCGGATGCACTGTCTACATTGGCTGTCTCTCACCCGTTACCCAACCCTGTTGCTTGTCATGTGTTTCTTTGGAGTATTAAGAGGTTTTTTTTGCCTATCTACCCCCCCACTTCCCCTGCCGGTGGCA
>NW_005187439.1:4044249-4045952 GCF_000239375.1 Pundamilia nyererei | reverse complement strand
AAAATAAAAAATTAATAAAATAAACAATAAAAGGTGAATCAAATAGACCATTACGGCAAGGCTGGGATGGTCAATTTGGTAAAGTAAATCTTATCTTATTCAGAGATTGTCGTAGGTCCTGAAAAGCCTCCTCCATCCAGTGGATCCTATTGGGACTTCAGGAACCAGTCAGAGCTGTCAGAAGAGCTGCCCCGGCAGAGTAATGATGGATAAACCGGTGACAGAATCCTGCCATACCCAAAAATGATCTCAGCTGTTTTCTGGTCTCTTGCAAGGGACAGGATTCTATGGCGGTGACTTTATTGACTTGAGGTTTTCTCACTCCATTTTCAATCACAAACCCAAGGTACTCAGTTTCAGCCTTGGCAATGTTACACTTAGCTGGATTTACAGGCGATGCTGCAGACTGAAGACGCGCCAATACCTTCTCCAGGTGTTGCAGGCGTTCTTCCCAGGTAGAACTGAAAATGACTATGTCATCAAAGTAGGCAGCAGCAAAATCAGACATGTCAGACAGACCAAGACCAGATATTTCAAGAAAGATGGACATTGCAGTTTGGTGAAAGTGCGAGCTGCCTTATGTGTAACTTGCTATACTGAAGGAATATAATCAATGACAGGAAAAAACTAGCTGAGCAGCTACCAAAAGGAAGAAACAAGAACTTTTCCACAAAGCCATTAAGGACACTGATGCTGCTGTTGATGGAAGTTATGCAGTTAGTGAATCAATTGCCAAAGCAGGAAAGCCATTCACCCAAGGGCAATTTCCGAAAGATTGCATGTTATTAGTTGTTGATGTTCCTGATGTCCAAAAAAAGAGGTTGTTCAACAGCATTGCTGTGTCAGTAAACACTATAAGCCTCTGTGGCAGAGTAGTTTAAAAAACACGACATTTTCAGATTTATTTTTTTTTAAAATTTTGCTATTTGATCACTAGATTGGCCCTCCAGCCACTCTAAGCTGTGAAATGTATTAAAATATAGTAAAAAGTGCAAAATCTATGCAATCCTTTACATTTTCCACAGCATTTCCAATGAGTCGGACTGGAATGTTTGCTCTGCTGATTCTGGCCCCCGGGCCTTATGTTTGACACCCTTGGTGTAGGGTATTGTTAAATTAACTCCTAGACAACATATAAAGTATTTAGACTGCTGGTAATTTATTATCAGTGATAATTCAAACTACATAGGGCAACAGGTGTGTTTACACATGTTGTTACATTTTCCAACACAAACTCCTTTTTTGGTCACAGACTCTTCCTGAGCACACCAGATATAGCCAGTTGAGTTTGACTGCAACACAGGGTTAGATTGCATCACAGTGAAACTGCAATCATCCGGAAATCTCTCTTGGCACACTACGGCTAATGACAATACGATGAGGTTGGCCCCGTAGCTATCATTACTCCTCTCCTTTCTCCACCTTCTAATAGCAGGTCTAGGTGATGTATCAGACCTGATACTGTTTCTATTATACAGGATCACATTATTCCCTTAGGCTATTTTCACAATTAAAATCCCTGGTGTTGACACAGCCAGTAGCTTTGGAATTTTTTCGGTTTGAAATTCAATCCGCCTTCTACTTCCTTCACAACTGATTCACATCATTCCTATATACAGTGGGGCAAAAAAGTATTTAGTCAGCCACCGATTGTGCAAGTTCCCCCACTTAAAATGATGACAGAGGTCAGTAATTTGCACCAG
>NW_005187439.1:4041336-4042881 GCF_000239375.1 Pundamilia nyererei | reverse complement strand
TTTTTCACATTCTGTCTCTCACAGTTGAAGTGTACCTCTGGTGCAAATTACTGACCTCTGTCATCATTTTAGGTGGGGGAACTTGCACAATCGGTGTCTGACTAAATACTTTTTTGCCCCACTGTAATACACCATGCTCTAGCAATAACAAATAATGGACAGTACAGACAAGTGTGTGATCCATGCTTCAGTATCAGATTCAGCTGATATTCTCTTGTATTAGACAACTTCTGAGAATCATCAACAAGGAAGGAGGAAAGAAAAAGATAAAAGCAACTTCCAGTAAAATCTAGTCTACAGCCACTGTACGTAATCTACTTAAATAGTGTTCGAGGTGACACAGCTCCAACTACTTTATTAATGTATTTCAATTGTAGCAATACCAAGTAATGTTGCAAAAATGACAATATAAAATTAAAAAAAAGTGTCCTATCAGTGTTTATGCAAATGAATCAAGTTTAAAACAAAAGAAGCTTTTCCAAAGTGACTGCATCTTCATTAGAATTGACAACATCAGACTTTAGTTGTAAGACCCTCTTGGGCTCTTTTTAATGCTCCCACAAATTTAACCTCAATTTCTTGACTTTAAGTTTTCACACAGGAATTAAAAGTAGGTTGACTCATTCATCAGCTGAAAGCTTTCTTCATCGCTGCCTTTCCAAAGCCTTACCCTAAGGGAAATTTTTCTCCCACTACCGGTGCAACAGGAAACATCAGATAATCATTAAAATGAAGTGCTTGTGTACAACAGATGACTGGTGAACTACACGGAAGAGGAAAATTTCAAGCCTCAACAGGCTCACCACAAAGCAATTAGCCTCCTAGGAAACTTAAGAATACCAGAACAAAACCCGAGTGGATGATTTGACCTAACAAGGTTACGTTTAAAAGACATTAGACACCAATTCAGTATAGTTTCAGTGTAATTCTATTGGTCGTTTAAAAAAAAGGGAAAATGTATGCTTTCATCAATGCCGGTTAGCCACAACATTAAAAGCTCTGACCTGAAAATATCACTGATCATCTTGAAGACCAACAGTCACTTATGAGGACAAAAGTGCCTGTCCCCACGAGCTTGAAGGCATTTTTAAACTGAAAATTTGGTTTTAGTGTCAGGGTTCCAATTATGTTATGGTCAATTAGATGTCCTCACTAAGATAGCAAAACGAGAATGTGTGTGTGTGTGTGCACGCACCATAGCCTGGGTGAATCAGATGTGTATGGGTACAGCATCCATCAAAGGGGAACGTTTTGGCATGTGGTGAGACGCTGAAGTGTTGACGTTGAGAGTGACGCGGCTACAAGCAATAAACAGCGAACTGGGGAGAACCAGTTTTTTCCAGCTGAACACTTGAATAAAGTTGGGAGTGAGAGGGAACAGTAGGCCACTCTGTATAAATTAATAACCTCCTGACAGCCTGGTGTGTGTCTTTTTGTTTCTCTACAGATTGATCACCATGGGGGCAATTGCAGGGTCGTCACACAAAAGGCTAAGAAACACAATCAAGGATTGTGTAGTTAAATGTATTTACATTGGCATAAAGT
>NW_005187439.1:4017408-4040197 GCF_000239375.1 Pundamilia nyererei | reverse complement strand
TGTAGAGAAATATATCTCAGGTTTATTAATAACTTTCTTCATTTTCAAAACTCATTAAGACAGAAATTATAAAACAGTATTTACACCTTGTGTCTATTTATATTTAAGTTAAAGCATGCCAGAGAGAATGAAGGACAATCAGTATTTTTTCCCAAATGCCAGTCGCTCCATTCGCTCTGTTCCCAAATTTAACTCGAGACAAAAAAAAAAAAAAGTTATTACCACAATCACTAACAGTGTTCTGAGGTACAAAAAAACAAAACAACCCTCCCCCCCCACACACACACACACACACACATTATATAGGCACTGACAAACACATTCACGTGCACCATAATAAACCCAAACCCAGAACAATTTAAAGCAGGGGGTGTGGGATGGGGGGCCACTCCAACATGAACATGGAAAAAAATACAGTCCTTTGAAATAGGAGTGTGTGTTTGCGTGTGTCTCTGTGGTGTTTTAAGTAAAAAACAAGGAAAAAGAAAAACAGGAATGAACACACAAAAAAGTACAGTCATTAAAAAGTAGTGAAGCCAACACAGCAGTGAGAAAGTGCTTTAGCTTCTGTGTGGACGGGGAGTGAAATTATTGCAGTCACTTGATGAAGTCAGTGATAATATGATTATGAAATTTGGGTTACCAGCAGCATTGTGACACAACTGTGTGTTGTGTGCTGCTTCTGTTTTTAGACCACAAAAACCATGGACTCTTTGAATCTTTGTCACTTGCAAAATTCTTACTTGTTGCCTAAAAGACAAGAAATACAAACATTTCTTGGAAACGGAGTAAAACATGAGCACATGAAGCTAATGCAGATTCAAAAGCAGAACTAGTGTTTACTCACTGGGGCTTGTCATTAAAGCGTTGGAGAGGCTGCTGGTTTTCTTTCAATATTTGATTCAAATTGGTGTCAACTAACCTGGATAGTTGATTGATTTATGAATAATTAAATAGATGACTTCGGTTACCATTTATTGACAATCTTTCCCATTAGCGTTATCTAGTGGCATTTTAAGTGTGAAAAAAAGATGAAAAATCTCATTCAAGCAGCACTTTTTTTCCTTCTAAATATATTTCCATGTGCTCAAATACATTCACAGCCTGCTTGAAATGCATTTCCCCAAAACTGTTTAGCTGCAATATTTGCACAGAAGATGCCAGCCAACAGCCACAGCCTCTTTATAAGCAGCATCAGTGCTGTACTTTAGTCTTTGGTAGGCAGTAACATGCAATTAAACCTGCCAAATAAATGATTCAAATATACAAGTCACACTCACAAAGCACCTGGTTTGGTGCAAAAAGTTGTAGGTTTGCCAACTGAGACATAAAATGCATCATCTAACATTGAAATGTTAGAGGATCACTTTTGTATTTGGTGAAAGAAATAAAATAATAATAATTTGTGAAACAACATTAAGTCAACTACATGTACCTACGTCAAAAATGTTTATTTTCTAAAAACACTAAAATTCTAATCATGTGTTGCACTTGCTGAAGTTTTGGAAATTTACTGACCTCTCTGGCCTTTCCCACCACTGCTGAAACTCACTTTCATTGACATCTCACTTCAACAAGATAGGAAAATCCACAATAACGGAAATGCTTTTGGTTTCAGATTTCCCCATCCAGAAAACAAGTAGTAGTAGATGTAGTAATACTAATTTCTTCAAATTTCAAAATCATTTTTGCTGCTGGGTGTTATGTTAATGCTCCCGATCTCAAAAACCACAACAATAAAAGAAAAATCTATTTTTTTAACACCAGCTTGTGATCATCTTTCCTTTCGCTTGCTTCGTATCATACTCCTGGTGTCCTGCATATCCCAGAAGACTTGGTCACATCTTTTAGAGCAAAGCTGGAAACTTGTTTGCTACTCAAAGATGACAGAAAAAGTAAAGGCGGTGCAACCATAAACTTTATATCATCTTCAATGAAGTTGTGCATTTATTTTTACTGTTGACAACTGGAGGAACTGCGAGCCCAAGGACTGCCAACCTGTTTATCAAAAGACAGCCATGAGCTAATGCATTCACAATTTTACTCTAATTGGGACCTTGTTTTACTAAACAAACATCAAATTATACTAAATAAAAAACTTGCAATTCAGACTGCAAACTCAAAAGGAACCTTTTTGCTGTGGTCTTAAAGTAGATTTATTTCCTCATAAACTTTTATATAATTACATTTTCTTTGCAACCAGAGAAGTCACCCCTGCTGGCCATTAGAAAGAACACAGGATTAAGGCACTTCCACATTGGGCTTGTGTTTCAAACCTAAAGGCTATGACCATCTTTTAAGTATAGCCTAATAAAAAGTACCAAAAAGTGAACATCTGTTACATGTAGTTGTTAGTGTGTAAATAAAATTCTACAACGGGTGTCTTAAAAGCAGCAGAGTATCACAAAATAAAGAAATACCCACGAAACACGGTTGTGCTCCTGTTAGAGTTCAGGGAAAGAAAAATCCACCAGAAAACAGATTTTCAGATTCTTCTTTAAGACGTTGTCTGAGCGTACAGTAAAATATAACTGGTAAAATATAATCAAAAAACAAACAAACAAACAAAAAAACCGGACAGAATGTGGCTAATGTTGCATTTGGAGACACAAATACAAAAACTATGTTAGAGTGACCCCCTTTTCCTACATTAAAAACAAAAAGCAAACCCGAACATAATCACTGAATGGAAAGAAACATTTTAACATGTAAAATCTCCCAAAACGGTGAAATAAAATTGCATTTTCTCCCCTTCAAATCAACAAAAATATATACACGCATACACAGACATTAAACTCAATAAATAAACTCTCAGATTTCTTAAAGTATTTTCCAGTCAGGAGGTGATCAAGCTTCTCACTTTTGGTTTCTGCTCCCAACAAGTCAGATGATGGCCAGCTTTGGTCTCGTACACGCAAACTCACGCACAGACACAGACTACCCATCGTCTTTAGAAACAAAACAAAACAAAAAAACCCCAAAAAAAGTAGGAAAAGGATTCTTTGCTCTCGAACGCCTTCGTCTCTGCAACCCATCTAGAAACTCCACGTCTGTCCTCAGAGGAACAGAATTAAAGGTGACACAGATATGGCATTTGGAGAGCAGGGCAGCCACAGTTAACGTACCCTACATATTTAATTTAACACATTCAAAATATTCATGTTGATTGTCTTGTTCACAATACAGACTGGTGGTCTATCAGCGGCAAATCTCTTAACAACTCTGGGATAAAGGCTCTGGGCTACCAGCTGTTTCTATGCAGGAAACAAGGAAGAGAAAATATATCTCTATAGATAGAAATCCACCCCATCCCCATCCTCATTTAACCACAATATCCCCCCAATAAATATCTCACTATAAATTTCTATGGTACACGTATTACTTTGTGTGAACTCCGCAGACATGCTCGGGTTGTCTTTGTCCTCTAGCTGTATGGAGGAGGGGGATGCAGGTTGCTACACATGCGGCGATGGGCTGGTTTGGGGCTTTCGACCACACTTGCTTTTACGTACATCCGGAAATGAGGAGGAGGGCGGAGTCTCCCTGAGTCTCTGATTAGGGACAGTGATTTAGAAGCAACGCACACTCTTTCTCACACACACTACACCACACACACTTAAATAATCGGTAACACCTCTGAACGAGAAATGGAGGAGCTTTCTGGTCCAGACAAACAGGTCCTTCAGATCAAGAGGCATGTGCAAACACTGACGCGATACTAGTTCCATCGATCGGTAGAGGTGTGGAGACTTTGGTATGTGTGTGTTTGCTCTGTGTGTGTGCGCAATTGTGTGTGTGTGTGTTTAATCTTTGCGTATTTACACAGTATGAACGTGGCTTGACTCTTTGGGCCTCATCAGCTTGTGCCTGCATTCCCACTCACACAAACACGCACACTCACACACAATCCTCCCCTCCTCGGCATACAACCGGGCATAGTAGTGCACGTGGGCCAATGTAGGAGTATGGAGGGCTGGTACCAGTGGAGGCTGTCAGATTCTGTTCTCCACCTGGCTGTGGTGGTTGCCTGTGTGTGGCGAGTTCTGCTCATTGAGGAGGAGAAGCGTCGTCTCGTCCGGGCCGTTCTCCGTAGGGGTGGAGTCTGCTCCCAGGTCCGTAATGGTGGTGTTACCGATGGTGGTGGGAGGCGTCTGATCCATACGAATAGTGTTGTGGCTGCTCTCGGGGGACTGCGGCGTGCTGTCCAGGCGAGATGCCATCAGGCCGTTCTGGTACTGAGCTCGTGTGATCTGAAAAAATGAGGGATAATGAGAATAGTTATCATTCTTAATATGTTAGCAAAAACCTGCACAGTTGTATTTCTATCAGTTACTGAGTACTTTTAAAACTGCATGCCAACAGAACTTTTCAGAACTGTATGTCCTGGAAATTTCAATTTTAAAGACCAAAGGTGTGCCTGCATTTTAAACAGAATTTCTGTCTGACTTTACGAGAAATTGGATAACGTCACTGTGATGTCTAACTGGATCAATGTAAGGATAGTGCACGTAACTGTGTGATTTGTCCAGGAAACTCTGTACTTCTTTACTGACAAAGAGGCTAAAGTGAATCATTCCCTTTGTTTGCTGCGTGTGATGAAATGTTTTTTCCTGACGCTGCAAGGAAATGTATGTTTCTGGTCAGTCCATCTGTTAGACTTTTTCCCTATCACTATATTGATTGTGGGACATCACCACAGCACTGCCATCGTTCACCACACTTGCTGGAGTCTTCTGCAAAGAAAGCTGCACTCTCAAATCCATCTGTATCAACTGGGAATCTCTGAACTCCATTGAAATGCTGGTAAAGACCCACACAATCAGGCATTTGTGTCGGTTGCACCAGGTAATCAGAACTGAGAGGAGCATGAGAAGTAAAAGTAGTAAAAAATGACACCAAAGACACCATTCCAGCAGCTGTGATGTCACTTCTTGCATGCACATCTGTTTGTGAAGGCAATAATGGCGAGTGTAAATCAAGTGCAATGCTTCGCTGATAGGTCAAAGCCTTATTTTCATTTTAAATGCCACCTGATATAAAAATCAGAACTATTTTTAGCACTTGTTCCCAGAGCTCCTACACTTTTGAGAACTTCATAGACCCATGTCTACATATTGTAGCTGTTTACCGTCACCAGTGTCACAAATCTCCAGAAAAACTGGTAACATAAGCTCATTTCATTCACTGTATTGGTGTAGGTCCTTTAGCTTGGTCTGTTCTGCAGAGAAGAAAATATTTGTGATATATTTCTTTGCAGTGATGCGAAACCAACCGTTAAAAGTGTCCACTGCGGTTATGGTCTTTGCTTCTAATATATTATTTTGATGCATTTCTTCCTCTTCAACCCCTTTTCCCGTTCAGCAAGCTTTTCACCCAGTAAGAATGATAACAATTCATAGGAGCTTGGAAAGAAAATCGCCTGGAATTCTTTAAGTTGCTTGAAAACGTTTCACCTCTCATCCGAGAAGCTTCTTCAGTTCTAGGGTCAAATGGTGGAGAGTCCCAGATTTAAGCTCTGTGGGAGTGACCCACTGAGAGATACAATGGACCCCCTAATGATCCTCTAACTAATCACATGAGCCAAGGTGTGAAAATGGGCGTGGGTCCCAATCAGCCAGGGTTTCAGGTGAGCTCATTGTGAAAACTGGCCCCACCCTATCACGTGATTTCCTGAGGTCAGATGGCCCAGGATGTGAGTGGGCATTAAGGCGTCAGGGAAGGGATCTCAAAACTGGATTATAGATGGCAGAGAGTTGGTGTCGTAAGCCACCGCCTCTGTTCAAAGATGGTCACTCACAGTGGACATAGATGGCTTCTTTCACTCCTCTTTCAAACCATCTGTCTTCTCTGTCCAAAATATGAACACTGGCATCCTCGAAAGAGTGACCTTTGTCCTTTAGATGCAGATGGACCGCCGAGTCTTGTCCCGTGGAGGTGGCTCTTCTATGTTGTGCCATACGTTTATGAAGTGGCTGTTTGGTCTCTCCAATGTAGAGGTCTGGGCATTCCTCACTGCACTGTACAGCAAACACCACATTGTTAAGTTTGTGTTTAGGAGTTTTGGGACTCTCCACCATTTGACCCTAGAACTGAAGAAGCTTCTCGGATGAGAGGTGAAACGTCTTCAAGCAATTTAAAGAAGTCCAGACGCTTTTCTTTCCAAGCTGCTTAGATTACGATGACCCGGATGACTGAGAACCTTCACAGAGATAACAATTCATAGCACCATCATGTTCTGAAGCTACTGCATTGGTTGAATGACCACTATTTAGATAGCCAAAGATAGTAACCAACACAGGACCATAAATCCTGCATGAACTTTGGAAAGGCTTGTTCAAACCCACTCCACCCACTCCCCATGAACTGGTTAAAAAGTTAAAAATGGAATTCTAAAACATAATTTAGACTCTGGTCCTTATGGCGGAAAGACTTCCCCTAAAGGTTTCTAGTCCCTGGAGAAAGATTATGTGGTGACAAAAGGCCTTGATTGTTAATTTGGAGGTAAGAAAAAAAAACAAACAAAACAAAACAAAAAACAACCTTGGCAAACTGTAGGTCAGTGAGGGCTCGGACGTAGAAGTCTGGTATGTACTGCTGCATGGGGATGCTGTTGTTGAGCTGACTGTTGCTGCCGCTGACCGAAAGTGACTCCATCCGGTCGGCTCCGCTCATCGAGGCTGTTCGGTTCAAGCCGCTGATATGGGATGGTGAACGAAACTCTGCAAACACCCACACACATGCAGGAAAGGTTAATAGCACCAGGTCCTGTTACGCATTTAAAGACAGGGTTGTGTGATAAACACCTATCGGGCCAACCATGCCGTTGGTTGGGCTTGATGTTACTGTTTCAAAGCCTTTGATGGTGGAGACCTCAGAGGCACAAGATGCAGTGTAGCTTCAAATGCAGGTTAATATGAAGAATAATTAACGAGTGAGAGTGATTACTGACACACAATGTGTAATGGATGCACAGCAATAGCAGCAGTAACACCTAAACAGAAATAAAGTTAAACCTATGAAAGTAAAGGAGAAAAAAGGTAGTTAATATTTAGGTATTTAATCCACTCTAAGCACCGAAGCAAAGACGTGCATCGTGCTGTGGTCAAAGCCAACAACATCTAAAAGTTTTCCAAGAGCACCATCAAACTTATTAAGGACTTATTAAGAGAGCTGAAAGCAATATTTGACGCTGTAATTTGTTAAACATAAGTGTGAGTCAATGTTTAAATATGTGTCACATTTTCAAGTGATAACTCACAACAAACTGCTGAAAACCTCAAATTTTACTGTTCACTGGTTAGTCAACAATTGTAAAACTTTCCAGGTGGAAATTTCCTGGACAAAACTTTCGCACATTCAATTTTTGATAGAAGAAAGGTTTCTGTGTTTAGAATAATTAATATTTCTGTGTGACATATTAAAAAAAATGACTGGACTTCTTTAATTTTGTTGAAGACAGTTCATCCAAGAAGCTTCTTCAGTTCTAAGAGCAACTGGTTGAGAGTCACAGAAATTTAAGTCCTATTGAAAAATATAAAAGATTTGACTTAGAATGAAATAAAACTGAGAAAAACATAAAATACTCCCAGTCAGAGCTAATCAATAATAAACTAATGGATTAAATGACACATTATTTCAACTCAAGAGCATATGACGTATAGAGTTACATACAATAACCTCCACGGAACTCTATAAAGTGACACATAATAACAATCATAATGTAACCAGTACAGCTTAGCCATTAGTTCAGCTCATTTTAGCTCTAGATGGCCATAACATGCAGCATGCACCTCCCACTTCCCTCAGACTTGTTATGTTCACCCTCTGCTCACTCATAGTGTAATCACAATGATGACATTCACGGACGTCATCCAGCTGATGATACTCCTGGATGTGTCACACACGCGCTTCACACGCAAGCTCATTACCAGATGTGTGTTATTACCAGTTGGCGTGAGTCTTCCAGTAGGGGGCCTCAGTGAGTCATAGGAAACGGTTTTACCTGGACATGTCAAGTGTGTTAGCTTTCAAGAAATTAAGCTCTAAAGTTAATCCTGGTTGTCTATGGCTACTTTTTAAGTTAGTGGTTAGATGTCACTTCATCAGGAAACAATAATTGTCTAAAATAATCATTTTAAGATCCAGTAGGGAACCTTTCTTTAGTTGTATCCTGTCAACTTATTATGCAGCCACAACTGAAAACGACACTCAACCACTCACAAGTTAGCACCCTATTTAATTTCAAATCTTTCTTTACATATAAAAGTACCTTATAAAAAAAAGACATTATCCCATTGATCTGTGAGAATTATGAATTCTCAACTTGCATCATCTTAGTTCTGTGAAACTGTCATGTAACAATGAAGGAGTGGATCTGATTATCTCAAGGGAGAGGAATGATAAAGCATATCCGGCTTTATTGTCTAATGTTTTCTAAATACATCATCTTAATGTATAAAATTACACTTGAAAATGAAACAGGAAGCTCATAAGGAAAGTGTTTAATGAGGTCATAAGTTTCTCCCCCATACATATGCTCTCTGCTAGCTAAAAACGCAAGTGCTAAAGATAGCGATACCCCGGGCCTCCCTGGAAAGACACAATTGAAAGCCTAAATGGGAAAAGTATGAACCAATCATGCAGTTTGCCTAGCACATACATAGTTTTACAACCATTTCAGAGGTGTGGGGGCAGGGATATCTCTCTACTCATTATTACTCATTTAATGACATAAGTAAGTGTCATTTTTAACCTTTTTCTTGACTTACTGTGTTCAAAATGTGCTCAGTGGTAGGATGAACAGAGCCACTCTTTAGTCTGGATTGAGTTATTAATGAGGCTTTGATGTTATAAAACTGTGCCCACGTGTACTAAAAACATAAAAGTTTTAAACCTTATTGTGAGATCTGGTCACTGTGTCAAACCCCCCAAAAAGTCTCCTACTGGATCTTTGAGAACAAAACTCTGAAAATTTTAAAAGAACTACCCTCTACCTGTGAAGTAGTGCTCGCACAGTCAATCGGTGCTTTTAACAGTAAGGCAGACAAGTGATTGGACCAAATTCTAAATAACAATCACCATACACCCATTTTAATTTTTTTTTCTTACTGTGCTTTAAAAACACTAGTCTATTACAGCTATTAATATTCTTTAGTCGATTTGAAACGAGTGTTTTCGTGACATCGTCAGGTCAAGGACAACAAAAAGAGCTGAATTAAAAGGCTCACATGCTGCTTCTTAATAGCTCCACATTCTCCATTGAAAGCAGTACGTCCAGATGAAGAGAATCGATCTTTTGGGAGCTCATTGTGTTTTTCTTTTTTAAATTGAATTAGCAGTTATACTTAAAAACTCATGCGATGCCAACAGAAGACAACCCCATCTGAAGCTATCAGGAGCAGAGTGTGCAAAGAGCAGACAGCTTAACCCCCGAGGGGATTCATGTCCCTTCTGTGCATCTCATGATGTTGTCCCGTCCTTCTGAGTTTTATTTTAGATATGCCACGTGATCGTGTTATTCCCCCCGCATTCCCTCCCAGTTTAAGATGCGTGCTGACATTCTGGTTGATAAACTCTTTGATCAACTTTCATTATTTCAAAAAATTCGACAGACGCCAGTTTCACACTTGCATCGCCTCGGTGCTACTATGAATCAACGAATGTGCAAAATTAGCTTACTGTACAGACCAAAATCATTCTTTTTCTCTAACCACCAAGTCACAATATTCCACATCTCCATCATCCGTCTTCAAGTCTCTCCAATCTAGTTTAAAACACTCTAAACATACTTTACATGGATAACAGCCTAAAGCAAACTATCCAAAAACGTTTTTGAAAACACCCTTAAAGACACTTTTGAGACTAATAAAGGCAATTTGGGATTATTTTACACTTCATATAATTGAAATAACTGATGCTGCTTTTTGAAAGCAGAGCCTATTCAAATATTTAGGGGTTAAAAACGATCTATGGCTAATATTTGGTGTAGAGGTTGTCAAAAGGTAAGTTATTGCCATTTTGGTTACACATGTGACTGTGACTAAACAAAGCTATGTGTGCTAAAAAAAATCATTTTTTTCTTTTAAATGAACCTTCTTGGCCAAACATGCATAACACTCTAGAAATACTGGCAGTTGCTCGTGCTGTCCCTTAGCCTCCGAGCAGATTCACCTATGATAATATATGTGAAGATCCAAGATGACTTCCTCGGTTAATGCATTCCAAGATTACCAGAAAACCTGACTTTTGACTGGGGCATCGAGTTCACTGGGTTACAATCAATTTAAAAATCCTACTTTGCCTCATTCTCGAGTTCACAAAGTGGGTTGTGGTAACAACACAAACCAACACCGTTCAGGCTGAGAGAGAAAAAAAATGATCAAGCTTCGATTTAACGGATTTTTGCAAATAACAGGTTAATTTAAACAGAGATTAAGTTGTTTACAATGAAGTAAATTTAAATTAATGCTGGCCTACATTAAGAAAACACTGATTTACCATCTTCTTCTTTCCTCCTGCTCATTTACTGCCCAAAATTGTAACAATAAAATACAGATGTAGTTTGATCTGAGGTTGCTTTGGTTGATCAAAGAGTTTCTTTGCCAAAAAGTAGCTGTTAACCTCTAAATCTTTGCTCTCCTTAAAGGGCAAATCCGCCTTGAATCACACAGAGAAGAAAGCTAACGCTGTACTTCTGATCTGTGGGCTGAAACCTCAACGTGCTGCACCTTTGGGCAATCAAATGGCGATGTGAGGACAGGTGAGGACTGAGCAAAAATTACAGGACTGTATATAAAAGTCTTATCTGTGATCTATTATTTAAACCCACAAAGAGCACTGCCATGAGAATTTCTCTTCTCTTAGTGATCCGGCATCAATTCGCCCAACATGTACAACAGAGTCAAAGCTCTGTTGCCCCCCTCTACTCAAGCTCCCCTCTACTCAAGCTCTACCCATCCACCCAGTACCCATGTGTCCTTTGTGTTAAAGGACCCAGACATGCCGGCGTTTACCTGGCAACCGAGAGAACAGAGAAAACCTCTTAAAGGAGAGGCGACGAGGACGATGTGCAGCCACTGGGAGAGGAGAGAAGGAAGGAAAGAAGGATAGAGGAGGTAATATTGATGAGGAGAGACAGAGGGGGCAGAGGAATGAAGGCGAGGGAGGGACAGTCAGTGAGAGACAGATCTGCTTCCAGTCTGGACAAGGACATGCAAAACCGGGAGAAACTCTGCTCCACTGAAAGAATCACCACACGTCGGGTTACACCGTTTGCAGGTGAAGTGAAATTTTCAGGTTCTCGTTACTCAGCTTCTTCTGAAAGTCTAATTGATCAGAAATTTGATGAAATGAGTGACAGAAGATGACAAAGGAAAATAAGAAAATACAAGTATTTCACATGTTTCACCATCTGAGGCACTTGAGAGAGTAAACCACTTATTCTGAATATGGAACTGAAAGGAAATACAGAAGAGAAATCAGATTATTTATGTCAGATTAGATGCTGATTCATTGTGATTTAATGTGGCAATGTTAGACACACGGAAACTCAATCACTGCTCTGGGGTTTTCACAGCCTACACTATGTGGATGAAAGTATTGGGCCACGCTTCTGAGTATTTCACTCTCAGCTGTAAGTGGTATTACCAAAATAGAAGATAAAAGAACCACAGCAAATCAGCCACAAAGTGGCAGACCACATGACACTGCGGCGCAGCATTAGTGTGTACGTGCTGCTGGTCTGCTGACTCAATAACCACACAGTTCCCATCTTTCTCTGGTATTAACATCAGCACAAAAGCTGTACAGTCAGTCAGTGGCTGAGCACTTTCTATAGGTGTAATGTTTAGGTAGCCTTTAGCTTTTGTCCATACAGTCTCCCTGCAATGGTGATCAGACAGAATTGGAGCTTAACTTTTATTCACATGCCAATTTGAGCACCAAAAAGCTTTTTTCTATTAGAATCAGTTAGGGTACGGTCATCTTGAAAATCTTATGTCAGATCATCAGATCAGAACTAATGAATGCAACATTTGAAAACAGTGTTTATTTTCATTTTATAGAGCTTCTTAATAATACTAAGTACTAAATAATAAAACATTGTAAATCTAACCCGGCATTAATTTGGTGCTCACATTTGACACTTTACAGTAATCAATAGCTGTCAATACTTTTGAGCATCATGATAAATATACTCAAATTCAAAACATGACGAAAAATAATCAAGGCTATGGTTTTTGCAGGATACAGGGAGGAGGTAGAGCTTTGAAGGGGTGTTCTGGTCCAATATTTTCATAATGCCAGTGTGTGTTCATGTGTGTGCATATGATGATTTTAGAAAGCTGACTGATTCTCTCTCACAACTTTTTATTGTTGGGAATGAAAACCAAAGACTTTCAGTTCTTCATTTTTTAAATCATAGTAACACAGTACTAACACAGTGTTATCTCTTCATCTGGGTCCCAATATATTAACAGAGTTATGGGAAAAAGAAGTATAACATTAAATGATAATTCATTTCATATCAGAATGAATGTATTTCTTTAGTCCTTAAAGCATATTACCAGCTAATTTCTTTTATCTAAGTTTTATAAATGTACATTTTTTGTTATATTGCTTTTCTGCTAAACACATTGAAAAAGCTCAGTTTGAACCCGTTCAGCCTCGCAGTATTTTAGATTGAGTGTATTTTTCCTGGATTATGTAAAAAGGGTTCTGGTAAGTTGTCTAGAGAGATTTTTGATGCAACGTCCCACATCTGTCAGATCAAGCCGCTATCAGGCTGATATCTTGTCTGACCCCAGCATCGAAGGTGAGCACACCGAGATTTTCCCCGCAGATACTGAACAGATGTGCTGCAAAGACTGATGCGGCTCGATTGAACAGCAGAGATATAAGCTGGCAACTGAATACAAGCAGAAATAGACACTGTGTATAAAACTGGCAGAGAAAGGAAGGAAGTTTTGTCATGGTCCGCGGCCCGGTGTCCAAGGAGCTTATGGGATGCCCACGGGTGTGGCTGTCGACTCTACACCTGCATCCCATTCCAGGCGGTCATCAGGTGGACTATTTAACCCCGCTCAGCCAGCTGCTTCACGTCAGTCCGTTAGTCACCTTTCAGCGGTAACTTGGTGCCCAGGTGATGGTGGTTGTGAAACTCTGATTGCTCTGAACAACGCTAATCCTTTCATTGTGTGCTCAGGTAACCGTTCGGCATGTTTTGAGCCTCCTCCTGCCTGCCTGGAGTTCGGATCACCACCGGTCTCCTCTGTTTCCCTGCAGCTCTCCTGCGGACCCTCACCCCTCCCTCCGGTTCCCACGGCCCAGCCCTGATCGTAAGATTAATAACTCTACCCTGCGTATGCTGTTATTCCCCTGCTCCCCAGTCACCCTCTTCGTTCTGTTGCAGGCTCTCATGGTCCTGATTACGGCGTTCCCGAGTTGCTTATCTCCCGGTCCCTTTGTTTCCCATTTACTCGGCGTGTTTTCCTTTAACCCTTCTGGGACACGCTTAGTTAGAAATAAAGTTTATTTTGCGTGCACCTTGGCGTATTGTCTCTGCTGAACTACAGTTCTTGACAAGTTTTGAATGAACTGAAAGCATGACTTTATGAGACACTGTATGATAGAAGGGAGAGAGTTCAAAAGTCATCAACAACATCAGGAGGGGCTATGCGCTTACCTGCTGCTCTCTGGCAGGTAGCTCAATGCCCTCCTGGGTTTTAAATGCACCTTAGAACACACATGCATCAACACTACATATGAGCGGGCGGAAGGAGGTTTGGAGTCTTCACACACCCCCGTTCTCTGCGACCTGTCGGAGCAGGGGGGCTAGGAGGAGGAGATGGCCGCCCGATCGGGGTCTGGAAAGTGGGACCTCCCCGCTGCTGCTGAGCCGGGGCAGTCTGCTTCTCTCCACCCCAGGGAAAAGGGTAACACTACCTGGGTCTGGGGCTCTCCTCAGCTCTTTCTGGGACAGTGGCGCGGCTGCCCCTCTGTTGGTTTTCCTTGGTCTCTTGTGTTCTGGGGGCCTCTGGATGTCTGGAGTCTTGATCTCCTCCATACCTGCTTCATGCCCTGGAGGACGGGGCTGTGGCGCCCTCATGCTCACAGGTGTACACACGGGTGCTCACACACACACACAAACTACACCCTTTTTGGCTCCTACCTCAAAGCACACTGTGTGCTGTCGATCTTATGTGCTGCACAATAATGTTTAATATTTAGTATTTACTGTTATATTCCCATATATTATCGTGATGTTGTTTATTGTATTGCTCTCTTTTTCTCCTGCTTGTTTTCTCTTTTTTCTTTCTCAACAGGTGATCCAGGTGATTGATATATGTATTTTTTGTCTGCTTATTTTGTTGGTTTTTATTTTTTGCCCTTTATCCCCGTCCCTCTTTCCTGCTGTTTTTCTTTCCCTTTCTTTTCCCCAGTCAAGTCGGTCCCGTATTTAACAAGTGAAAATAAAATAAAATAAACAATAAAAGGTGAATCAAATAGACCATTACAGCAAGGCTGGGATGGTCTATTTGGTAAAGTAAATCCGTTGGGCATCTTTCTTCGCCTTTAGACAATAATTCTGATGGCAAAATAGCCAAACGTGACAGGCAAAAAAAGAAGTCATCAACAAAGCTGTTTCACAATCACTGTTGCAGTCATTTCTCCTTTCAGATACATGTGATATCCCATGGCCTCCGTGAACCCAGAACATTATTTTTTTAATGCTGAATACGTGCAGAAACACATGGTACAATGAAGACATAGTTCTTGTTGAAGGGACGTGAGAAACGTGAGCGTGCATTACATGTTTGTAACGCTTAAGCTACATGAAGTACGTGACCTATGGTTACTTCTAATTTACCAGCAGTTCACATATGACAAACAGCGAGTTTTCAGATTTGTTTTTCAAATATGAAACATGTAATAAGTTACTATGAGGTGCACCAAGTGTTTATGAACAAATTATGTGAATCCGATGAAAATGTCTCAAGCACAAAATGTTTGTGACTGTGTGCATGAAAAAAAGCAGTAATAGAAACTCGCACGCATACAGTTTCCTGTTGTGACACATGATGGTTGACGTGCTGCTTTGCACGTGCCCTCCTGCCAGCCAACAATTTTAATAACATTAATTATTTTTGAATAATAAACAATTTAAACTGTGTTCATGCATCCAGATCAGTTTCACTGGACTTCGGCACAGATTCCAGAGGCACCAAATGTCAATAGAATATTGTTATTGGCCAATATTCACCATATTTATTGATATATCAGTCGGTATCTGCAAATGAGAGAGCCCATCATATTTATCTGTTACTGAATCAGTTGTGCTTGTTTATGTTTAAGTATTGTGTGGTAAAGAGCTTAAAGTCACGTGGGAATAACATTCAACACTGGTCAAGGTGTGATGTTTAAACACTGGTATCAGCACACATTGGTGCATCCCTTAGACTGCTGTCTAACGTATGGGACCTGCAGGTGATTCACTGGTTGAGATCATTTTCATACTCAAAACATTCAGTGACCTCTAGTGTCCTGATGTTGGTGGTGCTATGATTCTGGAAGACACCACTCCCATCAAGCTAAAAATGTTTCAATGTAAGTTAAAGGTCAGCGATTTGCAGTAACACAAAACACGGTACCAAAAAGCTCTCCTCGCTCTAGTTTCACGGGTTTATTTTTTTCCTTTAATTTGCCACCAGACTGTATTTTACGAGCCCTTTGAAGTTGCCAACTGTAATGTTTTAAACTGTGCACCAGGTGGGGCTGGAAGACTTCTAATTCCTCTCCAAGGTGGGAATAAAGTGCAGGAATCTGATTGGTGATATGTATGTTTTGAATTTCAGGAACCTGGGGGACGGGCCAAAGAAGAGTGCTGCGTACTTTTGTGTACTTTTAGATGCTTTTTCTTTTTTGTCCCTGTAAACGTTTACACTTTGCTCTGTAGTGGTTCCTTCTTGCTATTTAACTAATACTAATACTACTAACTAATAGAACTTTACGTAGTCAGCTGTTAAATGTATTTAATTTATTTATCATATTCTACATATGATAAGCAACATGCTGTGTCGCACTAAAAAGAAATCCTGGGCCACATAATAATGTTGCAAAGCTGTCCGTCTGTCTGTACCAGCTGAGATATTGGTGTAATGCTCTTTGTGTGTGTGTGAAATACAGTAATGTGTTCTGGACTCACCCAGTGTGGGAGCACTGAGTGCCATGATACCATAGTATGAGAAAGGTCCGGTCTCAAACTTCATGTTCTCATTTCCAGCCTCCACCTCCACTCGACCCTGCAAAATCAAGACAGACGTTTATGTTTTTTAACAGTTATGGCTGCAACTGTTCATGTGGATTTACTCTGCAAACTCATCCTCAAGCCTTGTGCTGAGCCACATGCAATATTTCAGAACCAATGAAAAATTAAGGCAGACATAATAGATGATTTAAAATATCTATTTCTATTTAAATGACCGCAGCATTTCAGAATATTTATGTTCTTAGATTCCAGCTATCCATTTAATCTGAAGCTAATGTTTCTATGCCAAAATAATACAAAAGATCTTACTCATTTTGACATAAATGCAGCGAAACATAACGTGGCTCTAAAATTGCCTCATGACTTGAGGCATGTAAATGTTCTGTAGTGAACCCTTTGGGGCTGTGCATATTAGACAAGGTCATATCCTCACGACAGAACTAAACTTTCAGCAAACTGATTAAACATATGTGTGAAAGAGAAGGAGAGAGTTTTTATTTAAAAGGCATTTATTTATTTCCTATTATTCCTGTTCTCGCTAATCACAGGCTAACAAGTCACTATTATCGTATTTTCACTGCATATAGTACTGTGTATGACTGCGTATGTGACAAATAAAATTTGAATTTGAAGTCCCTGCATATGCTGTAGTGTCCTTGGGTAAGACGCTAACCCCAGTGTCGGTTATATAACGACACAGCAGTGGTGTGTGTGTGTGTGTGGCGCACCTTAAAAATAAAAATAAAAAATTTACTTTGATTTTGTCCATCAAGTATTTCAAAGCCTTATCCAGTTTGCCATCATGTATGACAATAAAAAGGACGAATTCCTGATATTTAAAAACAGACTCACTGGCTATGTTTGGTCATTTTGATTAAAAATATTACTGGAGATACTGATTTACTTTGTGTTAAATCAGTCAATCCTTTCCCCTAATTAAGTCCTAAAGCACTGGAAGATCATAATTTCTGCTGAGCAGCCCTGACATTTCTTTTCTTTTCTGTGAAATTATACAACTTGGCCTCTAGAGGGCAGTGCAGTACCAGGTGAAAAAACCGTATAGCAGTTATTAGTGAGCATACTCAGGAGATGTTTTGCATCACTTGTGGCAAGAAATAGGTTTACTCTGGGCTTGATCAGACGTGAATAAACACTGTGAAACATGATACACATCTGGCAATGCTGCTGTCTGCAGAGGGAGGATGTGATGCAATGGAGAGAAAGGGGAGTTAGAGTAGCACAAGTTTCTTTGTAAAGAGATATGGAAGAGAGATTAGGGGCACACAGAGGGAGATGGAGGGATAAGAGGACAGAGGACAGGACAGAAGGGGGTTAAGGAGGCCTCTGTGTTGGAGGCAGTTGGCCCGGATCGTCCTGCTGGAATGTGTGAACTGCAGCAACAACACAGCACAGTTAATCCATGCTGCCATCCCTCCTTCACTCCATCCTCCCACCCCGCTGCAAATGGACTGAGCTGATGAAAACATAACAGGTGGTAAAATAAAAGGACAACAAAAGAAAGAGATGGGCAAACAGGACAGAGGGTGGGCCGTGCTTACAGCAGGACAATTAGCTTAGGACTTAAATTCTAACATCTGAATGAGCTTGCTGTTAAGTGTTGATTAAACCTAATTTGGAATTTTTGTGCAGATTTTAAAGCTTCCAAACACAGCAGCCATAACATATTTTATGTCTTTGGCTAATATTTCAGTTTAATGTTGAAATGACATTAATAAAGTGTCAACTTTACCAAAAACAGAAGGTAAGCACTGCTCTAAAAATGCAGGTTTGCATTCATGTTTCAGGAGTTTATTAAGGATTTATGTGGATAGAAATGCATATCATCAGCATGTAAAACCTGCAGACACAGATTAATAACTCAGCAATCAAAAGCCAATATAACTTAACAATCAGAAATGATTGTTTTAACTTAATTATCTGTGGATTTCCCTTTAAGACCTCCTGGTTCACCACGAGCAGCCAACAAACACAATTAATCTGACATAACCATCCATTGTGCTATTTTAGGGCGCGTGCCAATTTAGAAACCTGGCTTTGTTGTTACAAGAGATGAGAGGGAGAGAGAGTGTATCCGTCACTGGAGTTAGCAGGTGGGCGGTTTCGATCGCAAACTCTCTGGTGAATTAAACTTACAACATCGGTCTGAAGCATTTCACAACTGATGTCAAAAGTGATCAGAACAGAAATCTACACCACAGCCTAACACTCTAGAAACAATTAGGACACCAACCACATACAACCTGATTCGTGTATCCATATTTAGCCTTGTTTACCTTTTTGAGGTCTCGCTCTTCCTAAAATAAATACTCTGTTTGCTCTCAAAAAAGACTATTTCATCATTGCTGTGCCACTTCTTTATTTGATCTGCAAATAATTAAATGATTAATCTGGTGATTGAATTGATAAAAATGCTGATTAACATAAACACAGATGAGAGAAAGAGTGAAAGAAAACAGTAACAGTAAGACACACACACACACACACACACACACACGATTTGAGGTTAACTGGGTTAAATTCGTTACATATGGTGCTGATGTGTATTCCTGTGAAACTGTGTGTTATACAGCGAGCTGACGAACTGAGGGTGCAGAGGGGGTAACATCTAAAGGACAATAAACAATGACCAATCATCTGCTGACCTGTCAGGTGATTAATTATTTGACACTTTGTTTGCTTGCTAACTGCAGCACAGGGTGCCTCGAGGTTCCTCTTTATCTGAAACTGCACAGCATTTTTATCCTTTTCCCATCCCAGAGACAATGTGCGACTTTTTAATTGGCAGACGCTTTTCTGAAGTGTAGCTTTTAACCATCACGCCATCATATGTCATACAAAAGTGAACCAATTATCACCCTACTGGGGATAACTGCAAATAGTGCCAGCAGATTAGCAGATTTGAGCACAAAGAGATGACGGTGATAGTTTTCGCACAGCTGAATAAACGTCAAACAGAAAACTGATTAAACAGAAGTGCGAGATGGTCGAGAATTTGCTCCAGTGTCCTGTTATATATTACGGAGCAAGGAGCAGACGGCTGAGTTTATTAAAGTCCACCGACACAGCTGGTGACGCAAATCTGAAGGCTAGACCGTCCCATTTCACAGCTTTGCACTTCCGACCTATTCGCTCATCAAAGGCCCACGTAGACCGCGAAGGACGGGTCCTTGGAAGGATGCGTCCTAGGAATTGGGACACAGCTAAGAATGGGAAGCTACTTTTTACAGTGTAAAATCACAGCTCCCCCCCCCCCTTTTTTTTTTTGCCAGACTCATGTATTTTTCAGTTCTACACAGAGTAAAGTACAACAACAAAGTACAAGTGATTCTCAAAAGAAACACATGGCTTAAAAAGAAATGTGACAATTCATGGATGCCAAAGACAAGCAGCAGTTGTAACGGTTATTTGAATCATTATGTTTTATTTGCTTTAAGCTTATTCTGAATGAGGGTGTTGGTAAAGTTTCATTTAAAGAAAATGTATTTGTATTTGAAGTGGGGGTGTCCTGACAGTGACCTGTCTGAGTGTATTCCAGTGAGAGTTGTGATTAAAAAAACCCTACAAATTATAGTTTTGCACTAGTGCATCTAACAAATGAAAGATCACGTGTTCGATCCCAGGAGGAGACATGAATCCATTTAGGGCTGCATTAGCAGAGAATTAAATATGCAGCACTACCTGCTGTGGCGACTCCTTGTGAATAAGGGAGAAGTCAAAAGTCAGATCAAATGGCTGTGCAAATGTTAAACATGTTTTGGTGACTGGTATTCAGGTACAGTCACACCTTCAGGCTTGTCCTGGATACTCCCACATGCCTGCATGCTACAGTTTACAAGCCAACATTAACATGTAATGCTATTTGACCTTTTAGATTAAATTTGTATTTCAAGAACATGTTTTGGGTGGATGGGGGCAAAATCCAACTACATTTCCCAAATCAGGACAATCCTTCCTCTCAGTGGGCGAATTTTCATTTTAGCTTTATTTTGAAGGCTACGTTGACTTGGCACGACTCCCTTTGGCAAAATGTTTTGGTCCAAATTTGTCTGGTTAGAATCATTCACACCTGCTCACTGCACCCACAGGCTCCTGCAGAGTAATCGGAGGTCGAATGCCTTAATCAAGGACAACCCGCTACTGAAAGACGAGCAGACATTCGCTGCAAGCCTCCTCTAACTGTTCTCCTTTACTGGCAAAGCAGAAAAGAAAACAAACAACCACCAGGAAGATTCGACATCCCTCGAACAACTCCTCTACCGTTGCCCCACAAGTATACAAGGTTTACAGTAGCGAGACTTCTATGACTGCTAATGAAATTGTTAAACCTGCTCTGCCACCAGCGTTTTGCCTCTTACAAGTATATCAGAGCTGTGAAAGATGTCAATCATCTCCTGGCATGTTAGTCATGTCTGTGTGTATGTGAACACTGGCAAAGGTCAAATAGTGAGCTTGAAACATATGCATGCTAAAAACAAAGCAAACAAAAAAGAAACACACATAGAAACATGCTGAAGCTTGACTCCGAGCGACATAAGCCACACACGCTGCTGGACGGTTGGTGTTTAATTTAAATGGAGGTTAACGTGGGAGGGAGGAGAGAAAGAATAGAAACAGAGGGAGGCAGAGGACAAACGCGAGAGGTGTAAAGTCTGCCGGTGCTCTGATCAGACCCGTTTTCCTGGATCTGCACTGACCGACGTTAAGCAAAAGCACAGTCATGACATGAAAACATCATGAAAGCAGAGCACTTTCATTAGCCGTCCACCAGTGCTGGTTTATTAGGTATCAAAGTCATTTTTTTCAGATTTGGGATATGAGAAGTAAGTCTTTCTTAAAAGTCTCAGTCAGATCTGCAGTAAAAACTGTCTCAAACCTTAATTACGAAACCCTCTTAAGCTCCTGTATGAGATAAAAGCTCAGACTTTCTGCTCTAGTCTGCCCAAAAACAAAGTGAGTGAGAACCATAAGTGACACTAGCCTCGTGGTGATCAAACCACTGAGAATACATTTTAAGAGCAGTAACATTATATTTCCAGAAAAGAAAAAAAAAAATCTTTAAATGTTGTTGTGAGCACTCTGTACTATTAGGAACTATGTTCTCTCTGCTGTTTATCTCTTACATATCTTGATACTCACTGGACTTCCATAAATCAAATTCTTTGACACAGGTGAATCAGTCTTATCTGCCCTGTTGCACAAAATGTTTTCTTTCTGACGTCCTTCATTGCTCGAGGGCTCTTAAGAAAGGCTCAAGGAGTAGGCAGGTGCACTGCTTTAAAACACAAGGGAAACATTTAAGAGTCTAACTGTAAAAATGAATGCAGCACAGAAACACTTTCATGCCGATCATCTTTTTTTAAATAACCAAAACTGTAAAAAATGACCATGTTACTGTGTGAAGCAAACGATTATTTAAACCTTTATTTAAAAATCTAGTAGACGTCAAACTGGAAATTGCGGTCAAGCTGTGGATGAAGGAATTATGCATAAAACACGTGTATATTTAGCAGACCTGCAAAAAAGGCTGAAAACATTGGCTTTGAATATTTCTCCCCTAAATATTAGTTTCAAACAGCTAGTACATTTTCAGCCAGCAACTAGCTGAAAATTAAGCCCCATCTCAGGCTAAAAGGAACTTCACTGAAGATCACCATTCAAGGAAAGTTTGGAATAATCTTCAGAATTTAGAATGTCTGATCCAGTATTCGTGAAAAGCGACGTTTTAACAATGATTAATTTTTATGTTCATTTGTTTTCTAGTTAATATTTACCACCTTGTCCTTTCACCAAATACATGAAAACCACTTTGATTAAAATTTTCTTTACACACAGTTCCTGAATGACTGACGAGTGATACTTGAGAGGATAAAAGGAAAAAAAAAAAAAAAAAAAGTCCTATAACAGTTACACACTTCTCTTTGTCTCAGAGACGGAGCCTGTCCTTCCAAAAGGACAACAGAAACAATTGTCACTACATGGAGCTCTCACAGGCCATAATTCATAAACATACACATCATATGGGCCTTACTGCAGAAGAAAGAGACCCACAACACAATGTGTTAGTACACCACAATTTGCTTTAGTTTCTGAGGGTGATAATAAACCTCAGAGCAACACATCTCGTGCTCATTTCTAACTAACTTTGAGCTGTTCAGCTATTCAGCTTAAAGTTCAACGAAGGTGTGTTTTCTGGTTGTGTGTTTTTGCTGAACTGTAGGTGGGTCTTGGCCAAAGTTCAAGCGGCCACGTTAGGACTCATCAGCACTGTGATATTTGTCAGTAACGACAGCTTATGCATCAAACCGATCTTTGTGAACTTGAATGATCATAAGATAAGATAAGATAACCTTTATTAGTCCCACACGTGGGAAATTTGTTTTGTCACAGCAGGAAGTGGACAGTGCAAAAGTTATGAGGCAAAAATTAGGATACAATAAGAATAAATACAGTACACAGCTGTACAGGATAGAATAAATAAAATACTATATACAGTGGAATAAAATA
>NW_005187439.1:3987744-4016291 GCF_000239375.1 Pundamilia nyererei | reverse complement strand
GGTGAATGACGGCATCATCCGCTCCAATGCCAGGCTGGTAGGCAAACTGAAGTGGGTCCAGTGATGAGCTTTTTATGTTTTATGTTTATCACTGCTAAACACTTCAGTGACAAAGCATAGCAATGGCAGTGTCAAGGAAGCAGGACTTCAAAAAGAAAGGAGGAGTCAGTGAAAGTATGACAGCAGAGATTAAGAGGTTTAAGAGAGCAAGGTGAGAGAGGATGTCCTGGCACAGAGTTGAAATGAGGACCTGATGTCACTAAAGAAACATTTTGAGGACCTTAGAGGACAGACAGGAGGGGCTCAGGGAAAGGCAGCCATCTGCTGTGACATATTTAAGGTTCAGGAAAGAGAAGCAGTTTCAGATACACACACGGCGACCGGAAGCGTTTTATCAGAAATCAGGGGAAGCCCCGCAGCAACTAAGTCTATAGCAGTGTAACAGAGGGTGGCTGCATTGGGTGGCAGAAGTCACCCAATGCAGCTCTAACTGTAAGCTTAATCAAAAATGAAAGTTTCAAGCCTAATCTTCAAATAGAGAGGCCTCCTGAACCCAAATCTGGAGCCAGTTCCACAGGAGACAACCCTCGTAGAGCAGAATATTTATTAAAAGCTAATATGAAGTATATCAACAGTTTATTTCTAATTAGCTCTTATTTTTGTACTACCTGCTTTTGTTTCTTATAGTCAAGGAAAATCATTACTGCCATCTCCACCCTCACTCCCACTTTTACACTCTGGGATTAGGGCTGTGCGATATGACCAAAATCTCATATCCAGATATAAGACATCTATCGTCCCGATAACAAGATATAAATCACAAAAATTTAACATTTTCTGTAAATTCTGTGAATCTCAGGCAGCTCGACTTGCGTGAAGTGTTTCCAGCTGGGCGTGGTGTACCTGGAGTAGCGTGAAAATATATATTTTTAGACATAAGTTGTAAAGGCCGCCGTTTTCTTTGTGAGTATTTATTGCACGGCGTGCTGCGGGGAAAAGCCTGTTCTAACGTTTGAGTCTAAGGTTTATTTTTTAGCACCTGACGGTCTTTTTTGCTTCTCATCCGTCAATACTCTGCATACTAGTTCACATGATTCAGTTTATTTTGAAAAGTCTCTTGAGCTTTATTGTGAAAGGTTTATGTGGAAACTAAACAAGTGGACACGCGATGGTTTTACCGTAGTTGTTGCTAACGACAACGCATAAAAACAAGTGGTTGTCCGTCTGTAGTGTGGTTATATTAAATATAATAGAAAGAGAGCACTTTAGGACATTAATATAGCCACTACAGCGACCATCAAAACGATGAAAAAATATCGCCATAAACAGTTTATTTTGCGACACCACGAAACAAACGATAGCGTAAAATGAAACAATAGATGTTTTTATATCGTCATCCGATATATATCGTTATATCGAACCGCCCTATCTGGGATAACATAATGTCTCCCACAAGAGAGAAAACCAATAAACAATATTGCAGCCATCTAGTCACAAACAAGAAGGCATCCCTTACAGGAGGGATGGAATTGTGTGTTGCAGTCACAAAGAAAGGTAAATGCCATTCTGTGTGACTATTACAACTCTGGAAAATAGATTCAGAGGCACATTGAGGCGATAAGGACCCACACTGTCTGAGGATCCTTCCTGCTGTGTAGGTTGCATTTGTGTGAAGCTCAGTAGAGCCCCTGCAGAGGTCTGAGGATTCACTGTCACCGGTTTGTTAATAACTTATAACAAAGCCTGCAGGGGCTCTGCCTCAAACCACACACATACACACACGCACCACCTGACATTGATTGTGGGTGTGTGGGTGTGTGTGTGTGTGTGTGTGTGTGTGTAAGAGGGAGACTGTGGTTGTGAGCTTTCACGTGCGAGGCCTAGTATGTCCTGCCAGCCTCTTGTGTTTAGTGGTTTGCGAGCATGTGTTTGTCATAAAATGAACTGCTGATGTCAAACTGAACAGTTTCCTCCAACAGTTTGTGCAAACTGATTGACTCACTAACACTGTGATACAAACACACACACACACACAAACATTTCCTCAGTGGGATTTAACAGTGTGAGTCAGTGTCAACTAACAAGAAGCTCAACCCCAGCCTAACGTGTCGATGGTGTAGGCTCCATCTCTCGCTCTCTCACACACACACTCACACACAAAGATTGCCTCCTTTTAAGTGCAGGAATATTTCTTATTCTCACAGGACTCCATTTTTCCATCTCTTGTTCACAACAGGAAGGAGCTTCTCTCTAATAATGATGTGATGTAATTACCCTGGAATGTACTGCGTGTACAGCACTTCGGAAACTAGTTTGTCCACGAAACAAATGCATAACAGAGATTTCTCAAAAATAAAATGATCAAACCTCTTGTACAACATCAAAACATAACAGGAAAATTTATACTTGAAATAAAACACCATCTAAAAATGTTCAGATGATGCCTGCACATCTCCTAAAGCTGAGTGAACCCTGTGAACACAACAGAAGTCGGTCTCGGGCTGCGATACTGACTGTTTTGTGAGAATCACTAAGCATCTTTATAGACGCATAAATCACTCGGGTCATAAACAAATAGGCTGTCTGCTGACAGCAAGGATCACTGCCAGGAAAACACACACATATGCAAAGTAATCATGTGGACCCTATAAAAGGAGTGGAACAAGTGCAGCGAATTATCATATCTGAGGTTTTTTATTCTCACGAGTCAACCGCACACTGGATGTTGATGTAAACATAAGAGTAAAAAAAATTACGTCTGCATATAAACATACAGTTCAAAGTATGTGCAGTGAGTCAATCTATGAAAACAAGCAGAGATTTATTGAAAGTATTTCTCCCCTTATCTAAAGACGTCACAAACTGTCTTTGGACTCTGCATTTTGAAGTCAGAAAAGACCATATTTGGATAAGAAGATGGTTATCAGCTAAGGCGAGTGGGCTTGGTCAATGAGTCGTATGAACTGCTGAAGAACAATAATAAAATAGTAGAATTTTACACACAAAAGCAAACTTCATGGACGACCTATTTCAATATGGCAGTCAATGGGACCTCGCATTTAGGGCTCGCTTCAAGTGGCCATTAAGGGAACTGCAGTTTCTGGTACTGACTTTATTTTACAGCCTTGTGACTGAAACAAGCTAAAAGGCACACATTATTTAAGGGGGGAGGGGCAAATGCAGAATCGTATTAACCTCCTTCTCAAGTTGCAAAGACATGTCAGATTGTAAAAGGGAAAACGACTGTCTCTCACTTGCTTTATAATCTCATTAAAACATTTTCATGAGTTTAAAGTCTCAAATGTTAGTTGCAAGTCTTATTTAGTATAGCACAATGTTCATTTTCTAAACTTTGGTCCCATTTAGAGCAAAGTAGACAATAAAGCACAGCATGCTTTAGGCCAGACCTACGCTGAGACTGGCAAGTCATGACCACATGAGCACGTAATATCCTTGGTTTCTCAATCAGACCAACTTCTCGCTTGCTGCATCTGGTTTTAGAAAACCATTATGGCAGCTCAAGACTTCAAAATGAGACTACACAGATCGGTGGGTGATCTCCTATGTCCCGCTTTTATATAGTGTGTATGGGATCAACTATAGAATCTGGTGTTATGTACTCTGTATTGCTTAATGAGGGCTCGATCCAGGAAAGTCCGATGTGTCACAATGTGTTGCAGTTTTATTTGGGCAATAAATAAATTAAAGCGGAACCCCGGCGAGTGCAAGCCATTTTTTTTCTTTTGCTTACACCTGCCCATGTTTTAGTGTGGATGTTGTAGATTAAGTAATCTCAGCTCTTTCCAAATCCATATCCCTGGATTTTCTTTTTTTTTGGTAACTTGAGGCAACCCATGAAACTTCACAAATCTCTGTTTTGTGTTTGCACACATCAGAAAAGTACTGTACTGTGTACTGTGGGTTCAGCATTACTGCTTGGTCCCTAGTTAGAGGCTTCTGTGGTATCTTTCTATGCAGAAACCAGAGGTGGAAAATTGTAAGCCCCGCATGCTTACAGTAAATGCCACCGACTTATTCCACATGTGGGGTCCACAAAAGCTACAGTATCCGGCCTCCCACCGGGAAAATCTCACAGAGGAGAATGGAGGGGAGAAAGCTGAAATAGATCTCCGGATTAGTGAACCCTGCTAATGACTGTTTGGGAACAATGACATAAACGTTCTCTGGGAAATATGTGTGTGTGAAAGAGTGACATTAAGACAATGAAGCGTAGTTTTCCCACCCTTTGGGATTTGAGTGCACGTCTATATGTACACAGAGTGAGTGCAGCAGATGTGCAAAATCAGGGCAAGTTACTTTTTTGTGCGCTACAGTATGGACGTGTAGAGGGAGGTGGTTTTCAAGATGAAAATGGTTGTGTCTATGTCAGTTTTGGGATTGGTGTATTGAAGCAATCTGACAGCAGCGAGTTTGTGATGTAATCAGTTCCTTCAGGCATATAATGCATGTCGTCTAGGACCCCAATGCAGCCCTACTACCGGCACCGCTTGTCTGTCCGAGGTCACTGCACTGTGAAATCTTCTTTTCACCCTTTTAATCAATCAAACCTGATTATTAGGTCACTATTTATAATTACTACTGAATTACAGACGGCAATATGGCAACACATTCCCACTGTGGATAAAAGTACAGAGTCATCTAAACATTACACCTACAGGAAATCCAGAAATGAAGCATGTGGGCTAATGTTAACACCAGAGGAGGTTTGAGACTCTGCAGTGTAAATGATGAATCCTCAACATTTGGCAACCCTGCTTTGTCCCTAAATGCTTCCACTTTGGAACCACACCAGTTGTAGTCAACAATAAATTATTTAGGAGAGTAGGAATTTCACAAGGTCCCTTGTTGCCACAGTGCCATCTTATTACAGTACCAAGCTTGAATTGAAACAAATGTTAATTGAAGCAGACTGAATGGAAAGGTGCTTGATTTTACAGATCTATGGCAATGAGACTGAAAACACAAATTGCTATTGGTAAGAGGCGCATGGCCCAGTACTTTTGGGTGCAAATTTCTTTTCATTCCCTATACTACTATACCTTTTGCCACAAGAGTAACAAGTCTTTTCTTGATAAATAGAAGCATGAAACACAGGCTGAAATATTTCATGAAAAATCTGGACGAAAAGCATCGGAAAAATTTGAAGTTTTCAACTGTGCGGTTCATGTTTCATCTCCTGTTACTGCAGGTGTGCCATGAACGTAGCAGCTTATGCCTAGGTAAGCGAATCATATGTCTCTGCTGCGTTTCTTTTTCCCGCCACTGATGTGAAGATGTTGCTTAAATGTTAAACGGTAAAAGCATATTTAAAGCTTTGGGCAAAAATCTTTTCTTCTATGCCTAACTACAGAGATGAACAGCTAGCTTAATTAATCATCATTAATAATTAATTTAATTGTTAATCAAGTAAAGATATACAATATTTTCATTCAACAAATGCTATCTGCTGATAAAACTCTTGTCATATAGAACACCACAGTTTCCTTCAGCAACAGGTACTTCTAAGGTCTTTCTGACACAACAGCTAAACAAAATGCAAAACAATCCTGGTGCTGTGCTGTCAATGAAGAGTTCAAAGCAAATATCTGACAGCAGAGTGAGCAACTACAGATTTTTGGATTCGGACCAACCATTTTTCCAAATCTAGCCTGAAGCAACAAAGGAGTCAAATACACATGTATTTCCCTGAATCACTGAGTACCTGCAGGATGAGAATGAAGTAGTCGACCGGCTTGCCCCTTTGGTAGATGTAGTGATGGGACGACCGCTTATCGTTCTCATTGAACTTGATCTCCTGGATCACATCGGGGTGACGCAGGATTCGCAGCAGCACCTTGTCTGAAATCTGAGATGGGTTGAACAAGCTCACCTCTGCCGAAAGAGAAAAAGCAGAACAACAGATATTTTACACCATTTATTAGTGAAGACTAAAGGACACTTTTTTTTTTAAATGTAAGTACTCTTAAGTATATAGTCTGACCAAAACAGACCAAGGCATTTCTTAAAATAGTAAACATGAAATTAAACAGTGTTGGTTAATTTCATCCACATGTTAGGCCAACCTATAATTTACAGCCCAGCATAGACATAATGAAAACACAGGTTACTCAAGCTGAGTTTAAGGTGCATCATATGTTACGTTGTCAGTAGGTAGGCCACCAACTATTCAATTAAAGGATCCAGATGTACTTAAATGAAAATCAACAATTCTGAAACTGCAGACAAACAAACACAACATGACACTATTGTGTTCCCCATGTGTGGCTCTTAACGCCTGGTGACAGCTGTAAGGTTTAAAGATTATTCAGGTAAGGACGAATTGATAATTACATTTTGTTCATGGTCCAACAATCTAATAAGATTTGTTTTTGCGACACATTTTTGTCAAAGGATTGTTTTTAAAATAATGTTAGCGTTTGAATAGTTGAATTAACTACAATTGAAACACTTTTTCAATGAAAAATAAATAAAGTTTTATAAAAATAATACATTGTTTTGATAACTAAACACTTGGTTGAAGTGTTTGTTGAGCAAAAACGCTGCAGAGATGTTTAATGCATGGTGTCCTTGTTTGTTTGTTTTTTGGCATTCCTTTTTTTTTTTTTTAAGTAAATGAGAAAGAAGAAGAACTGTTGAAATATATTTGGTTTACATGGATTTCTCAACCGTCAGGCTGTTGCAATCAGAGCTCAGCTGTAAGTGCTTTGGTCCCCACCCAAACTGCAAACAAAGCCATGGTCACTGCACACTGAGAAGTGAGGCATATATTGCCAATGTTGGAATTCATCATCGGAAAGGCAAACAACCTCCTTTCACTATGGTTTACATAGTTAGTCAGAGTGTTCATCTGTATTGTTGCTGTTGCTGGGATTCAGTGTTTTCAATGATTTCGTAAATCAAAGGTGTAGCTTTTAAATTTTATGTCTACTATTAATGGCTTTTAATATCCTTAAAAAAAACCCAAAAAGCAAAGTCGTCAAGACTGGTGAAGCTAACAGTTATTAGTCCTTAAACCCACATGGAAGCATTTATGTGATAATGCACGTTCTACTGTCTGAAATGTGTCTGTCGACCATCAGTCATACTGCAGGAATGCAGCAGTGCACAAAGGCATTAGAGACATGTTCTCAAATCTGCTGGGAAAGAATCATTAATGTGAACATAACAAAGAAGGACCAAATAAACATGGAAACTTTAACACATTACAGAGATAAATGGAACAACAAAAAAACTATTCCTGTTTGATGAATCAAAAAAGCAACATTAGACCAAGATCCTCAGAAAGAAAACAGAAACTAAGTCAGCAGACACTGACGTTATGCCTCCAGACAAAGCAGACGTGAATACCACAGTGTGTGCCAGGGAAGGAAGTGCTATGTCATGCTAGCAGTGGCTAACTGCCAGATGCAGTGGCTAACTGCCCGATGCAGTTAGCCACTGCTTCATATCAGCTAACACACACTTAGCAGATAGATTCCTACGACTTCTCAAGAGATGTGTGTCATTGGTAGCATTACATGCAGCTGGCTAGAGTCTGTCCAGAGTTGATGGCAGGCACAGGCAGACATGTTGATCGGTCTTAAATAGATCCTAAAAGTAAATAAATCACTCATCACTGCATGCATAGACCTGTCTTTCCTGTCAGATGGTCACATGACAGAATCCTTCACTTACCGACATCCCAAAGGTGTTTTTTGTGCATTTCATATGATAAAATAAAATAAAGTTACATTATGATGGTTTTTTTGAAACACATCCATCAAAATGAAGGAAGCCTACCATAAATCTACTGAGTACACGTAACACTGCGATTACTGACAGTGAATGTGTGTCATTTCCTGTTTCCACACTTCCTTTCTCACCTGTAGCCAGGAAACGATGGGCAGCCAGCAGCAGCTGAGGAGAGATCTTCACCTTAGATTCACTTTCATGTTTAAAGGCAGAGAAGTCTCTCTTGTTTTTGTTGGGTGCCACCTTTTTCCTCGTGCGATTATCAGCTAAGAAGAGCAAAAAAAACAAAAACAAAAACAGAAGAAGCAACATTTATTAATGATCAAATCAATCACTTTTATTGTCACATCACATGTGCAGGTACACTGGTACAGTACATGCGACTGAAATTCTTGTGTGCAAGCTTCACATGCAACAGAGGTGTGCAAAAATACAATAACATAAGAACAGGCAAAGTATAAGAATGGGTAAATCTGAGAATTATATGAATAAATATATGTACAATATAAGAGTGTATGCGCATTACTGAATGTGTATACTAAATATGGATATCTACACGTGTGTGAAATTTACACTTCAGTTAACAGAAACCTGACATTTGTCAGGTAGTCATCCCAAAGCTTGAACAGTAATACTTCAAAGATTTAATAGTGTTACTTAAACTGAAAGTTAAGACAAATTTAGTATAAAGTGATAAAGGAAGACAAACAAAAGCAAACTCACTGTAAAGGTCGGATTCATCCAGAATTTCTGATTTGATAATCTCCTCTATGACGTCTTCCAGGGTGACCAACCCCAACACTTCGTAGAAAGGATCTCCTTCCCCCTCGTTGTTCACCTTCTGGACAATGGCCAGGTGGGATTTTCCTAAATCAGAGAATGAGCCTCATTAGTTGGATTATCAGAGGATTACTTTAACCATTCTGTAAGGCATTATAATTAAATCCACAAGAAGAAGGGTTGTAAGAATAGGGGTAAAACATCTTCCCTCATTAATCTTCTAAATGTCCTATTGTAACTGATTAAAAACTTATATGAATTGAATTATAGAGTAGCAGGAGAGTAGGAGTAGGAGAGTTGCAACAAAGAGGTGCATGGAGCTCTTTTACCTATGATGCAATGATTTAAAAATATTACAGACAGTATTAGTACCACACATGTTTTACTCGAAATTCCTTTCTCACTGTTTATGATCCCATGATGTTTGGTTTCTTCTGTAAACAGAGTAAAAAAAGATGAGGGAGGATAGTTTGATTTGGCACTCGATAAACTGCACCTTAAATGATGTCAGCACCGCACTGCTACACAAACAGCAGCAGGGAACGATATCAAATCAGAGATAGGTAATAAAGTGAAAATGTAGTTATGATGTCAACAATGTAGTTATGCCTTAGTAATGCTGACATAATAAATTCAGGTTAACAGCTAAATATTGTTTCAGCTCTAACCTCTAAAAAGAATATGCATGCTCACTGGTTCATTCATGCTCTTTTAAACGATCATGCAATATAAAATATCAATATTTTATTTTATTATTGTATTAATAGTTTTTTTTCAGTCATAGTTATTGAGGGTGAAAAAAAAAAACATATTTGCGACACAACGTCTAGCTTTATCTTGCAACATAAAAGCCCGTCAGAGTCTCTCTATCAAGACAATCATTTCGGAGTATTCCTATCTGATAACAACTTTTTTCTAACATGAACTCCTCGACCCACACCTTTTGCTTGCAACACAAATAGCCTGTTAATGTGTACAGGTCATTGCAGTTAAAGTTAGGTCCGAACTTTGGTCGTGAATGTTACTGTACAACATAAGAACACACGTACACAATGAGACATGTGTCCCCTGCTCAACTCCTAAAATGAAGAACCCGTCACAGTGCAGATGGTCACTGGTTGGCAGCAGTGCCAAACAAGCCTTGGGAAGCTCTGAATTATTCACCACTCTGACAGAGAAGCATCAGAGAATAGTAGCAATGGTCCCCAAGTGGGTAAATTCCTTGACTCTACCCAGAAGAACCAAAATTGGCAGGAAAAGTCTCAATGACTGACAAACTCGAGCCTTTATTCAAATAAAGGCATACAAACTCTGATGGCTGACAAAGTTTATTCTTTCCATTGATTGGTCAGTTCAATAAAATGAAGAGGGGGAGAATCAGAATCAGAATCAGAATCAGAAAGGGTTTATTGCCAGATGTTGAGCAGGTTTACAACATTAGGAAATTGCTGCGGTGCTTCAGTGCAAACATACTGTCATAAAAATATAAAAATAAGAATAAGAATTAAAAGTGCTAAGTGGATAGATATATACATGATATATACATGAGTGCAGGTGGTGATCAGTGCCAAACATGGAAGCTAATGCTACAAGACAAAAAGCACATAAATAAACCAATAACAGGGGTGGGGGAACTCCAGGCCTCGAGGGCCGGTGTCCTGCAGGTTTAAGATGTTTCCTTGATCCAACACAGCTGATTTAAATGGCTAAATTAGCTCCTCAACATGTCTAGAAGTTCTCCAGAGGCCTGATAATGAACTAATCATTTGACTCAGGTGTGCTGACCTAGCGTGAGATCTAAAACCCGCAGGACACTGGCCTTTGAAGCCTCGATTTGGCCAAGCCTGCAATAAATGTTTTTGAACAGCTAGAGTCCTGACTGTACCCAGCTGTGACGCAACAACCTGAAGAGGGCCCTCAAGACATCCCATAAATACAGATGAAACAATTTTGTTGGGGTGAATTGTCATAAATTTCTCCTTTCTGTTATGCTGGTAAAAAATAGATAAATAAAAGTTTTGATCAGAAGGTTGGTGGTTCGATCCCTGGCTCCTCCAGTCTGCATGTCAAGTATCCTTCGGTGTGGATGTGTGTGAATGTACTTAGAAAACACTATGCATAGAGAAAGTGCTTGTGAGAATGTGTGTGATTGGGTGAATGTGGCGTATTATGTAGAGTGCTTTGAGTACTCCGGGAGAGTAGAAAAGCGCTATATAAGAATCAGTCCATTTACCATTTAACTTACTTTTCCACCCCACATAACTTCAAATCCAATGTGTTTAATAACAACTGGATAGAGATGTGTTATGTCAAAGTTGGACTCAAATCCTTATTTTTCTTGCATATATAACATAGAGATTGACATGCAAATTGCTAGTTTGCAGTACTCCATCTCTCACACAGTCATACACACACAAGCCATTAAGAGATTAGATCTGAGCTGCTGGCCAACAACTCTGACAATTTAATTCCTAAATAAAAGGCGAGCTATCTTCACGGTCAATTAAATAACATTTAAATAACCATCTGCTACACTATAAATACAACATTTATTCACATTTTTCACATAACTTCAAGCTTTTAAGCTGTGATAAAGGATGAAACACTAGAAGAGGCTCTGAATGCGAGAAACCACACAGGTCCATCAGTGGTCTTTGTTGGGAAGCGTGTGATGAATGGAATTTACAAATGACCAGCGATTAAATGTAGACCAAAGGCACTGGGATTTTCCTCTCCGGGAGCATGTCCTTGCTGTTTGTCCTGCAAAATGGATGCTGCTGGCACACTGACACACACTTCACAGTCTCAGCTTTGACCTTGCCTGGTTTTAACTCACGATTAAAAATAAAGGAGCTTTGAAGAATGTGTCCCACTAGGCCGGCTTTACAGTAAAAGTCATTGATATGAAGACATGGCAAGTAGGGGTGGGTGGATGATGTCTGTCTACTTATTTTGGATGCTCATGAGGAAGCTCAACATTCAATTCAATCACAACAACAGTCGCCGCAATGCGCTTTATATTGTACAGTAGATTCTACAATAATAGATACAGAGAAAAACCCAACAATCATATGACCCCCTATGAGCAAGGACTTTGGCGACAGTGGGAAGGAAAAACTCCCTTTTAACAGGAAGAAACCTCCGGCAGAACCAGGCTCAGGGAGGGGCGGAGACCGGTTGGGGTGAGAGACGGAAGACATTGTTCAATGTCAGCTCACAGAAATTGCAAGCAGTTCTCATCTTGGCAGGATCTCATCTTGAGTCATCATTTATCTATCACAATATTTTATATGTTCCCTTTTGTGGGTTTCCCACGCAAATTCTTCCTGATTACATTTTCTCAACTGTATGGGAAAATGAAAGAAACAAAAAAGGGTTATGACTGAAAGAAAAAGAAGCCGTAAAACTTTGAGTTTGAGGTAATATGAGAGCAGCTTAACTAACTTCAAAAGTAGCTATCCTACCTACTTCAGCACTTCAGTTGTATCTTTTCTTTAGTAATTAACATTTTAGCCAACCTCTAATTAAAATAACAAACTCAGTAGTGTTTTATAGTTTTAAGAAACCTCAATAGAAAAGATAAGCTATTCGCTTTATTTTTAGCCCTGTATCAATTACTGGACTGTGCTTGAGTCGATCTGCATGATTTACAGTTCAGTATTATCCTTATCCATCCTTATCCATCCCCCCCCCCCTACATCAACTCTCCTCTGACTGGCTGCCCCTTGAAAACAAAAGATTTGAAGAGGTGATGGGCGGGGCTTCTGTGCTCACTCAGAGCTGCAGAGATCACCATATTATCTATAACTGTTCTGTGTGAAACTATCCCGAAATATGAGTGGAAAAAATGTTGGTAACAGAGTGGTTTGGGTATTTGAGAAGTATACATTCTTTAGCTGATTATTGCTCTTTCCACAGAAGATCACTGCAGCAATGAAAACAGAAGCACTGTAATGGAAAAAGATGCTCCGTGTGTGTGTGTGTGTGTGTGTGTGTGTGTGTGTGTGTGTGTGTGTGTGTGTGTGTGTGACCACACTGTATTGGCAAGTCAATATTTCAGAGGAAGTAGGACCCCAGGAGATACACTTAGCCCCAGTTACTGGAGAGTCTACAGATATTAACAGACACGAAAAACTTTGCACACAAGGAGGTTCATCCGAACACTGGCTGCTTAATGCATTCATCATCTGAGCTGTGTGAGCTGAGGCTACGGTTAAAAAAATAAACACACGTAGCTACTATCCGTACCATCTGTCTGCCCAGCTGATCTTCTTTTGAGATCTGTCACCGAAAGAAAAAAAAAAAAAAAAAAAAGGATAACAGAGCAGCATCCTCACCTCAGGCTCCCACAAAAACACTCAGGTCTCACTTATCAAATGGTGAATCAGAAATGGCAGCAGGGTGTTTCTAATAAAAATCCATCCCTCTGTCATTGTTTTACACAGAGACACTGTTACATTGAAGTGATAGTTGACACCTTAGGAGCTCCTTGACTTTGACAACTTAAAAACTTTAGACTTTGACTCCCCCCCCCCAAAAATGACTTAAATTATTTTATTTAGTAAAAGTGAAAATACAGCCAGAAATTTCTGCCGTGAAGCAATTGTTGTTGTGATTTGGTACTATACAAATTAAATTAAACTAAATTAAAATTGAATTGAATAAATAATACAACAACCATGGGAAAAACTGAGGTTAACTGAGTTTCTCATAGTCTTGGACATGTGAAAATGGGGTGGCAGAGAACAAACTCTGAATTCAGTGATTTACAAGTGACTAAACAGATTTAGCACTCAGCTATTACAGGTAACAAGGTAATTTCTTATGCAATATCGATAAAAAAAAGTGTCAGTACCCTTCAAATCTATGCAATATTTATTGGACAACTGTACAAATATATCAGCTACCAGCCCAGGTTGGTTTTTCTGGACGTTTTGTCTTTAACGTTGCTAATTTAGTGATTTACCCTACCCTGAGAAATCACAATGGTTAGCTTATAAAATGCAGTTAAGTAAATGTCTAGCCAGTGCTGTGTTGTGGAGACCTTGTTTGTGTGGTTAAAGTTAAGTGCTGGTGAGTGAATGTCACCCACCAAATGGCCTGTTCAAAGAAAATAATCCAATAGACAAGACAGTGAATTCTTTCCCACAAAGAACAAGTGTGTCTGCAGCTTTTATTTTCAGCTTGTCCAGTGGCTTTGAAAATGCAATTTACTTGCAGCACTAAACCGATGAACCTCGTTATTAAAAAAATAAATAAAAACCGGCTAGAACATAATATGTCCTCAGTCATTTGAATAGGACGACTGCAGGCTACAAAGCAGGAGACTGTTTTGATAAATCTGTACCCTCCAAAAAACCCACCACAGCCAGATGGTGTAAATTCTTTTTGAGCCTGAGAAAAAACATTAATCACAGACATTCTCTAGAACTGCAGATAAAGTAAGCAAAGCATGCGAAAGCACAGGAGGAGAGCTTGCTAAAACAGGAACTGAGAAACAATCTGACCTTTACCATAAGAACTGAGCTCTGCTCAACTATTAACTGCAGCTTCTCCCTTTTTTGTGGAGCACTTCCACAGCATTTAGTACCAAAGTGTTTAATGCAGCTGCTCTATTTTCATACGACATCTGAAAATTAGTTTGCCCTTATCAGTTTGATAGATCACTAATTAAACTGAATGTATCAATGGCGTTCACACACACACACACACACACAGTCCCAGCAGGTCAGATAACAGTGTAGTTCGTTTCTCTGCCCTCAGGCTTCTATGTCACCAGCCTGTGAACCAGGCCTGCTTGTTGACATGAAATATTGGTGACAAAAAGATGAGGGGGAGAGCAATGAGAAAGGAATGCCACACTTATTCTACCCACACACAAAACACGCCCCACCACATATCAGCAGGACCACAGCTAACAACTTCAAAACATATCCACTGTGAGAGGCTGAAACAAACCCGGAGGGCAGCAGACGCATGTACGCACATTCACACATGCATACACTTGCTCGTTATGTGGGACAGGTCAAACTCTTCAAACCCGTTTTTCCAGTTAAAACTGGGACCCTGTGCAGATAGAGCTACTGTGATCTTAGGGAACAGCAGGGCTGGAAAGTAATGGCTGAAATGGCTGCTGAGCATAGCGGATTCTTTTATAAACAAAACCCTCGACAGAGAGACAGAATCTACTTTATTCACCCTCCTGAGCATTTCTACTTTAAGCAGCAAAATTACAATGAAATGCAGCGAATATTAAGAGTGCTTCGCACAGTAAAACAATTTAATCTGGTAATAAACACAAATGGCTTTTAAGTACTGTAGTGTAGAAGATTATTTAAAAATATGACCAAGTGTTGAGACAAATTACTTATGAAAAATAAAAAAATAGAATGACATGTTAACTGCTTTCAGACACGATACATGTATCGCCTCTCATCACTGGGCTCACCGCACTATAATTCTCCTGCTCATTATCTTAATTAATACGTTTTAATAGCTTTACTCCATGTCTTTCCCCACCTCTCTTTCCCAGTTTCCCTGTCCACTCTCCACCATCCTGCCTTGAACGAGATCTATTAAGCTCACTTCAAGCTTTTATTCATAGACTCTACTTGAGTAGTTTTTGCATGGCTCACAGTTCAAAATATAACCCCTATTTATCTCAAACATGAACTTGATGCTACCCTCACTTCATTCATTGTCTGAATGAAATCATTCTCCTGCCTCCCACCCTCCCTTTCAGCCAACTTTGTTCCAATTGGCAGAGCTGAAGGTGTGTTATGCATTAACCCCTTTCTCCAACATCAAACATCTGTGAACATCTGTCTGAAACCACAAATTAGAGCAGAATAGGGATTATATGAAGATATGTTGACCTCATCATTTGAATGTTTGGCTGTGCTTAGCATGAGAATCCACCTCGCACATATAGTATATATTTTGTCCCCCCTGCCTGCTGTCGGCTGGATGCCCTGGATGTTCCTGTTGACTACGGAGGATTCATTCTTAAGTTGTCTAAGCTCAAGTTATGCGAATTCTGATCCATACGAGTTCCCGAACCTCACGAAACAACATGTTTACACCTTGCTTGGCACAAGCCTTTGAAAATAATAATTTTCAGAGTGCAAAGGTGACATTTTAGCATCCAGTCTGAAAGCCCCTTCAGGGACGTGATACGTGGGCGTAATGACAGTGGGCACAAAGTAGGTGTCTGTGACTGAAACAGCTTCTTTTGGTGTTCACAGAGTGATGTAATGGGTGAGAATGTCCAAAACTGATTAGAGATTTGGACAGCATCTTCTCAGCAACCAGCTTGAGCGGGACTAGACCAGGGGCTGGCAACTCCAGGCCTCAAGGACCGGTGTCCTGCGGGTTTTATATCCAACCCTGGGTCAACGCACCTGAATCAAACAATTAGTTCATTACCAGGCCTCTGGAGAACTTCAAGACATGTTGAGGAGCTAATTTAGCCATTTAAACCAGCTGTGTTGGATCAAGGACACATCTAAAACCTGCAGGACACCGGCCCTCGAGGCCTGGAGTTCCCCCACCCCTGCACATGAATCCAGTCAAGCACATCTAAAGCCCCTTTGTGGCAAACTGCACATGAACTTATAACATGCCAAAAAACTCCCAAATACAAACAAGCCGGTGTAATCCAAAACCAAAACCTTCACTCTTCTCATCCAAAACATGTCAGGAATGACAATGTTGTGTTTATTTTACATGCTATATCACTTACGGGTAATTTGAACTGACAGACAAAGCAATCATGTGTGGCTATGTTTGAGACACAATACATTTCTGCTGAGTTGCTCTTTCTTCGTGCTGACTGATATCATTTTGGCAGTAAGCCGGGAAGTGTTGATGTGACACACTTACACGCGCACGTGCACGTGCACAAAACATATACACCAACTTGGAGTCGCACTGTCAGCACCTCAAGCCACAGCCACAGGGACAAGACAGGAAGAGAGAAAGACGGGGCTGATAAGAACAGAGAAACTCTGTTGATTGCATAAGTGCTGATTAGACAAAACAAAGGTTCTCCACAAGTTCCCTGCCACTTCTGTCTCCTGCTGCAAATAGTGACAATTTTAATGCAGTACATTGATAACGCTTATCGTGTTGTAGTAAGTTTGTTATGACTGCTGCTCCCAAGTACAAGAAGGAACTCTCCATGTCAATTTTAAGCCAGCACAGACAAGGATTTGTTCAAAAGTGTTCATGACGTTTTGACCTTATAGATGTGTAAGAACTTGGTCTCTTTCATAATGGGAACACTGCTCTATGAGAGAAATATGCTTAGCATCATAGCCTAAAAATAGAAAATGTAATGTAAGGACGGGTTTTGAATTCATCTGCCACTGAACCCATTTAACGGATCAAATGTTTTCACGTCTGGATGGCTGACTGTCTTTTCGATTAAGCAACCTTATATGGAGAGAGCCATAAAAATGGCTGTAGACCCATCATTCACGTGGGTTTAATCCCCCATAAATGATATTCAGTCACTGTAGACACTAAAGTCAGCTGACAAGCGTGTGAGCGAGTCAAATTCGATGCGTCGCTGTGTGTGCTTGTGTGCATTTACGCTCTGTGACTCAGCAGAACACCTGAGGGTCTGTCTCTTAAAAATAGAAAGCCAAATATTTGTTGACAGATGAATACAGGCACAACTACCTGTTAAAAAAAATGACAGGAGTGGAGACTGCAGTTGAGCGCCAGCTGGGTAGTTAGTTGGTAGGTAAATATTTTGTCCAAAAACTCTAACATGGCCAAATATACAGACTTCAGAAGCTAAAGATGGTTTTGTAAACCTCAGCATTACAGTGTGAACTTGTTTGGCTTCGACACCAGTAATCCTCCATTACTGCCATGTTAAAAAGACACAAAATCCTGGATAAATAACAATATTTATCTTACCAAAGGAACCCATTTAGAGGGCAACCGCAAGAAACCACCACCTTGCACATACCCATTTGCAAACTGCAATCAGGTCTGTGTGTGTACATGGACAAGTGCCAAGCATGCACACTTACAAAAAAAAATAAAAAAAATGGTGAGCTCTGGCTAGCAGAAAAAGAAAAGGTGCTCTTTTTCTTACAAAAGACAGAACAGTATATGCAGCCACTAAATAATAACAGGACCTTTACAGATTTATAGGGGAAATTCAAAATACACGGTACAGTTCAAAATAATTCTTTATTTAAGGGGACTTCATTTTTTATTTTCAATGGATTTGGGGCAACTGGTCTGTTTGCTCACTACCTAAAACGAGCCCTGTCAGAGAACCATTAAAAAGGCCCAGAGACCAGTAAATGAAACACTGGTGTCTATGGAAAAAAAATGTATTCGCTGAGAAGTTTGCGAGTTGTTACTGGAGGTCGCAGCCCGTCGCTAGCGGAAATCAGGTGCAAAGAGGCAAACAGTGCTGCAGCTCATCTCCGTTTAAGGCCACCCCTTCCTTTAGGCTGGCTTTTTTCTGATAACTTGCATGATTCAAAGAGAAGATTTGAACAGGAAGATTGTGGTTTGTCTGAGACTGACATTTGCGGCATATCCTTTTCTCTGTGACATCATACAGAGACAGGAGTACGGGAAAAACTAGCTTGAAATCTAAAACAGTGATTAGAGTAGTCTGAAGCCTGAGCTTTTGGCTCATTAGGATTGCTGACACAAACACTGACCTGATCATTTGAAACCTTGACCACATTTAATGTGAGCATCCACCGCTGTGGAAACGTACAGCAGGTCCATCTACAGAGTGACAGTCGTGGCCAAAAGTTTTGAGAATGACACAAATATTGGTTTTCACAAAGTTTGCTGCTTCAGTTTTAATTATGGCAACTTGCATTTACTCCAGAATGTTATGAAGAGCGATCAGATGAATTGCACGTTCCCTCTGTGCCATGGAAATTGCATTTCCACTGCGTTTCATTGCTACCATAAAAGGACCTGCTAAGATCATTTGAATAATCTTCTTGTTAACTCAGGTGAGAATGTTGACGTGCAAAAGGCTGGAGATTATTATCGCACGCTGACAGAGTTAGAATAGGAGACTGGATGCATTAATAGGAAGGTGATACTTGAAATCATTGTTTTTCCTTTTAACCATGGTTACCTGGAAGGAAACACGTGCAGCCCTCATTGTGTTGCATAACAAGGGCTTCACAGGCAAGGATGTTGTTGCTACAAAGATTGCAATTAAATCAACCGTTTATCGGATCATCAAGAACTTCAAGGAAAGAGGTTCAAATTGTTGTGAAGAAGGCTTCAGGACACCCAAGAAAGTGCCACCAGTTCAGAGCTTGCTCAGGAAAGGCAGCAGGCACGTAGGAGTGCATCTGCACGCACAGTGAAGCGAAGACTTTTGAAAGATGGCCTGATGTCAAGGAGGGCAGCAAAGAAGCCACTTGTCTCAAAAAACCAAAAAACAACAACAACAACAAAGAAACATCAGGGAAAGACTAGTACTCTGCAAAAAGTACAGCGAGTGGACTGCTAATGGGTTAAAGTCATTTTCTCTGATGAAGCCCCTTTCCAATTGTTTGGGGTAAGTGCATAAAGGACTGTCCGGAGAAGAAAAGGTGAGTGCTGCCATCAGTCCTGTCTCATGCAAATAGTAAAGCATCCCATTTGTAGGGCTGCTTCTCATCAAACGGAGTGGGCTCACTCAAAATTTTACCAAACAACACAGCCATGAATACAGAATGCTACCGAAACATCCTCCGACAGCAACTTCTTCAGGTCCATGGCCAGGAAACTCCACAGACCTTAATCCAATTGAGAACTTGTGGTCAATGCTCAAGAGGCAAGTGGACAAACAAAAACCCAATGATTCTGTCAAACTCCAACCATTGATTATTAAAAAAAAAAAAAAAAAAAAAGAATGGGTTGCCATCAGTCAGGATTTGGTCCAGAAGTTGACTGACAGCATGCCATTGCGAACTGCAGAGGTCTTGAAAAAGAAGGAGCAACACTGCAAATATTGACTCTTTGCATAGACGTGATGTAATTGTCAATAAAAGCCTTTAAGACTTATAAAGTGCGTGTAATTATACTTTGATACATCACAGAAACAACCAACATAAAGATCTAAAAACACTGAAGCAGCAAACTCATTCTCAAAACTTTTGGCTGCGACTGTAAAATGTGTAGGTGTCTTAAAGGGGAGGCGACCGTGGTTCAGGTGGTTGGGAAGCTCATCTGTAACCGGAAGGTCGCCGGTCCGATCCCCCAGCTCTCTCTGTCCTGGTCGTTGAGTTCTTGGGCAAGACACTTTACCCTACCGCCTACTGGTGTTGGCCAGAGGGGCCGATGGCGCGATATGGCAGCCTCGCTTCTGTCAGTCTGCCCCAGGGCAGCTGTGGCTACAACTGTAGTTTGCCTGCATCAGTGTGTGAATGAATAGTGGCATTGTAAAGCGCTTTGGGTGCCTAGAAAAGCGCTATATAAATGCAATCCATTAAAGTGGACTATTCACATATTTATAGACGTGACATTTAGCAATAAAAGAAAAATTGAATATAATGTAAGATTAAAGTTTGTTTTGTTATGTTATAAAAAGAGTGGGAGAAGCCAATAATTTTTTTACAACACAAAGCAAAACGAATGCAAGGGCAGTAAGTAGGTCCAACTTCAAAGTGATTCATAAACAGCTTTTAACTAAAAACCAATTTTTTTTTTCCTTTGGGGGGGGGGGGGTATGAATGTCTGTACGAGGTTCAGTTATCTGTACAATTCCAGCTTTTAGTTGTAACTAACAGTCATTGCACAACCTGGCAACCGCTTTCTACAAAACTGCACATTTGTCTAGAACCATAAGACTATTTGTATTCCAGTAAACCCAATCTCGACCAGGACTTACAGAAACTCTTCCTCTCTAGAAAGTCAAAACAAAAAAACAAGGACAGATGGGAAGAGGCAAAAACTAGGAAACTGGAAAGAACTGGAGGCAGTGATGGGGGGGGCACAGAGCGAGAAAGCGGGAGACGAGAGACACACCCACCATAAAAACAGGAGTGGAGACATAGGTTTGTTCTGACAGCCCTATCATGTTGAGATTGGGTAATCTTTTACTCAACATCATAAAACATTCCTTAGAGGCTCAAATAGAAGCTGTAAATACTGCAGGTTCCCGGGCTCATGTTCACAGCTATTTGACATTTTCTCTAATCCACACAGCATCAAAAGCATACGTACAGGCTCGATTACATACATGCACTCACTTAAATCCTTTTTAAATGGTGCTGAAGGTTCTACAAGGTCTTTTAACTATACAATACACTTTTCATTAGTGATCATGATTGATTACAACTAATAGTTTCTCTTTGCCATCTTAAGAAGGATTTGTTGAACACCCCGTGATGTGAGTATGTCTTTGATCACAACTGTATATCCATGTCTGTGCAAATGTGCAGGGAGTATCACAAGCACCAGCACGAGTGTATCTGTGCTTGCTTCACAGGCACAGAAGTTAAGAGGCTGATGTGTCAGGGCACGTCAAAGCCAACAGTTAAGTTTAGATTAAACAAAAAAGAAAACAAATATCCTCCTCGCCCCTCTGCGAGGGACCACGAGGGTCAGCGTGGACTCAGCGTGCAGTTCTTAATTTCACGCTGAGCTGTCTGCAAAGCAAACAAACCGCCTGCTAGAAAAGTGAACCTGACATTCATGTTGTTTACTGCATTCATGTGAGAATGTAATGCAGTGTAATAAGAGTCCTTGGCCCTGTTCTTTTTATCGGCAGCACTTTGTTTCTTTTTCATGGCTTTGACCCAAACGCAGTGGTCCCAGGAGCTGCTCGTGCTGTCAGGTGGTTGAAACTATGTGCACATATGGAACATCATCAGTGCCTTTCATATTAAATCCAATGTTTTTATACAGTGGATGTTAGAAACGCATACAGACATCTGTGGCTTTTAACTACATCCTTATTTGCCAATAGTTTTCTTACTTAATTATTTCTTCATTTTTTTTAGTTACCCGAGTAATTCACGGATTTAAAAAAAAAAAAGTAAACAAACAGTGCAAACCCACCATCACAAACTTCTGAAGTTTCGATTTTCTTGTTATGTCCAAATGAGGTGGAGAAAGCTGTCAGCTGTTCTAAAAGTACTCACCTCACAGGGTTTGAATTTCAAGCTAATCTTATGAGTTTCTTTTAGAAATCCTTCATTTACACCAAACTCTAACCACTACATGGCCCATAAAATCTCATTTTTAATCTGTTTTGGAAATATACCCACAGCCTAACAGACAAACGGTCATTAAACCAGAGCACACAATAACAGGGTGGGTGGGAGGGGCAGATAAGTGCCCGAACGCCGATAAACTGCAGACAATGTGGACGGCCTTGACAACCACCAACAAAAGCACCAGAGACTCAAGATCATACCCATCGTTAAAAATACTATAGGTTTATACACAAGTCAGAAAACATCAAAGAATTACAAATACAGTAAAGAGAACATAGGACGGACATACAGGTTCCCTTTACTCTGCATTCGTGTGTCCAGCCACACCCATCTTCAAACTCAAACCTTTATCTGGCTTTGAATTATTGTACACACCTGAGACCAGAGGCATTTCACACAAGAACCCTGGACAACATCTGGAAAAACAGGTCTGTGCTTTTGTAGGAGGCTAACTTGAGTTATATTGCACAGTTACACACTACTAGACACTATTGCATTGACAAAAATCTGTCTCCAGACATGCAAACAAAACAAGAAAAAAACCCCACAAAGTAATGCTATTGTGGTTACTGGGTGGAGATTTTGCATCACTGAGCTTGTGGTTAGATGGCAACAATCTATATGTCATAAATTACACACAATCAATCTTCCACAGTGCCGTTACTTCACTGGATGGTTATAAAGATCATTTTGCTTAATTCAAGTATCAAAATATAATGATTTTACTAGTAAACTCACTTCATACTTAAAATGACAACTTCGTGCATGATGATATTGCTTGTGGCGATCCTTCATTGTGACAAGATTAGTATTCCTAATAAAGATTTTCTAAAGAATCTGTCACTTAATCCTAATGCCATTTTCAAAAGACAACTCCTCAGGGGCAAAATGCAAGCCAATAAAATACACGAATTACAACATGTGAGAGTCTGTTGACAGAGTGCACGTGGATCTCCAGGAAATTCGCGGTTCACTTGTGTTTGTGTGCTTTCTAAATTTTGCCTGATGTCCAGTGTGCACTAAGCCAATTACACAAGAGCCACGAGCAAGGCCATTTTACCATCACCTTTTCATTAAATTATAGAGGAACGAGTAATAGAAGTATGGCCTTTAACCATGTTCCATAAACTTATATGAGAGGTTTTAATTTATCAGTGAGTGTTCGGACTTATGTCTGTAGTAGTTAATTATCACAGAAGCAACTAGTTTCTTCTATAGGACGGCTGGGCTATGTAAAATAAAAGAGTGCAGTCCTTGTCTCCTGAGATACCAGGATCTCCAGAGATCCAGAAGGAGCTCAGAGGAGAGCCACCTTTCCTTTGTGTCAAAGGCAGCCTGCTGAGGTGGCTGGAGCATCTAATCAGAATGTCTTATGGGCACCTTCCACTGTGGAGATTTTCCAGGCACACAGCTGACAGGAGACCTCAGTGTAGATCTAGAACTCACTAGAGAGATTATTAATCTCATCCGACCTGCGAGTACCTCAGAAACCTCCCGCGGGAAACTGGAAAAAGCTACTAGGGAAACAAATGTCTGCTTAACCTGCTGCCATCGCAACGTGGATAAGCGGAAGAAAATGTTGGGATGAGGATGAATATCATGTATAAATAAAAGTTAATGTTTCCTTTTATGTCTGCTGTTGCCATTTCCAGTATGTCATTAAAATTTGATGTCATCTAATAAGGTCACTTCATAGTCCATCTGAAATGTCACGTCATGTTGACAGAAAAGGCTAGTGGGAATAACACACACACTCATTTCCTGTGTGTGTGTGAGTGTGTAACAGACACTGGTATCTATTCAAAACAGTCTTGACTATGACTTAATAGCCAAACTCTAAAATCAAAATGTAAATTCAGTGGTTTTGATTACGTGGAGCAAAACCCTGTGAAAAATCTGCGTGTGCGCTTCGAAGCTGCAGGATGCCATCGCTGTGGTAACTGATGCCGAGCTGCAGTGAGAGGAACTCGAGTTGCAGGCAGGGAGCCGGGTCACAGGAGAAGCAGGGGGTGCACAGGAAATTAAGCCTGCACATACTATAACCACGTTAAAGCCGTCCACCACAGCCTGAACATAGGCTCCTCAGTCACAGCGTGAAGGCTGACATGGTAAAGGTAATATTCTGAGGTATGTTCAGACTGTGCAGTGTTTTTGCAGTATTTGCAAGAATGTCGACATAGCAAATATTAAATCATCCCTTACTGTTAAAAACTGTTTTAAAGAACGTTTGAGGTTTTTGTTTTTAATAACTGTCCAGCTTTCATACCAATAGTCATATAAAAACAAACAGATATCACGATTCAATATGTGTTAGCGGAAATAGATAACATCAACTCGCATAACAGCAGCTCTCAGACCACAGATTATCATCTCCTGTAAATAACATTACTTGTGCTGCCTGTCTTGAATTAGCTGAAACCATAACAGAACAGCTAGGTATGCATTTCAGCTGTTTCCGTGAATCCCACTGTGAACCCCCACTCCAACCGACCCAAAGTACAGATACAGAAATGATATGGTTCTTCGTGACTACAGACAAATTTCACTAGGTTTTATGGAACAAATCGCTCACCACATCAAGGTGGACCGCAGCCCTGAAAGTTTCTCTGCATTTCCCAGAAAAGCAGATGTGAGAACCGAATGTTCAGCTTAGTCAGAGCAGACATTATACGGCCAGCTTCTGATATAAGAACAAAGAGGATGATGGGCATCAAGTGCCCTGCCACCTAGATGCTCTTTCTAGGAGACATTCTAGCATAAACCAAACAGTAGTGAGAATGCACCTGAAGGTTTTGTGTTACGTGTGGGGAAAGAGCAGCTTCAAAGAATGTCTAACCCTGATTTTCTCTACACTGGCTGAAGTTTGTGTGAAAAAAGCCTCTTTCCCAACAACCTACATGCAAATCCTGGCCCCTCCACATTGCATGACTAGGATGTCATCAAGGAGAAATGCAGTGACTAGCACTGAGTCTTACTCACAGCAGGCTAATCTACATAAAAGGCATAACATTTGAAAGTACTTGGTTTAACTTTCTGCTGAGAGTCTTTCAAATTATGTCCTTAATTAAATTACACTGACTATAACGTTTGCTTGGCAGAGCAATACTTATTTGACTTGACATTTTAATGTGGTTAAAAAAAAAAAACAATACTCCAGTTAATTTATAAGTGTTTCTAATTGTGTTAAAAAGATGATTAACCTTAAGGTCAGACTGCTGTGTTTCTTTTGTTCCAGCATTCACTTCTGCACAGGTTTAGTCAAGTTCCCCCAAAAATCCGCAACAGTTATTTCAGGGCACTTTTTAGGATTAGGTGAAAATCATAGAAGGTTATAGACGGAAGCCCCAGCAATCCGTCCACCTCACATGAGCAAGCACTTAGCAAGAGCAGGGAGAAAAAAATGAAACCTAACAGGAAGGTGGCCATCTGCCGAAACTAGCGGGGGTGAGAGAAAAAGATGCACAAATTTATTGCCCTTGCTAAATCTCATCAGCTTTTCAGCATATAAGACGACTTGTACAGATGTCATAAACAGATGTTTATCTGTTGCGTTGCATCAGTTCTGCTCTGGCTCAAATGTTTAATCGTAAGATGGTGTGATAAAGAGAAGACATTGAAGTCTTTGAAATCTATTTTAATTTATCATTATTTTTTCTGTCACAATAGAGGGAGAAATAAAGAAGAGCAAAAATAATAAGTACCGGTACTGGAATCAACTATGACTCATAACAGCAACGAGAGGCCCGAACATTTTCTCCACTGTAACCTTCAAACTGAAGACTTTAAAACACACAAACTTCTCATATTGTCAAAATTACTTAAAGAAAATCTCTCTGCCAAGATTTCAACACTGTAAGCACCTAGATTTACAGTGTGTGTGTGTGTGTGTGTGTGTGTGTTTGTATGCACTGCAGTTTATTACCATAGCCTCCCACCTTGCCAGCCGAGCTCACTTCAATGAGCTGCAGATACATCTTGGCCAAATATCACACAGCACTATGCACCACTACAGCAACTCAAAACTCAATTTCCAACACTTGATTAGAGCTAAATGAATTGTTACAGTGAAAGAGACAACATGCCAACAAAGTCCAATGACAGGATATTAATGATACTACGAGATTTAGACACAGTAAGCCAGTGTGTATGTGTGTGTGTCTGTGTCTTTGACCTTCAGATGAGAAGCCTGAGGAAGGAAAAATATACTGCAGCGGGAGATAGCGTCAGTGTTTGTAAATCGTCCTGAGAGCGAGTGTGAACACGTGAGCCTGTGTGTGTGTGTGTGTGTGAGGCAAAAGAGAGAAGTAAAACTGGGAAGTGTTATGGTATCTCAAAACACAAACCTGCCTAGCTTTCACCAGAGAACTTTCTGTCTGTCAAGTGATCAAGAGAACTACAACTACTTCGAGAAATAAACCTACTTATGGAACCTCACAACAACCTTCTGTTAGACAGATATAGCAAATGATTAAGACGACACTTTGATTAACTTGAACGAATACGGGGCATCTACCACTGAGAGACCATCTCTAGACAAAATACTTGACCCACATGCAGGAGTTGTGGTGCAGGTAGGATACATCTCAGGAATTAAACTTTCATTTACTCTTAAATTAAGCGATTTGATAAAGGGAAAGGTTTAAATAAGCAGTGTCACACTTCTACTGAAAAGAGTTGAAAAAATGACCAGTCATACTTTTGAGAGCAAACTTAACCCCTGACTCTGTGGGTACAGATTCCCCTGACTTTGACTTGAAGATGCCAAAACACCAGCTTGACTACTGCATTTTTCAGCATGTGGCTTTCAGAGGTCTTATAAGCGAAAACATTGCTGGAGCTCTGATTACTTCATCGTCTCCTCCATGCACCTAAGAAGTGGATGAAGCTGTACCAGAAACATTTGCTGGCACCGCACACTGCTGAACCAAATCACAGGTTTCACTCCTGCGTTATCACACCATATCACCAGCACCAAGATTTCCACAAACCTTTTTTGAACTCCTCCAGCATGGCGTCCAGCTTGGTGTCGTGGAAGACGAAGTGGACCGGATGGTTGTAGAATTTGGTGATGGTCTTCAAGGTGGTGCAGTCGTCTGGGTCCACGAAGGCCAGATCCTTGACGAAGAGGATGTCCACGATGTTGGAGCGCTCGTCTTCGTACACGGGTATCCTGGTGTAGCCGCTCTCCATGATCTCGGACATGGTGTTGAAGTCCAACACGGCGTCGCTGTGGATCATGAAGCAGTTGTTGATTGGCGTCATGACATCCTCCACTGTTTTAGTCCGGAGCTCAAGCGCTCCTTGGATCATGTTCAGCTCCTCTTTCACCAGGTCATTGTAGGGCTCGGTGACTTTTAACATCTCCACTAGCTTCTCTCTGTTGTACACGGTGCCGATCTCCTGGCCCAGCACGCAGTCGAGGAGTTTGCTAATGGGCCAGGACACAGGGAAAGTCAACAGCATGAACAGCTTGGTGAGGACGATGGTGTTCGCCCCGACTGCTAATCCGTGTCGGGAGCACAGAGCCTGGGGGACAATCTCGCCAAATATTACGATGCCGACAGTGGAGGCGACGACTGCTCCGACCCCGGACTTGGTGAGGTCGTCCAGGAGGATGGTGAGCGTAGTGTTGACCAGGACATTACCGAGCAGCAGTGAGCACAACAGGTAGTTGCCCTTCCTACGAATGGGCTCGATCTTCCGCGCGTACTTCTTCTCCTTCTCTGTGCCGCAGTTCTGCACGATGCGCAATTCCATCGGATCCAGCGCCATCAGTCCCAGGTTGAGCCCGCTGAACATACCGGACAGCACCAGCAGGAAGCAGATGAGGATAATCTGCAGCCAGATGGGCAGGAGGGACTTCTTCGCTTCCACCACGCGCAGCCTGCCGTCTTCTTCGTCCATCAGGTACCACTTCTGATCCCGGGCGTCCAGGACGCACAAGCCGAACACTTTCACCATCTCATTCTTACGGAGCTGCTTGATGCTGAGGGAGACTGTCCCTGAGGTGTTTTCGTCGTTTACCTTCATGGGTCCCCTAATATCAATATCATTCTGATCTTTGGGACAAGTCCTGTTTAACCATTTATCTGAGAAATCATCATCTTCTTTATTACTGACGAACAGTTTACCGAACCCGATGATATCCGAGCTGTTGGGGAACAAGTGGAGCCCGTAGACCCTTAAGGAGATGTCGCTCCCCTCGGTCACCTGAATATCTCCCCTTTCGGTGGTCTCGGCTGGCTTGTCGCTCTTCTCTAGCCTCATGCCGAGTATCCGCGTGGTTTCCCTCGAGTCTGAAACCGAAGCTTCAACCAGCCTCGTCGCAAAAACGTATGAAAACACGAATAAAGTTAACGTAAACCCCCAGCCACTTGAATCTATCGCCATGTTTGTTTCGCTCTCTGCCAACAGGCGAACTGACGTCACCTACTCGTTTCCACAAGCCCGCCTCCAAATTTACATATAAATATCACCCAATCGGAAGCGTTTACGTCACTAAAACTTGGGCCGAGCCCCAACAGTTTCATTTTTTTAAGGTCGACTGACGAAATTTCTTTTAAAGGTGGACCGTGTGGGAGCAGACGAAAATTAACGCATGAATGATAAACATTCACGATAAACAAATTTTACAGTTTTTCTCAGTCGCTTTGGTGCGTTTCTCAGATCAGAATTGAAATTCTCATAACTATTAGTTCAACCTCCACAACACTCAGTCATTTGTGCACATCATAGTAGCAATTTCTCCTCTCTCTGAACAAACTGCAAATGATTTTGGACATGAATCAGTTGCTTCCATACATTTCCCTGCTGCTT
>NW_005187439.1:3979482-3986907 GCF_000239375.1 Pundamilia nyererei | reverse complement strand
TATATATATTATAACTTAATTATTGTGAAAAAAAGATAAACAGTGTTACAAAGTAATTAACGTGGTCTTTAACTTCATTTTTATTGAAGAAAATACCAGTTAAGTTGTATATTTAGCTACTCTATGGCACAGAAAAACCCAAACTGAGTCATAAAAGTATCAACTGTCTTAATTGTGTTTACCCGTATGACACGTCGAATTAAAATACAAATGCTGAAGCAGTATCAAAATAAGTCGAATACAGAGAAATGTGTTTAAAGTCAATGATTTAGTCTACAGAACCTTTGTAATCGCAGTATGCACAATGTGACAGTTAATGATATCAGTTTAACGAGATTAGAAGGGGTAAGTAGTGTCACTGATTTGAAATACAAGACATGTTAATGTTATCTACTGTCTCTAGTAATGCTATTAACACTTCTCTGTGTGCTGTGAGCTGTGCAAACTGAATATTTGAGGCAAGAAGAAAAACCTTGGGTCACAAGTGAATAGAATGCCAAACTAGACACACTCACCGGTGGATAAGATACAACACCAAAGACAATGAAAGGATTAATCTCTGAAACACACATGCCTCTTAGCATTTTGAGAAAATAAATAAAACGTTTTAAAATTTAGTTTTTACACGTTTTTTTTTAACGAAAAGATGCTGGTAAATAGAACCACGTGTGTAAATGTATTACTTTAATCTTGAATTACTTTTTTGTTGACATTGTATGTAAATGCAATTATTGAGGGCAGAGCACCATCTAGTGGTCAAACCGTGGTGAATGCAGCCTAACGTGTTGGTGTGAAAATAGTGAAGGAAATGAGAATGATTCTAATCTAATGATTCTAAGTAAAAATGAGGCTCAGAATTGTGTATATACATAATAAAGGCCTTCAGGCATGCAGCTACACCCATACAGGATCGAATTTAGTTCACTGGTTGGATTTGTAAAATGTGAAAACTTTAAAGCATTAAATTCTCTGCATTTACTTGTAATTAGTGACAGAAAACTTTTTTTGTTTTCTCCGCTGAGATCAGGCTGGAAAATGTTTCTGGCCCATCTGACAGCTTATCTGAACCTGTTTTCAGGCTCTTTGCACTCCTTCTTTTCCCACCTTTAGGTCTTCTAGTTCTTGAACATCTTTTAAAATTGTTGCCTTCCTCCATCCTTCTGACAGTAACTTGTAGCCTTTTTTTCAACCTTTAATCAGATGTTGTTTGGATTAGTTTGTTTTCAGAGGATTGTATACTGATGCCTGTACACTATCACTCCATTTTATTTCCTCATGTTAACCTTAAACAGGTCTTGTTTTAGCAAAGATATGCATGATTTCCTGCATCTCACTGTAAGCTAAACTTGTCTTCAACAGAGAATCACATATTGCTCATTCATCCATGGAAATACTGCAAAGACACCTCTTTGGCTTTGTTACATTGAATATATTTGAGAAACAAAAAACAAACAAACAAACAAACCAAGATGTTCATTTCATTGTGTGGTATTTATGTTTGCATGTAGAATTTAGAGGTGTTTAGTATATTCTAAATACATTTTCTTTTATTTGTTTTTTTTGTTTAATTTGTGTGTACTTTTTTCTTATTTTTGTTTTATTTTGGATCATACTCTAAACATAAAAAACAAAAGTTCTCCAGACTTTAGAGGACACGATGAAGAAATAAAGTGTTTTGTCACCAATCCTTTTATAATCTTCTCCACTGTACGATGTGTAATGGTAACACAAATCTCTCTTTAGAGAAAAACCTGGAAGTACATGAAGAGCCACATTATTCATTTGATTAATTTAAACTTCCTTCAAATTTTTATTTAACTTACCTAGCCCTCCTCACAGGGTTGTGAAGAAGCTCGCACATGTTTCTGTTTCTATAATTCGAGGAACTGAACAACATAAACCTTTATTATTTATTCTTTCATTGTGTCAAGCTGAAAAATGTAGCCATTGTAAGGTCCATCATTTGCTTTCCTGATAGTACTGATAGTATTAAAATTCTGACCATACACTGAAAAAAAGAACATGTTGGATTTACTTAATTCACTAGTGGACATTGGTTGCACAAATGATTTTCTTTGGCAGCAACTTAAACAACTGAGGTAAATTAACACTTAACTTTAAAACACAAGACAACTTGCAAGAAATAGCCAGTCTCCTTTTTCAGTGTACTTCTCTGCATTCATAATTTGTCACTCCACAATATGAGTCGCCACTGATTTTCATTTGAGTTCTTGTATAATTTGGTGTACCCGGTCTTTTCCCCCCATTTCCCTTCCTTAGAAATAGCTTCTTCACAGCCACACTTCCACTGAGACCCCTTCTGATGATGCTACAGTGAACTGTACATGGATCAACTGAAGGCCTGATGCATCTCTCAGGTTCTGTAACTTGTCCTTGTTGGATTTTCTCCCTATTTCTCAAGGACCTGACTTACAGATTTCATCAGCTACTTTTAGCCCTGCCACTTCTTTAATATGCCCCTCACTTGTTTCATTAAATATTTTTCAAGGACACACAATGTTCTGTGAATAGCTATTTGGGAATCACCTTGTTGGTGTAAAAATACTAATGTATTCCTGTCAAACTATCTTTGGCATTTTGATCAGATTCAACTAAAGAAATGGGAACACATTTTGTCTTTTGTGGCAAGCTACTAGTAAAAAAAGTACCTAAAGAGACATTTAACCACTCAAATGTGTCCAAATGATTTATTTGAATGACGTGTTCACTCCTGGAAAAGAGTAAGAAGACAAAGAAGAATTAGAGGAAGACCATGACCAAAGTGGTTAAGAATTTCCCGGCTGCAGTCACTGACTGCTGATGGATTTTTATGTTTTTAATAATAATTTATGTGTGTAAAGTAAAGGCGAGCCATCTGAAAAGGATGATTACTGAAAACAAATGAAGAATAAAACATATGAAACTTTGAACATGAAGGTGCTTTTTAAAAAAATATGTTTTTAGCGACACCTTGTGGCCATGCACAATGCTGTTTTCAGCATTGTGCATGGCGGTCTATGACGAGAAGTGACGTGAAAGCCTGAATTCCATAAAAAAGCCAAAATGTGAGAAGGTTGTTGCAGTAGAGATCTCAGTTCACAGAAGCACACACGAACACAACAGTGTTAATACGTTGTTAGATTACAATATATGGCAACATTTAATTTCTTTGTTTTATACATTCTTATAAAATGTTGTCCTCAACCTTTCCTGGTACATATACTCTATGCAGTCATCACTGTGGCACGTTTCACCTTTATAATAATCAATTACTGATGCAAATCATTTAGTTGCAGCTGCTGAACATTGCAACCTTTCTCTGAGTTTTCTGGAGTTGCGTTAGACTTTAGGCTTTAAGCAGTAGTGGTTTCCTCCTTTGGTATTCAGGAAACTGAAACCTCAGACAGGGAGCTGTGAGAAATGCTGCAGAAACTTTCAACCAAACAAAACTGAGATGAAAAAGAAAGGAACATGTCAGTGGTGTAAAAACAAAAGGAAACAAAGCCGTAAATGCCAGTTTCAGGAAATGAAGGTGTAAGAAAGAAGAGACTTTGAGAAACTGTCAAGACATCCTGAAGATTTCAATAATGTACTAAACAGATTTGTGCAGCAGCTAAAGAAAGTGAAAGACAATTTAACTACTCGGATAGCGTTTGCCATTTTTGCACTACATTTAGCACCAGTTTAACAAATACGCGTTTTCTAATGGAAAACCTGGTCAGCTTTTACTTTGTACAGCACCACAATGAAACATTCTTTACCACAGCTGCAGCAGAATAAAAGTAAAAGAACTGTTAAAGCTGGCAAATCTGGAATAAAAGCTGTATTTTAACAGTTAAATGTGTCACTGTTTTACTACAGGAGCTACACGTCAGATAAGTTTAGCAACCTGTGAGAAAACTTGCCTTTCCTTAAAAAGACAAACATTTAAAATGCATCTGACATGTTGTTCCTTATTGCCTATGTGGGTGCTTTTATCAAATATGATAAAATAAAGATGTTTTTGTTTCTGCTCTAAAAGTTCAGTTTCACGTTTTCCTACTCTTCACTTTGTATCACAGTAAATAAACAGATGGAGATATTTGAATCTTCATCTCAGGCCGTGAAGCTCCACCCACCTGCTGTTCAAACCTTGTGTTTGCAAGTTGCAGCAAGTCAGAGTGTTGGCTTAAACGGAAAGCAGTCTGGAGCAGCCAGGTAATAAATAAGGATTATTTTGAACTTTGAATCAGGCAAAGATACTCCACACATCAAGAATAAAAACAGGTCTGGAAATGAGCGTCACAGGTGTGCAGGTTAAAGAGGCTGGTCCTCCCACCACTTCCTTCTTGAACTTTAACTGAACTCTCCTTCAGTTAAAGTTATTCAAACCCCTTTAGCATTTGAAAGGTGTCAGCTGAGGTTTGGGGAGATTATTATTAGCATTTATTTTTACAAAGTATATCTCAATAAAGATTAAAATGAGAGCACTCATCCTTAAGAATCAGTTGCGACCACTTAAACAAGCTACTATGTGCATGCAGCCAGTGACTGTGATTCTTATAAAACAGCATTAAAGAGACGTGTTATTTCTTTCTTTCTTTTTTGACTTATAAACACTGATATAAAATAACATTTTTGGATATATATTTGTTTTTTCTTTGAAAGATGAATTTCATTTGAGTTTGGGTTCTTACAGTCCAGCAGGCAGGCCTGTGTTGGGAGGGTGTACCCGATCTCTTCCTGAACACAGCTGCCACCCGTTTCTCCGGAGGAGCTCAGGAGTGCACAGCTGGCTTCATTCAGCCACCCAGCAGAATAAAAGCTGGCGAACAGCTGCTCAGTCAGTGAGTCGGTCACCTTGTAGCGTTGGCTTACAGGGTATGTCTGAAACTAGTGACTAGCTAGTCAACCATGACCTGGATGACTACACAAGCATAGTGAATAGTCTCTTCTTGCAGCAGGACTGTTTCCCTTTTACTTGGAGAATCATTTCCTTTTTTTTAGCAGGATATTTTAGGTTGTGGGTCTCTTGTTTGGTTGAAATAGCGGTGTGTTTCTTTGAGTAGTTGAGTCATTGTCAATAAAACTTTATTGTTTTACACTTTACTGTGTTTTGGCTTTTTCTTTTCCTGGTTCCTGGTCCCTTAGCCTTTATTCGGGGGTGTGACACCGTTTTGCTGCCTATAGATTCATATAGAAAACCATTAAATTGCCTTTGCTTCTAGAAGAAGTGGGTTTTTAGGAAACCGGTATCCTGTTTTCTTTTTAAACGTTTTGTTTCAGGCTCGCCAACTAGAGGTCACAATTGGGCCACAACGATTGACTAAATTTTCACACATCGTGACCAGTCTGCTGCTTTGCCTCTTCTACGTTCAGAACTTTCTGTCATAGTAAATTTCCGTGTTTTGGTGAGTTGAATCTGAGCGACTAAACAGTGCGCCCTCGCAGAGGAGTGTATGGAGACGGAGGGAGGAGGAAGTAGAGGAGGGGAGAGCGTACGAGAAGGAGGGGAATGAGGCAGGAGCGAGTTGGTGGACAGGAGGAAAACATTAGCTCTCAATCCTTCACGTAGTTGGGATACTTTTCACTGTCGAAGAGGCAGGGAAGCCACAGCTCAGACTGCACCTCCACCAAGCCAGGACGCACGGTAAGTACCGCGTCGCTGCTCAAGTATTGCTGACCTTGTCTGGGAGTCAAGGAGACGCTGGAGGGTGGGGGAGTGTCGAGATGAAGTTGGGGGAAGAGATGGAGAAGAAAGGCGAGATAGCTGAACGGGAAGCTGCAGTGAACAGGCGAGAGCTGTCTCTCCACTGCTTTTCCTGCCTTTGCGCTCTCCGGGGAAAAGCAACCCAAAAAAGTAACGGAAAGATTTTGGTGGGAGAGAAAAGTTTGGCATTCTTGGGTGTCGAAAGGGAAAATATCGGCTTCGCTTTCTTTTCCCCTCCTCACTGCAGTAGCAGTCATCGTGAAAGCTTCCACAACAATGGGTTACTTCTGTGTTGTGTCGGTTTAGCAAAAAGCTGTTTCCGAAAATTGTTTCAGGAGGCAACTTTCTATCAGCGCGCTCCTCGTAAGAGTGTGTTTGTTGTTTTGTAGACGGTGTCTGAGCACGCAGCACTGCTCAGCTGTCAGATCCCGAGTTTAGTCCTCTTTGGTTTCAGAAAGAAACCACCTGGTATAATAAGAATTTTTTCTTGTTCTTGGGAACTGTAGTGACACTGATCATTTGAGAAGATATGGCTGTACATTGTGTGTCAGCACATTTTGCGGTTTTAGCACTGATGTCAGTGATGAGTAATTTCTTCATCATCTAGAGCGGAAGACTGCGAGGAAGTCATCCTGTGTTTACGGTGCAGAAGCATTACTTTTCTATTCCCAGCCAAACACTGAGGTGTTAATTGTGACTTTGAGGAGGTGTATGTTCAAAACACAGAGGCGTAGCAAAAAAGTAACTGGACGTTAAGCCCTATAAATTACCACCTGAATCTCCCAAATTCACCCAGAAACATCTCAACAACTGCAAGGCTAAATTAACAACATTTGGCTCAATGGATGGAGTTCCCATTTAAAAAAAAACCAAACAACTAAAAAGGAGTTTTTACAGCAGGCACATTAACATTTTGTTTACATTGTACCAGGACTGTTGTGTTGGTTTAGAAATGGACTGTTGGATTGTCTGGATTTCAGCCATCCTGTCTCAGTTTTTGAATGAAGATAAACTAAAGTGTGGCTTTGATTGATACTGCATACAAGATAAAAACGAAAGCATTTAAATACTTTTCAACACTGAACAGAAAGCCTGCCTGATGTTTTAGGGTGTAACCCCTTACATGGAAAGGAAACTTAAAAAAAAAAGCTTTGATCAGCACTCAGCATGAGGCAAGCTCGCTGCCTCTTTCTGAATTTGTTTGTATAAAACAGGCTGATTTCTCAGTTCAATGGTCGGTGTCGCCTTCATTTTGATTTCAAACCATAAATGGTGTAAAAGATGGATGTAGTTAGTGCGATGTTATCACTGGTTTTTCATATCTTTGAAGGCTGCCATACCCAAAAAATATGACAAGGAAGGATGGGCCTGACTGTCAAATTGCACGCTCATTGGCTAACGAATTGTGATTGACAAGCTGTTATCCAATGAGCTGGTTTCATAGTATACCACAGCTAACACAGTAGTACAAAGATTTAAAAGATGGACATATTATTATGGGGTGTCTGGACCCCATACTCCCTATACAACCATTGCAAGAGCTTGGTCTGCATAGCTGGCAATAAGTTGGACTTGTTCCCGGTGGGTGATGGGCTCCGCCAGGACTGCCCTTTGTCACTGATTCTGTTCATAATTTTATGGGCAGAATTTCTGAGAAGTTTCTGAGAAGTAGAGCCGCTGCTCCTCCACATCGAAAGGAGCCAGTGGAGGTGGTTCGGGCATCTGACAAGGATGCC
>NW_005187439.1:3939081-3978962 GCF_000239375.1 Pundamilia nyererei | reverse complement strand
CACTTTTAAAGCATATCGGGCTTTATTGTTTATTTTGCTCTCCATGAAACCACTAATCACAAACCAAACATCAGTTTGTATCAAATAAGACTTCATTGGGAAAGGATTTGTTAAGGTCATACACGTGGTGAGACTTAAGGTTAATTTCACATCTACTTCTGTATAATCAGGCCTATTTTGTAACCCGCGGGTTCTTCCTCCGACTGGCCACTTAAAAATTGTCACAGATTCTAAATGTTTAGTTTACTCTTTTCATACCGGTTGCCCAATCCATCTGTAGTTGCAGTTATATTGCAATTTACTTATGTAACCAAGTTAAGTGCGTTTAGTTTATGACCTAACTCTAGTCTTCTGTTGTGTAGGAAAAGAGCCATTTAGCCATTCGCAGTTTGAATGCGGGCTCAGGCTTTATTCAGTGTCTCTCTTCACTTACACAGATGTCACGAGACTACAACAATGCTTTGTTTGCTCCATCTTTTTATTAGAGATGAAAAATAATCCAGAGGGCCACAGTGATCCCATTAATTCTGGTGCTAATAACAATTTTGACTCAAATGTGAAACAGGAAAGATGGCATGACTACGTGACTCTGTAGTTTAGCTAAATGCTGATGATAAAGACATGTAATGTTGTTTGTCTATGTTTTCAAATACACGGCGCTGACACGCTAATATTTGCAACTGTCTTGTGGCATGCTCGACTTAAGATGACTCCCCTGCTGGTCCACTGTTCATGTGAACTGTTTTTACATATAAAACATATTGAAAAAACTATAAAAAACATTAAAAAACGGAAACTGCAGAAGTTATAGTTTCATACTGTTTTGTGTGTTTTATCCTTTGATACCCTACTTAGCAAAGTAGGCTTAATCATTCACTGCTGTGTGTAAACAAGGTTAAGTATTAGTCGATGCTTTCCTGTTGGTATCAATACATTTTTCTCATTATAATGAAGTGGAAAATAAACTCTCCATCTCTCTTTCTTTTCGTACTCCTGTGTGCGTGCACAAAATCAGGTCTGCTGTGCTCTCTGTTCCCCCCCAAAAAATGAGCAATTAGTGTTAATGTTGCGTCCAACGTAAAATTGCATCACATCCCCGCCATTACTACCTCACAGTCGCCCGATTTAACAACTTTTATGAGAACATGTGAATATCAACAAAGACGATCTGAAGCTTTGGTGAGTTTTGTTAATATATGACGTATGAAAGTGTTGGATAAAGTCTATATTTGACAGAGTGACGAGAAAATGTTGTTGAAACATTTCACGAATTGTTTAGAAGTTGCTGAAAAAACTTCTGTCTGAGCCAAAGAAGTGTGTCTATAAACAGTCTGATGATGGTAGCAATCGGTGTCAAAACATAGTCAAGCTGGTCATGAACAGAAGTGTGATTTAAAAAAAAACTTTACAAACTGATTCTGTGTGAAGAGAAAACTGAAGCTGTTTGGTTAATCAGAAAATGCTACGAGATGTGAAACTTGTGATTGAACGTCAGCTGCCCCGACTAAACTTTGACTGAGGTCACGTGAGGTCTCAGTAATGTCCAGCCTTACGCAAATGCATTTATCACGCATGAAAATCCATTTTGTCACATGTTGAAGGTCTTTAATGTTAAAACATCTGAGTCTTTATGCTACAATGAGAATCTTATCAGGTTTAAAAGGTCAGTCATAATGTCAGTGTTTTATCATGTAAGAGGAGATGGGGAGTGGCTCGGTGGCCTGAGAGGTCAGGTGAATAATTCAGAGGCTAATTGTTTGGGTCTTTTGGTGCAGCTCTCGGGGCTCAAAGCACAGATACTGTATTGTGTCCTTATGTCATAACACTTTCCCATTCTTGCTTTGTTAATGTCTGTCACCAGTGGGTCTTTTTCAGGTCACTGCTTACGCTTGCATTGTAAATGCACCTCTATCCAAATAACAAGCAAGAAATCTGTTCAGTTTTTTAAGGCTATTAAAGGCACCGTTGTCTCAAGATGGAGGGATGTTGTTTAAAGGTTTTTTGTATTTTTAAAAAGAAAAAATGTAAGTCAGAGAGATGTGATCGTTTTCAGTCATGAGAATGTGATCACAGATTCATGCAGAGCTACTGAGCACAGTGATGTTAATCATTAACTGACAGGAACCTTGAACAAACCAACATATAACCCAGTTTGTTATTTGTTTATTCAACCTATTTCCCGGTCATACTGAATTTTCCTTTTTTTTTTTTTGGTCCGTTGACCACATCGTGACTGACGTTCCGAGGAACAAAGAAATCAGATAAGTGGGAAATTAACAAACAATAGCCAGGAACCGACTCAGGCTGCACTATACAATTAATTACAAAAACAAAAAAAAGTTAGGGTTTTTTTTTTGTGTAGCAACACTAACAAAGTTCTATATCCCATATTGAAATGACTTGTAAATAAAACTGTTAAGGTGCTATTTTCTAGTATTCGCTATGTTTAAAGTTGACGTTATTGTTATTATTTTCTCAGAATTTGCAGACACCAATATTTTCAGATAAGGTGTTTGTGGTTTGGTTGCAGGGAAACAGTGCAATAGCCACCACCCAAGAAGTTGGTCTTGGTTCAGCATCTTCTGGTTCCTTTTTTTTCCTTTTCTTTAAAAAAAAAATTCAAATACAGCCCAGATAATTAAATACACAAAATATTATTAAAACATATTGATAGTAAAATCGATAAAAAGGCATTTTCTTTATTTTTTAAAAACTTTTTTAGGTCATATATTTTATTCAATAGCTCTGCAACAGACTGGTGACCTGTCCGTGGTGTATCGCAGCTCTCGCCCTAAGCTGGGATAGGCTCCAGCCCCCCCGCAACCCTGAATTGGATAAGCAGAAGAGGATGGATGGATGGATTTCATTCAATTAAACACTTCACGCCATCTCACCATGCACAGCTTCCTACAGTAGAAATGCATCTGCTGGTGTTGGATATTTGCAAAGGTGAATCTTTCCAACAGTTATTTCCACGCGTCTGGTTACTTGTGGTTTCACTTGCCCTCGTAGACATTTGCAGCTAAGGAATAAGCATCTAAGGGAAATTAAAGCGAGAGATTGCTAAATGTTTCCACTATGGTAGTGGTTTCCCCAAGCGTTTTAACATTTACATTATTTTTTCCTCTGGCCATAATAGTTCTGTATTGCTGCATGAATAAAATACCAAAAAGATTAGCGTTTTTTTTTAAAAAGATCAGCTATTTCATGTCTTTAATCTTCACGGGGCTTCAGCCCATGATGGAAATGCAGGTAACAAAGGGCTAAAGAACTTTATTACTAAAGTTTTTTGGAACAAGCTGTTCCACAGAAACACAACTGATTTTTAGAAGCTAAAATACGTTACAAGAGCACTTCCACGTGGAAGTGGTGAATCAAACCAAACCTACACAAAAGCAGCTTGTGAAAGATCTAAAGCCAGCTAGGACCAAAAGTCAAAAACACCATTAGCAACACAATATGCTGTAATGGACTGAAATCTTGCGGCACCTCGAGGTCTTATCGGGCCAAAATCTCTCCTGAGATGTTAACATAAGCTGCCATAAAAAAATTTTCATTTCTCTTACAAATTCAGCAGGGGATCACTTAATTTCACTCACTGTGTAGTTTCTTTACTCTTTCCTTGTAAATGAAACTAGTTTTCTACAACTCCATCCAGACCACCGTGCGTCAGAGTCATCAAACTCAGTGTCAGTTTCACTGAACCTGTGGTTTAACTGCGGCCAGGTGACATCCAGAGCCCGAGTGAAAGTTTTACAAACTGCTGTACTCAATGATCTAGATGCATTTTAATGAGCATTTTTTGGTTTCATTCTGTCAGGAAGTGGGTTCAAATGTACTGTTCAGAATCGAATCACCAAAAAACCTTGCTGATTCCTGCAGATATAAAGTGATAGTGGGGATAAAAGATTGATAATCACTTTAGAATTCTTATTGTTTTATCACTACGTCATCTCTTTGTTTTGATAAATCTCTTGATATCTCCTGGTTTTTATGACCAGTGTGAAACACTGTGAGGTCTCAAAAATGCACAAATGTTTTCTTTGTTGAATCACTTTGTTAAAAACTTCACGAGTGAAAGATTAAAATAACAGTCTCTGTCAGTGTGTGTAGAAGCATGAAAGGGTGTTGGTCTATAAGACTTATTCAGAATTTATCTGATTTGGCTTATAGTCATCTTTTACTGGAATTCATCTTCTGCTGTTGAGGGCATTTTACAAGATCGCACTACTTCCAGCAATTGTTGAGTTACTGCAACAGTTTTCGGGACAGAAATCTGAAATATACCCCCCCCCAACAGCTTCTCTTACTTGTAGTGGGCTAAATTAATAAGCACTATTCTTCACCCTAGGGTAAGATCATTCATGTGTAGCGTAACATCAGGCTGGATTTATACATTGCTTCCTTAACTTTTCAACCCTTAAATACACCACCACTGGCACCCATAACTTTAATTGTTTTCTGTCTGACTTTATGAGGCTCTTATTTGTGCGGAGGAAATTTGCCACACTCTTCTTTCTTTCAGTTCATTGAGGGTTCTCTTGACATCCCACAGCTTTTCGAGGTCTGAGGTCTGGCTTGTTAGTAGGCCATTGCAACACCCTGATTCCTTTCATTTTCAGTCATTCCGTTGTAGATTTGCCGGGGTGAGATCGTTGCCCTGTTGCATAACATAATTTTGGAAAAGATTTTGCTGTTTAAAATCTGATATGTCTATCTAGAGAAATAAGTTCAATTTAATTCATTTTATTTATACAGCACCAAATCACAACAACAGTCGCCTCAAGGCGCTTTATATTGTAAGGTAGACGCTACAATATATACAGAGGAAAAACCCAACAATCATATGACCCCCTATGACCAAGCACTTTGGTAACAGTGAGAAGGAAAAAGTCCCTTTTAACAGGAAGAAACCTTTGGCAGAACCAGGCTCAGGGTGGGCGGCATCTGCTGAAACCAGTTGGCTTGTCTTTGTAAGGTTATAATTTACCTTTGCAAAGGGGTCAAATAACAATACAGAGTACAGCAGCACTACTGGTATTTGACAAAGAATAACAAAGTTATCTACCAACCATGGCTACAGAATGCACTCAGAACATTCCACGCAAATGACAACTTGTACAGATGAGTAAATCTTTACACAGAGGGTTTTATAAAGACAAAACATAATACCATGGAGCCTTTTCTTCTAGCCATAAGAACAGAATAAGAAAACAGAGAGAAGGTCGAATTCCTAAAAATATAAATCACATCTCACATTTGACTTTAGAATACTTTGGTGTGCAGAGAAGTTCACAGTTGCGTCAAATAACTGGTCCTGTGGCTACAGAACAAGTACACATTAACAACCCTGCACCACCGTGCTTTGCAGTGTGGGTTTTTGTTTATATCCTGTGTTTGGCTTTCTCCAACATGGCTGTTATAGAAGTGTGCGCACTGGCTGATGATCAGTTAATCAAGTGCATTTTATTAACAGCACCTGGCTGCTACTTCCCCTCTTAATGCCTGTAGAAGCAGTAAGGCTGTACTTAGTTTTTCATGGGACTGCACAGCGTAGTTGACACTGTATAGTTCTGCTTTGGTGAAGCGCTTTACTTCAATTCAATAAAATTTTGTTTGTATAGTGCCAAATCACGACAACAGTTGCCTCAAGGTGCTTTATATAGTAAGGAAAAGACCTGGCAATAATACAAAAAAATTAAGAAAGCTCTTGAGCAAGCTCTTTGGCGACGCTGGAAAGGAAAAATGTATTTGTATAGTGCTTTACTGGTCCCTAAGGACTAGTAATGGCAAGCTACATTGTAGCCACAGCCACCCTGGGGCGCACTGACAGAGGCGAGGCTGCCGGACACTGGCGCCACCGGGCCCCCACCAGTAGGCAACGGGTGAAGGGTCTCGGCCAAGGACACAATGACCGAGACTGTCCAAGCCGGGGCTCGAACCGGCAACCTTCTGATTACAAAGCAACCTCCCAACTCTTGAGCCGGCAGAATCAGACTCAGGGAGGGGCGGCCATTTGCTGTGATTGGTTGGGGTGAGGGGAGAAAGACAGTACGAAGACACACTGTGGAAGAGAGCCAGAGATGAACAATAAATAATGATTAAATGCAGAGTGGTGGATAAACACATAAAAAGGTTAGTGAAGAAGAGACCTATTGTAGTGTAACTAAGGGAGGATTCAGGGTCGCCAAAAAGGAACGTTTTAAGCCTAATTGTAAAAGTAGCGACTGTGTCTGTCTCCAAATGAAAACAGAGGAGCCTGAGGCTCTGCCTCCCATTCTACTTTTAAATACTCCAGGAATCACTAGTAAACCAGCAGTCTGAGAGCGAAGTGCTCTATTGGGGTGATATGGTACTAGGAGGTCTTTAAGATAAGATGGCTTCTGCTTATTCAATAAAATTAAATTTGATTCAGAATTTAACAGGAAACCAATGAAGATAAGTCTGTGTAGGAGAAATATGCTGTCTCTTTCTTGTCTCTGTCAGTACTCTCACTGCAGTATTTTGAATTAACTAAAGGCTTTTCAGGAGTTTTTAGGACATCCTGATAATAGTAATAAATGCATGAACTAGTTTTTCAGCATCACTTTGAGGCAGGATGCTTCTAATTTCAGCGATATTGCACAAATGGAATGAATATTTGTTTAATATGCACACTGAAGGACATGTCCTGGTCAAAAATGTCTCTGAGATTCCTCATGATGTTAATGGAGGCCGAGTTAATGCCAGAGTATTACCATGGCGTGAAAATGCCTATCTATTGAAGTTACCTACCAACCAATATACCCACTGAATAAATGAATGAATACAATGAAAGCTAAACAGAAGAAGACAGACATAATTTCCTAATCCCCAAAATAGTTTTAGGTGATTGGCTAATTTTTGACTCAATTATATGTTGCAGCTCTACTTGCCTCAAAAGGCTGAAGTGTACTGAAACATTCAGACTGTAGGGCAGCTATTATTAGCAAAAAGACAGATAACACAAGTACTTGCTGATAGAGACACAGGAGAAAACCTAGGGTGGAGGTTTGGGAATGCTGACCCCTGAAAACCAGGATCACCAAAGACAAATTTCAGTTTTTCTGTTAATCATTCTGAGATTATAAGTCACAAAGTCACAGAGCTCAGAGTAAAACGATATGCAAACTGAACACGATAACACCTACTACAAATATAGTAGGTGGGAAATGACTGCAAAGATAATTCACCATTATCTCTGCTGTCATTTCAAAGGTTTAAATAACCACAAAGAGACAAAAAGCAGTAAAACATAAGAAGACAAGAATCAAAAACAACGTCAGAGAGATGACTGATAAAAAATACATAGGTGGGGAAAAAAATAACCGCAAACACCCAAAACAATCACATCAGTTATGAGAAACCAACAGACTCATTTTGTGTCTTTACTAAGTCTGAATTCGTCCAGTGTAGGAAGCAAACTAGTCTTCCCCCAGAAAACAATCCAAAAGTTTTTTTGTGCATCCTGCTCCTATGATGTGTAGGTATGCTTTAAGCATTGTTTGTTTCATCTTTTGATCTGTGAGCTTTTCCCATCCCTAAACATAATCAGGTAGGAAGTCACTAGAGTAAAACAGTGAGTGAAAGCAAAACATAACCAAGAACAAGAGCTGAACTCTAGTCTCATCAAAAGTCTGTTGGGTTTTTTGTTTCACTTTTTTTACTGTGTTAAAATGAAACCACTACCATGCGGCGATTAGAGGAAGAGTTACACGATGCTTTCTATGGGAACTAACTAAACTAAGTTTGATTTGTTCAGAGGAGCTGATGTAGGAAGGCTCAGGCATCTCACACATCATTGTGTGTCAGATAATGCAGTGTTGTCAAACTACTGGTGTGGCAAAGTCTCACTGGATTATAATATTCATGAGAAGGCTCTGTCACTTCCAACGCATCATTTTTCATCAGTCAGTGTTACTCTTGCAATGAGATGCATTTGAACCAAAAGCACACTCTTTTCTTATTGGTGTATAAATCTAACAGCTACTTTCAACATCTTCTTCATACACATGGGGTCTTCATAGCATAACTCCACACTTTTGTTTTGTCTGATTTGTACACCAGATGCTGGGATCCTCTTCTTATTAGGCAAACGTCTCAACCACATAGATACACTAGTATATAAAGCTAAGAAGAGTTTGGATGTAAATGAGTCGAACAAAGCGTAAAATAGTCCAACGTTCTTCATTTAATCTTTAATGTCTCTGTTTTAGAGATGCTGTAGCTCTTTGTGTTGTGTGACGTACTGCTACCAAAGTCTACCTTGTGCGTTACTGTGAGACACAGAAAACACCTGACAAACAATTATATTCCTTTAATCTTTGACTGAGAAGCTCTTAAACTTGTGATAACATTTAATAGCCATTAAGAGTTTTCCACTGCTGAAACTTTTGTAAATGTTTCCTTCTTCTCTACACACACCTTTTCTCCACAGTGAAAACAGGGCCCATTTATCCAAAGCTCTATTTGCCATTAGACAAAACACACAGAGAGGGAACATGCTTAGGGCTCTGAAAAAACAGCAGCTGTGCGCATTGGCTTATCTGTTACTGCAGGTCATCGTCTGATTGGTTCTTTTATGGAAACTGTTTTGCAACAGCTCTCATCTGCATGTGCAGAGTTGATGTCTATTTCAGGATGGCACTGACATTTGATGTTTGTGATATGTTGATAGCTTGTTGGAGAGCTTTTACTGAAGCTTTATAAATTTGACATAAATATTATAACCACAGCGCTTCAGTGAAGCGGAAATGCATTTTAAGCCTGACGTATGTTCTCTCGGGAATTCTTTGGTTTCCTCTAACCTTTAAAAAACATGTTTTGAAGTTTTAAACTAAGACACCACCTTTGTTAATCCACAAGTCGCTTTTGTAATTAGTCATTTGATTGCTTTGTTAGCCTTAAGTAGTAGAAAACCATCCTTTTTCAGACTGGACAAATACAAAGGGAGCTTTTCTGTAATTTGGATTCATGCACACAGAGGAAAAGAGTCTTTCTTTCAGCTGCAATCAAGCAGTCAGTTTTGATAATAGAGCTCTGTTCAGCTCAGAAACCAGAGATCACCGATTGGACAAGACAGCCTTTCATTTGCGTGACCTCTGACCGGCCACAGGTGACTCTGACAACTTGGATACTCTTACACACCTTTGTTTGCATGATGATGGTGTTTGCTGCACTTTAAAGAGGAGAACTGCACAGAGAAAGTGTGCATGTGTGTGTTTGTGTGTTGTAGATGCATAAATCTGTTGTGCGTTATATATGTATGATCTATGTTGGAAGATTTTAGTGGGAAGATCTGATGAAGGTTGGGATAAAATTAAGTTTAGCACAAGTTTTATTGTAAATTAAAATTAGGCAGCTAGCAGTTATGTTAATGATGATTAAGTGTAATTGATTCTTGAGTGTTTGTGTCTGTGTGTGTGCACGTTGAAGATAATTTAAAAAAACAAACAGTAGTGCATTCATCTGTGAAAGTGGTTTTATTTAAACCACAGTATGTTTATATTCAGTCTCCCCTTGACTCACTTATCTCTTTTCCACTTTGGTTTTAAAGCCAAACGTGAAGCAGTTTGTGTTTCAAAATGATTAAAACAGCACGAGTACCATAACTGGAGGAAGTCTTCATCCACTCCAATGTGAAATGTAGTTTTTAAGGATGTTTGACTTTTTGACTCTTTGGTTGGCTTTGTTGACAGATGAATATTTAAAGGATTTGAAAGATTTGTTCTTGATTTGTGTTATTCAGTTTTGTAAGAATTTCCCTACATAGCTAAGCTTTTCGCAATCTATGCCCCCGTGTACCTGAAATTTCAGCAACCAGGAAACTATTGGCTCCCATATCTGCACCGTACTGTATAAAAAGCAATTATCAGACTCTTCTTGTGCTTGATATGATTTATCAGTGAGTGAACATGTGATATTTACAGTAAGAGATTACACAACTCCAGCATGTTTCATGAGCCTGCAGGTTGAATTACGTAACTAAACGCAAAAGAATGTTTTGTTTTGTTTATGTGTCATATAACAAAATACACATAACAAAAGTGGATGCCTGGTGCTTCACAGGATCCATAAAAACATGGAAAATCTGCAAACTTACATTAAAAAATGTTCTGCAAAACTATAACCACTATAATATCTCCATGAAACTGTGATTACATAAGAAGTGAACGTAGGAAAATGTTGTGCTCCTCTGGAAAAAGGAGGTGTGTGTATATAAAACCTTTGGGCCTTTCTTTAAGAATTTACAAGACATAGTCAAAACTAAATGCAAAGACTTTTGTGCAGCAGTGATGGCTGCACAAGTTTCTTTGCATATAACCTAACACAGGATAAGGATATACTGATAAGTCTGCTCTGAAAATTAAAACACGATACAAACACATTCTCCTGTGCTGATACGGTCAATGTCTGCACTTAAAATTTGTTTTTATACCAGTGAAGCTCTTTGCAATTCTTGAATATGCTTCTGATATCGCTGCACAATAACACAGATGCATTATGCGTCACTACAAAAAAAAGTTTATGAAAAATCATATTGGTGCCAGATCTCTTTTAAAGATCAGAAAAAGTTAATATAAAAAATAATTCACAAGAAAATTCACTCTAAACTTATCACTAATTCAATACAGGTGTGTGTATAGTTGTAGGAGAAACCCTTATATTTATCTTGCGACTCATGCAGTGCCTAGATGAAGAAAATTTGCATTAATATCCTTAAAAAAATGAACAGTTTACAGAGTACAAGTAACTTTAATTATATTTTGTTAACAGTACTTGTGCGTTGTAATTTATCAGACCTTAGCAACATTCTAAGCTAAAACAGCTGGTAAATCTCTCAGACCATCCATACTTATTCAGTGGAATCAGTTTGGTCTTTGTGGTGTGTCAACGCAGCAGTAAAACTTGCAAAGTCACAGTCTGCCAAAACCAATTGCATGGATCAGAGAAACTTGAACAATCCACGCCATTTGACATTTGAAATCTTGCTAAGTCGTCCTGATGGCTGCAGAGGAATAAAATGAAACTTTTTTTTTCCTCTTTCACCAGGCTGGACACGCGTCTTGCTGTCGACCCACATGACTTCTGTGTTTGTCTGCAGAATAGACTGATTTTTTTTTATTCAACTGAGTCACTTAGTGAATGAATGAGGGGTTTGTTTTCCAGCATTTAAGGGGTCTTGATGCATGCTCAATCATCCAAGTAAGTAAATCCCAAAAGGTTGTTCATCTGGATGTAGCGTTTTCAGTGGGAGAAACATTTCTCAGACCTCACAGACTTTGCTCCTTCAGTAGGCTGGTTTGAGTTATTGTGCAAATGTACTTTTTAAGGTTGGGGAAACCTGCAGTCAGCTGAGACTGAAGAAGTCACTTGGATGGGTGACAAAATGTTTCTCCCCCTGAAAACATTACATCCAGATGAGCAGAATCAACCTTTTGGAACATTTAAGGGGAGAACATTATAAGTGTTTGTGTTTCTCACAGCTGCACACGTGGCGAAACTCTGGGTTCCTGGTATTTTTTTTTTGGTGTAAATAATGGCATAACAAGTTTCCTTAGAAACCTCACTTGTTCCATCAAACAAAACTAGTCTGTTATCACAGTGAAAGTGAGTCCTGATAGTGTTGTTTTGTAATCTATCATTGATTACAAAGCAAGTAAGCTCTGTTGACTTTAGTTGGGCAATGCGTCAAACCCAGTTTTTACTTCAGCGCACCATTTCCACCGTAAAATTTCCTATTAAATTCTTCTTAAAAAAAAAAAAGATTATAAGCAGAGTTTAAAGTGGGATTTGGAAGTTGGGCAAACGTAGCAGTCCACCGTGGGGTTAAAGAATTATTTATAAATAAGTGACATAATTCATTTGTTCTTTTTGTACAGGCTGTGATCCATTCACCTGTGCTGCTATTCCGAGATTCACTGCTCTTTGTGGAGTTTTCCACAAGATACAACCAGATATGTCACAAGCTACATGGATGATTTCCAAAACTGCAGATATCCCTAAAGCTAGAATAACAGATACAATTCAGTGAGCGAAACTAATCAATATCACCTAAAATATAAATGTCTGCTACCCTTGGTGTGCCTCACATCTCCCATGAAAACCACAGCTTGCTCTGTACCACTGCATTACAGAGCATTATTACCACATTGCTATAAACTACCAAGTTTAGCCTGGATTAAACCGACCCAGACTGCCTAAAGAAAGAAGAATGTCTTGGTTTAGGCAGACTGTGGGATGTCACTGTTTTCTTGTTATTTTGCAAATATCTAAATAAGTATGAATTAACAGACCTTTCAGATTTAGGTGCTGGAGTACCGCCCCACAATGTTTTCCATAGAATTAGATATATCATTTGTGGTTGTAGCAAGGTTGTGTGTGTAGAAGGAGGCACAACTACTCTTTCTAAAATGAATCAAGTTCTGGTTAGAGTGATCCACCGGGTTGCAGTGGACCTACAGAGCAGAACAGGGTCTATTACCATGAGCTACAGTCCAAGTTAATGGAGGTAGTTTGCCAGACACTGGGACTCAAGACTCGAGACAGCTAAATGACGCTGAAGACCAGCAGTGACCAGATTTTCATAGTGAGAGCAAAGGGATTTACCAGTAGTAAATCAGCCATGTTTTTGTCTTAGATGGATGACAAATTAACCAGCCTAGGAGACCATCCAAATGTAGAGTGGGAAAAACAGCCTCATGTGAAAACATTCAGATTTAAGATCGTCCAAATAGTTTCATTGTCTAATTTCGTCTTTCTACCCCACTCTCATTTGAATAATTCTGTTTTATCGATATCACCTCAGGGTCATGAGACTTGTCACATATGAACATTTTTAAGGACATCGCAATTAAAATGTGCAACATTAATCTGCAGGGTAATCTTGTTAAAGGGGAGTAGATTAACCCAGACTGCTTTGCACTAACACTGAGCCGCTTTAGGCATGTAACTGTAACCAGCGAGCAAAAGCAAAATTAAAAGTATCCTAAAACAAAGTCTGAACACAAAACTCCAAAACTGTGTGAAAACTGAGGCCCTGGCTTCTTAAAACAGACCATTAGCTCACAGCATCAAATATTGCTTCTCACGATGCTACGAATCAACAAAGCCGAAGGACGTCTGATGCTTTTTGTTGCGATGTCTCAAACAAAGCGTCAGCGTGCGATGCTTGGAGATGAAAGTATGTTTCACAATGCATTGCATAAGTATCCGGTGGATGTTTGTTTTTGGTTTTTTTAGTTTTTTTTTTTTTTTTACTTTTCATATATTTCCCAGCATGCATGCTGCTGAAGTCATTGATGGGCGGCTATCTGATCAAAACTGAAATCAAGATAGTTGCACATCAGTCACTTCCTGACACCATCATTTGTGAAGAACTTTGGTCAGAGGGGTCACACTGTGAGACAATGTTACTAGCAACAACAATCACGATCTTGTGATTGTTAAAACTACAGAAAATCCTGTGATAATAAGAGAGGTGTTACAGCTTTTATTCAATCAGTGAATAAATAGTTTAGAAATGGTTTTTATGTTACGTTAGCTAAGAAAATAAAAACATGTGAACACTGTATTTCGTTATGTTAAATTGCCCAACCCCGACTGTATTAGTGTCTTTGTGTGTGTGTCTGTGTTTGTGTGTTCTGTATGGATTTCCATACTTTCCTCACATTCTTCAACAAACTCATATGGTTGATATTTATAGCTCCAATGCTGACGTCACCTTGGCAACCAAAGCTGAGAGGCGGGATTCAAAAACCACAACTACTTTTGTGACACACGCTTGCTTCTCTCTCATAACCACATTTATGCTCTGTTCTTGTACATTTCTTGAACCTGCTAAATGTTTTGTGCACTGTATGTGTGGGTGTGTCAGTGTTGTCGCTGTCACACGTCAACACTACACAACAAGCTGTATATTTGCTTTTTAACATTAGCAGATTTTTTCTTATTCAGTGCATTAAAACACAACATCCTCACAGCAATGCAGTCCCACATTGAGAAGGGAGAAAAAGCAAAAGCTTTCTGACAAATGCCGCCTTGCTTTTGACAAACACCAGCTCTGCCATAAGCAAGGCTGTGAGATAGCTGATAACAGTCATCCTGACTGTCTCTATGATTCCTACTGCTGCTTATAGAAATGAAGTTGCATAATTTCCTGTGTAACTGACATTATGGTTCCTTCAACTGTATGAGATGTTTCCACATAACATTTTTTAACTTGCATCAAGTTGTTTGTTTAAAATCCTGTCTTTTTAAGAATGTTTCAGCATTTTGAGAGTTTAAATGTCACATCAAACAATATTTAGAAAAAATGTTAGCGGGGAATGTCAGGAAATGATAAATGGGGGTTCTAAGTATCACACTACTTTGGACCTATGACTGCCTCTTTAAAGTCAAATAAGGTCAAACTTTTGTCTTTAAAACCACACTTAAAGTTCTATTGCATTTGTTTGTTTTGGCAAAATTTGGGACACGATACTTGCAAAAAGGGACTCTAAATATCACATTACAGATTTCACAGTTCTAACTTTTGCATTTCACATCTGTTTTTCTTTCAAGTTGACCCCAAAATGCTGTATTTTTACTGCATTATAAACTTTTTAAGCATGTTTCAAAAGAACAAAGAAAACAAAATGAATATATACAAAATGTGATACTATTCCATTTAAATTTTGTGCTCTTGTTACTATTTTTATTTAATATTTATTTCTAAGGATTTGATGGAAAATTTTTCATTACCTTGCCAAGGTAATAAGTTTTCCAAACCTTCCTGGATCTAGTTCTGGATCTAGAGCTCCTGACCTAGAATCTAGATCAAGATCGACTTTAAAAGTTAATTACTCCTGAGATGGGCCAAGGCTCTAGTTCAAACCAACCAATCAACCCTTACCCCACCTCTTTGGCAGAGGTAATAATCTTGACTTCTGTAATCATGATTCTCTCTTATAAATTTGCAATTAGTTTGGGGATGTTAAATTTATTGAAAAATCTCCAGTGTTTTACCCATACCCTAACCCAACCAACTAACCAACCAACCCTAACCTCAGCTCTTTGGTAGAGGTAATAATCTTGACTTCTGTAATCATGATTCTCTCTTATAAATTTGCAATTAGTTTGGGGATGTTAAATTTATTGAAAATATCTCTAGTGTTTTACCCATACCCTAACCCAGGGGTGTCAAACTCAAATACACAGTGGGCCAAAATTCAAAACTAGAACAAGGTCGCGGGCTAACGTTAATATTTATTGAAAAATATCTTCCTCCAGATTTAAGAATGAATCTCTTCTTATGGACTCGAACAAGTTTTGCTGAAAAACTGAATGTGGAACAAGCAAAGCTTAATACTAAACAATGTATATATTAGCTGTATAATACCAGTAGGCCAGCTCTAATAGTAATTTGGTATGGCTTTTCGGGCCAAATGTAATTAGGCTGCAGGCCAAATTTGGCCCGCGGGCCAGAGTTTGACACCTATGTCCTAACTAACCGACCAACCCTATCCTCAGCTCTTTGGTAGAGGTAATAATCTCGACTTCTGTAATCATGGGTCTCTCTTACAAGTTTGCAATTCAATTTGGGATGTTAAATTTATTGAAACATTAGAGTTTTACGCATTTGCTGTTGATCAAATTCTTAAATAATATTAAATCCTAATAATAATTTTCTTTCAGTGAGTTTAAAATTGTGCCATGTGCTCCCACCAGAATTACAAACACCTTTTTGTCATAGAAGCAACCCCTTTTTAAATCTACATAAATTTCTATGATTTAGTAATGACATATCATTCTTGTTGCATATAAAATTTGTCTATTTATTTTGCACTAAATCCATTTTGACAAGTTACTGGTTTAAAGGGATTTGCGTATCCTCTTACATAATCCATGTGGTTCGGTTCGGCATTTGGCATTAACAGCTACACATGGTGTTCCTCACTTGGCGGAGACAGATACCACGTCCAGATGTTGCTCCTGGCTCTGCCCTCTTCCTGCCCTGAATGAGAAAAGAAGAAGTGGATTTGTGGCGTAAGAGGGGAGTGTCCCCCTGAGTCAAGCTGTCCAGCATGGGAAACGTATGAAGAGGCCTGATGTAGACCTAGAGCAAGGGGTTTTGGCACAAAAAAGACGTCTTTTCCTTCATTAGATAGCCTAAGAGCTGTGTTTTTTCAGTTTTTTCCCCCCTATATTGTAACCATTTCCTAACACACCTTCCATTTAGATGTCTAAACCTTTTCTCCCTGGCCTGAAAATTGTTTCCGGTAAGAAACAAAATGCCTTTTAAAGGGCATTTTGAGGAACGATTACCTCATAGAGCACATTACGGGAAAATGCTCTAATGACGGCTGGCAGCAATTCCTACTTTAACAGCACTGATGTTTCAACTCTTAGTTTCCAGGAGAAAGGCAGTAATATATTCGAGAGTGAATTTACTTCCCTGTAAGGGAGATAATTAGTGACTCATTTGTATCTTTTGTTAAGCCACATTATGACGATTTCTCTTGATCTTAACAGATCGGTATGATGGGCAGATAGCAGGAGGAGGAAGAAGAGGAAAAGAAGATGTCATTCTTTGGGCTGGACTGTGTCAGGAAGAAAGAGAGGGGTAAGGTTTGAGCAGGTTTCGTTTATTAATATCAGCGGATCGCCATAATATTTACCGTCTGTATTTTCACTACTGACATTACTGAAAAAATAAAATGAAAAACAGTCTCAGCCTAAAGCTTTGGAAGAACTTCCCCTGCAGATTTAGTGTTTTTATAATGGCGTTTAAATAATTCTAATATTTAGAGTTCTAAACATTATTGTTGTTTTATATACAGTGCTTGACAACATTTCGACAGCAACTTTATTTCATCAACAGCGAAAAACTTGGCAGTAAGTGAAAGCTCCAGAACTTCAGCTGATGACCTGGGATTGTTTTTGTTAGTGTCAGGGAAGCAAGAGTAACGGGTTAGTGAGGTACGTTAAGCCAAAAGCCAGAGATTTCAGTCTCACAAATGATACTGGAGTTAGGTTGAAGGTTTCACTTTAAAATGCATTTTCACTAATACATTTCTATACATGTTTTCAGTACAAAAAATTTCTTTGGCATAGAGTAGAATACAATAGAATAAACCTTTATTATCCCAGGAATGAGAAATTTCGGTGTTACAGCTCTTACAGCAAGGGAAAATAAAATATAAAAGGAAGACACAAAGTGGTAGACTGTGTGGACAAATGTGGAATATAGACATTAATATTGCACATTAGTGTGCCCACAGCCTGAAGCAGAAAGCCTGGATTTACTAAGAAATTGATAACTACTATTGCATACTCGAGCCAGCAAACTCAAAAATAGCCCAGCTATGTCGAACTTGCTTTATAGCAGATCGTTCTGGTGAACCCTAATTGAGTCATTAAGGCAGATAAACAGGTCCCGAGACTGTTTATTCAATTAGCTTGGCTTCGGGGCAGACTGAAAGGAAGCTGGGTTATTGACAAGCAAACAGAAGACTGGGTGGAGGCAGCTCATAGATTCAGTTTGCTATTTTTTCCCCTCCTAAATTAGCAAAGATTAGGAGATGCTATAAAATGCTGCAAACCTGTTGAAATATGGACTGGTTCCATTATGGCATGAGGACAGAACTGGTGTTGCACCACCAAAAGCACCAATTCAGCATAAAATAGGTTCCAGTGGGGTTCAGGTCAGACTCCAAAGCACCTGCCTCCAATTTTACAGGCGTTCATCATAACAAACGGAACAGGGGTAAAAAAGAGGGCATAAAAGTTAGTTTTTCTATAACAAGTTATACTGTATTACTGGATTTGAAAGAATTTCTAAATTTGGCACTAAAGCAGTGTATCATTAAACAAGGCCCTATTGCATTGTTGACAAGTCAAAATACTAGTGGGGGAAAAAAATCACTGCTACAGTATTTGCATTTCACAAATTTATAGCATTTATAGTTTCTACACAGTTTTTTATTTTTTCATGCCAGAAAAAGATAAAAATCTACTCGCAGTTAAAAAAAATATTTAGATAAAAAGCACGACCATAATTGATTTGTGTTTTTTCATTTTTGTATTTTCTTTTGCAGAGCTGGAAAGGAAAATCAGAGCAAACGACCGCGAGTACAATCTCTCCTTTAAATATGCGGTAAGTGCTGAATAGAGTATACACTGCGTGTGTGTTATTGGTGAGTTTTCCACTCACAGTTCATCAAAGTGAAATTCTATTGTCCACTACAAACATGACTAAAATAGAGATGGAGATCAACAACAGATGTTGTCGCCCACGTATCTTTTAGACAAAACACTGTTAAACACAATTTCTGTCAGTCTCGATATTAACAACAGGAAAAAAACCTCCTTGGGGCTGTGTTTATGTGTCTGGATTTTATCAAGATACGGGCTGTCAGCCAAAACCAAAGAGCTGAGGTTGTTGTTGAGTAAATGCCTTCATTTTCTGCTCTGAGTTGCTGCTGTCAAGGCCAAACCAGTGTATCAATAAATGTTACGCTTTAAAAACCAAAACGCGAACAAGGAGAAGTTCTTTTAGTCTTGTGAATGTAATAATTAAAATGTATCCAAAGCAGACATCTTATAAAATGTGTTCTTTTAGAATTTAGAATCCTCTTTATGGAGGATGCTGTTACTTGGAAAAAAAAAAAGAATAAAAAATTAGTAAATAATTAAATTTTCAAAAGGCTGTTGCACTAGATATTGAAATAGATGTTATTAGCGCTAAGCTGTGTGTTAGCTGTATGCTAACATTCGGCTTAAAGAGGACACAGCCATTAGCAAATAAATGAAAACAGACATAAACAGTCATTTCCTCTGTTTGGGTAATTGTACATTTTACAGTCAAAACAAACTTTCAAGCGTGTGGGTGGTTGTTCTTAGGGAAGAAATGCAGAGATAGCGTGACACGTGAGCTGCAGTCCAGCGAGGCGGTGGGGCTTCTTGATAACATCCACCTGGTGCAGACAAAATGCCTCTCACTCTTTCAGATATCTGTAGGGACGTCAGAAGAGTCACATAACATCCATTAGAAAAACCCTGTGATACTTAAGGAGGAGTTTCATTACAGATTCTGATCTGATTAAACCGTAGACAAAGACTTCTCTGAGGATATTTAACCCTGTGTATGTATTTTGGTTCAAACAGATTAACCTCAACATTTTTAAATGGGTTAATTTGACTTAATCTGAGAGATGCTCCTAGGAAATGTAGTGTAATTATCAGTGAGACATTGTCCTACAACGACCTAAAAATATCTACAAAAAAATATAAATTGAGCAATGCTGAGAGTGGTTAATGCCACAAACAGGTTGCAAAATGAATTGTTTAATACACTAAAGTTTATAACCATTGAGCAGCTAAGGAATCTGTTTTTACCAGTGATAGAAGCTCGAGCGTTTGTGAGGCAAAGCATTTTTCTATTTTATTTATTTATCTATTTTTCTGTAGAACCTCTGCTTTCAGCCTCAGTCACGTCACTTTTACTAATAAGTAAATTACTGTGTGTATGCTGCTACTTAATCACAGATGACTTGTAATCACATAGAGAAAAACATGGTAGGAAACCATTAAGCAGTGAACCATTGGCCATGTGTTTGTATATACCACTGCAAACATGTAATTACATGCTTTCCCTTAATCTGTGTTTTGTCCTGTTTCTGAAAGTTCTTTTCTTTCTTTTCTCTTTCCCATCACCCTCCAACCAGTAGCAGCAGATGGCCCCGCCCCTCCCTGAGCCTGGTTCTGCTGGAGGTTTCTTCCTGTTAAAAGGGAGATTTATTTTTATCCCACCGTCACAAAGTCCTTGCTCACAGGGGGTCGTTGGATTGTTATGGTTTCCTTCTAAATACTGTAGGGACTTTACCTTACAGTATTAATCACCTTGAGGTGACTGTTGTTGTAATTTGGCACCATGTAAATCAGGGGTCTCAAACTCAAGCTGTGGGGCCTCTGCTGGCACTGTCATCACACATGAGGCCACTTTAGTGTTCAAGTAGTACCAATCCCTCAACATGTTTCTGCTCTCTGCTCATATTGCCTTCCTAATAAATCATTTTTTGCTTTTTAAAGAACTTATTTTAACGTTGCACTCAGCAACAAACACATCCTCTCTAACAAAAATGTAACTTCAAAGGCCAAATTGCTTTATAGTTCTTCACGTCAATATACGGCCGCAAGTAGGTGATGTGGGCCGAACGTTTGAGACCCCTGATGTAAATAAACCTTAACTGAACTGAATAGTAAGACAACCCAAATTAGTGAATGCTCATATATGTTTTACCTTTATAGAATCGCTTGTGGCTGTTTGCTCAAAGTCTTACCCTTTGGTAATGAGTTAATCTCATCTTCAGTCACTAATTTAATCAATAATTACAAAGTCTGACTGTGCTTAAAGTCAATATAATGTTTCACATTGGTTTGCAGATGTTGCTGGACTTGCTGCTTTTTCAGTAAAGATCCAGAGTAACAGGATAATCCATGACAAACATTCTCTGTTGGTGTCGCGACCGTGGTACGATGTGTCACTGAAGTTTGTTGAAATAAGGCAGAGAGGCTTGGCTCATTTTTTTTAGTTTGTTGAATAAAACATAGGAAAATGTCTTATTGAGAAGAGTAGACACAGAACTGCATCAGGGATATGAGGTCTCACTCAGAACAAGTGCTTTCTAACTTTATTACTTTCTCAGGCTGATTACAGAGTGCTCCGATTATTAAATTAGTTGGTGTTACTGAGAATCTTTTCAGGAATATTCAAGCTGTACTCTCACTCTCCTTTATGCTACCTGCCTTTGGACCCAAACATAATTTTAGCCATTCAGTTTCCAAATGACCAAAAGCACAGGCAAATATTTCTTAAAAGCCTTAAATGTGATTACCTACCATTTGACTGTCTTATCACCATTTATACTTAGAGCCCAATTTCCATAAAGCAAGCCATTAAGGTTTTATAGATTTATATAAGTGCAGTCCACAGAGTAAGAGCTTCACACAGTGACCGGATGCTTCGGATATAAGGCTTTATTTGTCCAGTAGTTTCCAAGATGTAACTCCTCACAGAAAAAGCTTAAACCATGCCATATCTCATTTAATTTGTCCGTCAAGCTCATCTCTTTGTGTACCTCTGTGCCATTTCAAGCACTCGGGCTACACAGATCACTCTGTGGAAATCCCACACTGACCACTTGCATTTGCACTTTGTGTAGACCCCCACATCAGAAGACTTTCAGTCTCATGCGCCCATGCAGCAGAAATGTCATAGCAAGTACGGGGAAGCCCAAGATGCGATTACAAGATCAGTCCACCTAAACTGACCTGATTCACAAAACGCTCTGGCTGTTTAACCATTCGTCCAGAGTTACCCGACACCTCCACCCATCATTCTCCAACTACAACCCTCATTTAAACAGAAGGTTCACCATCAAATTCACAGTAGGGACTTTAATAACACTTTGCACTTCCTTAAAAAATGACACAAATACTTTCATTCAACAAACTCCAGAATTTCTCAAAAGTAACTCTGCTGTCAGTTTTATTCTTAAATTTTCGTCACATCTCCTTTTCTTTCCGTCTTTTACAGACAAATGCCATCAAAACCTCCAAGTACAACTTCTTCACCTTCCTACCTCTCAACTTGTTTGAGCAGTTCCAGAGGATTGCTAACGCTTACTTCCTGTTCCTGCTGGTGCTCCAGGTGAGTTTTAAGCAAACCTGTCTCACTGTTAGTTGCCTGCCACATTAATTACGGAGTGTGTATGACTCTTTAATCTTTAACTTCTCAAAGAAAACAATGAAGGATACATGAATTAAATTGTTCACTAAAGAAGGAAAAGAAAGACAGAAGGAATTAAAAATGCAGAAACCCACATAAGGATCTGACGTCCAAAATAAAACTGAAAGAGGGAGTAACACCAAACTCCCAGAGACAGCGTGATGCAAACAAAGGGGAACAGAATAATTACGCAAAGAAACAGGAAACAATCCTCAGCCGCACGAATCAACAGAACCACAGATAACACAAAGACGTGATGTAATGACTTATTCCCGAAAAAGGATTTTGTTCTTAGACTCCAACTCTTCTCCCAGTTTGTCCAAGAAACAAGGAAAAAATTAACCTCTGAAACAACTTCTTTATGTTTAATCAGTAACTTGATATATGTTCAGTTTTGCTTTTACTGTCAGAATCACTTCCTAAAACATCAAAGGAATCTTAAAGTTTGTCCACGGTTCGCACTGCAGTGATATTTAAGGGTGTGCAGTAATCCAAAAACAGGAAATTGCCTCATTATGTGCTAAACAGTCACGTTGCACGACAGAGTTTAAAGTGACCACTGTACCATAACAAAGGAACTTAGACACTGCAGTTTAAATTGATTAATAACCAACATCTGTTTTTTTCTTAATAAGTGCATCTAATCCACCAAAGTACACAAAACAGAAAATAGCTTTATTTAGATTTCCTACTGAAACAAAATTTCAATGGGAAGCGGATTTTGGCAACTCAAACACTACTCGGCAAACACAACACACATGTATAATTAAACAGAAAAAAAATAGCAATAATATTGTTTAATAAAAAGTTGTGTTGACAAAGTAAGATCCTCTTTTCAAGTTTAAAATGGGCATAATGCACACAATCCTTTTTATACACACCTTTCTTTTCATTATGTAAGTAAACATACGCCCATGGCTCTTTACTTTATTCCAACCTGAGTTTAAATAAAGTTTTTCTTCTCTGCGTTTTGTGTTCTTCAGGTGATTCCTCAGATTTCCTCGCTGTCCTGGTTCACCACTGTCGTCCCCCTGATCCTCGTGCTGACGGTCACCGCTGCCAAGGATGCAACTGATGATATTGTGAGCACATTTGAAAATGTCTTCTGCTTTTTTAAGGCTAGATGGCAATGAAAAAACCAACATCTACAACCAAAATAATTCATGTCCTTTATTGTACTATTAGAAAAATTAGAAACTAATAAAAAGGTTCCGTTTGTATCCAAATCTTCTAAGTTTGCAATACAGATTTCTCAGTTTACATTTTAAATTCTGCACCCTGCTAAACCTCAAGTACAGATATGTTATCAGTTGTTATTATCCTTCTCATAAACTTAGAATTAATTCATTTCTAACTGTCACAGTTACTTATTGTCAGTAGATTAGACATGCGACCCTCCCTTCTCCAGACAGCTAACAGCGAGTGGCTAAACAAAGACAACAGCTGGTTATAAGCTAACTTTTGGCAGCAAATGCTAGACTGAAGCGTCCTAAAAATCACACTTTCCCTCTGAGTCCAACAATGTTAGATCCATTTCAAAGAGAGTTTCACTAAAGCCGTCTAACAGCAGCTAGCAGAGGCTGAGCGCAACACTTACCGAAAATAAAGCTTACGAAATCCTCAGCAACTCACCTCACTGTCACTGTCATAAGACAGGAGTGAGCTTCACTGACTCATCCACTCATATTGGACTCCATTCACAAATTTTTACAGCCTCCTCTATAAAATAGTAAATAGACCTGGACACTCGGCATATTGCCAGAGTTGTTTGTTCTACAGCAGCCAAGTAGCTTGAATTAAGAGGGGTAAGAAAACAGAATTCAGTCGACTGCAATCTGCAAAGTTACCGTATCTGTGATGAGATTTGGCACTCTAACTTTTAGGCTTCCAAATGCAAAACAGGCATGTCAGAAGATGCAAACACATCCCCCACGTACCCCAACACCCAAAAGCGAGCACAGCACAAGAAGACCATACAACCATCACTATTGGGATTCTCTATTCAGTCAATTTATATAAACATCAAACAGCCCATCTCAAGCTCAATGCCTCTTCAGGTAACAACTTTTATGCAACTGTCTTTTTAATAATAGGATTTTGGATCTGATGTTAACTGTTAGTCACTCATTATGCGTTGCCCCCCATGTCAAACTTTAACTAGAATCTCCTTCAGAAACTGAATAATGAGAACCCCACCTCGCTTCACTTCAGACTTTGCATCAATCATTAACAAAAAGAGGACACCTGACATATTGTCATTATACACATATTGTCTACGACTTATTTATCTGTGTTTCACTTGATTTTTTTTTTAAACTTGTCCTTTAAAACTGCTGTAGTGGCTGTCTGTCCTACCAGAAAATTACCTTTTTCACTATAATCTACCATCTCTCTAGTGCATAGTCTGTGTGATATTAGATAGTACTGATGTGAGACTAGAGCAACTAATATTTGGTAAATTTAACATTATTGTGTGGCCTCCACTCTATCCACGCACTTCTGTTGCCTAAAAGACATACATTCAACAACATGTTGAATAAAGGCAGCAACATAAAGAAGTGAGGAGAGGGAGCTGCCAATGAAGCTGAGAGAAGAGTAGATATGATTATTGTAACTCTACTCTGGACTCCAACTCGCTCACCTCCAACGATTGCAGCTTGTTCAGAATGCTGCGGCTCGTCTCCTAACCGGAACTGGAAAGTTTGCCTCCATTACTCCAGTGGTCTCTGATTTACATTGGCTGCCTATTAAATTTTGTATTGATTTTAAAGTTCTGCAGCTTACTTTCAAATGCCTAAACAACCTTACGCCTGACTATCTCACCGACCTCCTCAGGCTCTATGCTGCCAGCCGTTATTTACGATCATCTGCTAAATTACTTCTGGCCCAGCCCAGACTAGGGGTGATCGTGCTTTTGCCTCTGTAGCACCAAACCTCTGCCTGCTACCCTTCGTGCCTCTGACTCCATTCAATCCTTTAAAGCACGCTTGAAAACTCAACCTATTCCGACTTGCTAATTCTCACCGCTCACTAACTGCTGTATCGTTACTCATTTCTCTGGATTATCATGAATTTTCCTATCTCTGCTTACTAATGCCTTTGTTTGTTTCTCTATTTCACTTTGTTTTAATGGCTTACTGTTCAGTGTAATCATTTTACTGTTTATTCAAGTCAAAGTCAAGTCAAAGTTTATATACATAGCACATTTAAAAGCCTAGTGTTCATCAAAGTGCTTCACAATGAAACCGCAGCGCAAAGAACAAAGAACAAATAGTACAATTATACTTTAAATTGCATTGACATGGCGTAGTGCAGGCCAAATGAAAGTCAAACTAATTTGTTTCAAAAACTTAGTTAAACAAGTGTGTTTTTATGGTTTAGGGGACTAATTGGACTGCTAAGGGGTTAAATGGGATTTAAACGATTGAATTGATTCCGAAGTATGGATTTCGACTGGGAGATTATTCCAGAGTCTAGGGGCAGGGATGGCAAATGCACGGTCACCTCTGGTTTTTAAATGAGACCTTGGTTGCATTAGGAGCAGTTGGCTGGAGGATCTTAGTGCTCTCTTTGGGTTGTACGGATCAAGGAGATCAGTTAAGTAGCTAGGGGCCAGGTTAATTAGAATTTTAAAAGTGAGCAGAAGGATTTTGAAATCAAGTGATATTTGACGGGAAGCCAGTGTAGGTTGGCGAGGACAGGAGTGATCTGCTCATGCCTTCTAGTGCCAGTTAAGAGGCGTGCTGCCACATTTTGGACTAATTGCAGGCACTGAAGGAGGGAGAGTTTCCTTACTGTGAAGCATTTTGGTGTACCCCCTGCTATACAAATAAAATTGTATTGTAAAATTGTATATATACAAGCAGGGAAAGATAAAAGATTAGGTTTATACTTCACATTCTCATAGCCAACTCATTTTCATTATTTCAGCTTCCTTCAGCTGTCTGCACTCAAGCCAGTCTTTTAATCAAGAGATTGGACGCATGTCCAAACTGTTGCTCAATTGAATATTTCTTCAGACATTTTTGCGAAAATTTCAGCCAATTCTGTCATCTGGGAGTTAAAACTGATTAAGAAATAACTTCCCCTTTCTCTACGTCTACTCTACAAATGGCAATGACAGTTTACCAGTCAGGTAAACAATGACAGCACATTTCATTAAACAAAACCCAATGTGCTTAACACAAATGACCGAAAGCTGCAAGTTCAAAAGGGATACGGCTTTTTATTTAATTGTCAGAATGTTTCCTTATTCTTTTATCAATTTGTGAGAAGCAAACCAGAAAAAAAAGCACTTGTAAAACAATGATTTCAGCAGTTAAGGTCAACCAGACAAATGTGTGCCGGTGTTTGCATGTGAGTGGAAAAGGACTTAATGCCAAACCATTAAGACTGGCTCAAGGAAGAGAAACAGAAGTCTTTTTGTTAAGCAGCAGAGATCCTGACTGGTAAACGTCTGCTACTTTCACAGGGTCACTTGGTTCAGGGTTAATTTGATCTCAGCATTCCAGGTGTGACCAAGTGTGGTGAGGTAGATGACCTTGCAAAAGCAAACTATGGCTGGTGTTTGGAATGCAGTTGTAAAAGGAGAGTTTTACAAGTTAGTTTCAAGTCAGCTGCAGAGATTTCAAACTTTGTAAGAATGAATTTAAAGTAATGCTACATCCCAATAGTGAGTAATTATTGCTTGATCTTCCTGCTTTATACTGGTGAGAGTATATATCATACTTACTATTGTTTGAGTACTTGCGATTGTTTTATTGTACTTTTTATATTTTACATTTATATTTATTATTGAATCTTGCACCAAGGGAGTGGCACTCCAATTTCGTTGTACTGTGTACAATGACAATAAAGGCTATTCTATTAAATCACTTAAATTGCCATTCAATTTTTCACAAAAGGAAAAGACCCAACAGAATGACTCTTGAGGGAGACGTGTTCAAATAATCCAAGCAGAGGAGGGAAAACTGATATACAGACAAAGCAAAGGGACAAAGGCATGTAAATGAACAATAAAAGTAACTAAACACAAGACAAACTAATTAAAGGTAGGGCAAACACTTACAAATGCAGATAAAAAAGCTAAAGATAGGAAGCAAGATAATCAAGACATTAGGAAAGAATATCAGACAATGGCAGAAAGTACAGGAACTCAATATAACACAAGAAATTGTTTAAAAAAAAAAGAGATAATTGGAGATGAGATAATTCACATATGAGTTGTTGCTAGAAAACTAATTGTTGGTTTTAGAAATTACTTACATTAAAACAATTAATGGCAGGTTTTTTTTCTGTTTAAAAAATACTGTCATAAATTCAACTGATCAACAGCCATCAGCAATTGCCAGAGAATTGACAACAGAAGTTAACAGTTTTGGATAACCACTATCTTGATGTGATCTCTTCACAAAGAATTAGAATAAAAAGGTCGGGTGATAACAAGGTGGAATGTAAAAGGTGAAAAAAGAAAGACTTTGACTTCCCAGAAAGCAGAACATAAAATCCAGACAGAACCTCTTCAGGTTGTAACACAGAAAGAACAAGTTCAACATTAACTTTATTTTATTGTGGCTGTAACCTTCATTTTCTCTTCAACAGCCTGATCAGCATCTCTTTAATGTGTTGCCGTACAGATGAGTTTCTGCTCTGTGCAAAGCTTCACTGAGTTTGCCATATCTGAGCTGGGCCTTATTCATATTTGAAACAAGTAGTAACAGTAAATGTTTCCAATCAATAAACCACATTTAACCCTTTTGTAATCTGAATATAATTTCAGAAGGGAAGCCACCCTTCAGTTTTAGCTCAGTAGCGGACTCTCTGTCTCACATACAGAAATAAATAGTAAGTCTATGAGACGAGACAAAGAAGTGTCATCATGGAGGGAAGTAGACGTTTGCCTAAGAGTCTGAGGTTTAACTCGGCTAAAACCCTCTTCATTTTGTACAGTCACTGCATTATCATCTCTTCTCGCATACTCTGTTAGTTGGTGACTGATAGTTTTAAAGAGAAATTTGGTCATAAAAAAACAACAACAAATCAGTGAACTCAGTTTGAGTTTCCTGTGACCTTTTCTGACTCAGTCCTGTCATTTTGTTCTGTTTCCCAGAATCGCCACAGGAGCGACAATCGAGTTAACAACCGAAAAGTCCAAGTCCTTATTGATAGAAAGTAAGTTTGTGTGTGTTTGTGTGGGTGGGTGGGTGCTATGAATCATATCCTCATGCACGCATTCAAAGTATTTGATGTTTCAGCTCTGAAGGTGGAATGTCACTTATGTGCCTGTCAGATCCCAAATAGAGCATAGCTCACATATTTGAAATAGTAGACGTAAGAGCAACAACAAAACAAGTGCTGCCCACCATCCTGCAGCTGCTTCCTGTGGCTATATTGGAGCGCAAAAAGGAAAATACAGGTTCAAAAATATCCACTGCGCTTGGCTATTATCAGAACAATTAAACATTATACATCAAGTGAGGTTCTAATTGTTTTAAGGTCTCAAAATTGCCATATGGGATGTTATCACAAGGCCTGTATACCATGATGTGATGATGTTGTAATCAAATAAGAGATAAAGCCCCCATTTGTATTTTTACTTAGGAAAGGTGTGGTGGATAAAAATATTTTAACTTGTATGTCTTCATTTCCTCCTGGCTGCCTTGCTCACTGTTTAGTCCACAAGCAGCTGCAGGAAAAAGTTTACTTCCTGCTGACACAAGGCCGCCTTCTGTTAAATACGCAAAATAAAGATCACTTCATTTTTAGGACTGGAGTAAATAGTTTATTTCACTAAAGCGTATGTCCCGTTCATTATTCTGTGTTTAGTCACTGGGGAAGCAGCTGTGCTACTGAGATTCAGAAACAAACTCATACCACAGTACCTGTATTTATTGTGTTTTACATTCTGTTCTGTTTTTCCATTTAGATTTACTCTCCTATATTTTGTGTATTTTTTTCTGTTTAATTAGAAATTATCAGTAAATTACTGAGTGATTTTTTTCTTGTCATATTTTATTGTAATTTCCTAAGCTCCATTTTCTTATAAGTTGTGTTTAATATTTGCTCCTGTACTTCAGTTTTTTGCAACTTTGAGGAAAAATGAAGTATATCCTATCAGAAAAAGGAAAATGCTGAATACTATTAAAAAGAGCTGATTACAGGGTTGTAATAATCATTTTATTAATACAATAAATAGTAATAATGGTTTAAAAAATTCAATAGTGCCATTAGTATCCAAGAAACCTTTTCAATACATAAATCCCAGCAACAGTAGCCTCAAGGTGCTTTTTATTGTAAGGTAAAGACCTACAGTAATACAGAGAACACAGAAAACCCTGATAACAAAAATATTGTACTGTTTATATAATGATAACAAAAAAATACATGAAAATTATTTACAATCTTTGAAAAACTGATGTGAAAATTATTCCTTTACGTTGTTTTGACATGTTAAAGATTACTGCAAATATTAAGAAAACTTACAAACTAGAAAGAGATCATCCTAAAAATATGTCAGCTGTGGGAATCTGAAACACCAACATGAGCAGAAGCATGTAATGGGAAACTTGGCAAAGCATCCAGTTCCAGCCAACTATTAAAAACTCTGGCTATTATTGGCAGATAAATACACAGAGAGATAATACAGGACACTGGCAGGAACATCCAGCAAAAGGAAAATGACTAATATTAGGATGACCTTGGTGTTCAGTGGTTATTTGTGAGCCCTCAGAGCATTTGTTTCCTGACCATCTTCAAAGAAAAGGGAAAGTGATACTGTGCACACACACTTACCAACCTCTCCCTGTTCTCAGGCTACGGAGTGAGAAATGGATGAATGTGCAAGTGGGAGACATCATCAAACTAGAAAACAACCAGTTTGTTACAGTAAGTAGAGCATCAGAGGGTGGAAGTACTTCTTATTTGTTCGTTTTTCTCTTCCCCAACACATAGAATATAAACTGTACTTCATTGTGTTACAGTTTATTGTTGACTTCCTCTGGATGTTTTATTTTGTTCTTGTGGGTTGACTCGGTGAGCTTTTAGCATGTCTGTTCAAAGGAACAGACTCATAACCAAATTAGGTTTAGGGGAAGTTTTTCATATTGTAATTTTGAGGTTTTCTAAAAGACAAAAGAACAAGCAGAGATGTCAGTAAACCTAACGTAAGTTTTTAGTTGAGTAATAAAATCCTGTCATTGATCACATACATTTTTACCATTCATAAATTCTTTGTAATTTCAGGCAGACCTCTTGTTGCTCTCCAGCAGTGAACCACTCAACCTTGTGTACATTGAGACTGCAGAACTCGATGGGTTCGTCTATTTTTCCTCCTTTTTCACATCTAACCACATCCTTCTGTTTTCACTTCCGCTTTATGCAGCTGTCTTCTTTCTTCCTCTTTTTAACTTTCTCGGCTTCTCTTCCTCAGAGAAACTAACCTGAAGGTGAGACAGGCCCTCCCAGTGACGGGAGACCTGGGGGATGATATTGAAAAACTGGCAGATTTTAACGGTGAGACTGTAAACACACACACACACACACACACACACACACAATTTTTTCAGTGTAATGCACTTTGATGTTAAATGTAAATGTGCTATATAAATAAAAATGACTTACCCTGTTAAGGTTATTCCTCACAGTATACATAGAAGGTTTTATTTATATAATAAATAAATGGCAACCTACAAAACGCAATACTCAACGTAAGACATAATAAATAAGTTAAACCTCATTCACAGTTTCTGTAAAGAAATCTGGAAATGTTGTTTATTGTTTATGGCCTCCTTGTAGTTTTACATGTTTTGACTACACAAAATACATGTTTATGAATGTAGTCAATGCCACTCTTTCCATTAATGCTTATTAACGCTGGTAATTTTCTAAACCAGTTATGCCCAAAACAATAGACAGAGAAAAAATTAAATAAAGCCGAGGCATGTAACGGTTACTATTACAGTTGTAGTTATTCTACACTGTTTCTTTATTCTCATCAAGGTTTTATCTTGAACTCGTCTTATATAGTAAAAAAGCGCTAAAATTAAGCAAGTGCCAGAAATAAAGCAACGATCAGCAGATGAAAGTGAATAAGTGAAAACGCAAAGAAAGAAAAAGTTCATGTTAGGCTCATATATTTTCTAACCCATGTTTTTTTTTTTTTAACCTTCATTTAACTTTAATTCATCTGAAGACAATTTGTGAACGTTATGGAGGTATTTTGATTTTTAAAATTGGTAGATGTCATACTCTTTCTAAATCTAAACCTGGCCGTGTCTTTCCTTTCCTCAAGGTGAGGTCCGCTGTGAACCCCCCAACAACCGCCTCGACCGCTTCACAGGAGTGCTGAGCTTCGCAGGTCAGAAATATTCACTTGACAATGAGAAAATCCTACTGCGAGGCTGCACCCTGAGGAACACTGAGTGGTGCTTTGGACTGGTGCTATTTGGAGGTCAGACACACATTAATAGGGAACTACTGTAGTGGGAATTATGAAACTTGTGACTTCAGATCATTCTGTTTCTCTTTTACAGGTCCAGAAACAAAGCTGATGCAAAACTGTGGGAAGAGCACGTTCAAGAGGACCAGTATAGACCGTCTAATGAATATCTTAGTCCTCTTTGTGAGTACATTTGTTTTATCACATCTCAGGGTCATCAATAATTTATTGTTTTATAATGAGATTTGTGAAGAAATGAGCTGACTGCTGCTGAGGTACTGAAGTTTAAGTTTACAGTTAAATCAGTTCATTACACTATTTCCCTTCTGCTAATGCACCACAATTTTTTTTTTATTGGACATTCTCCTCACCAACACTAACGATTTATTTGAAATCAAAAGATCTGATGCAGTAGAGCAGCACAAACAGGAGAAAGCAAGAAAATTGTGATGTATCCGAGACCGTAAAGGGGATGCATGCATAGTTTGCTAAAGCTTCAAGGTGCAATGGAGTAGCTACTACCACAGCAAAGGAAGACAAAGCCATTAATTTAGTTGGATAAATCAGTACCACTCATTCTTAAAAATGTAAAACTTTTAAACCAAACTTTAAACTACAGTCTGCCCTTTTTTTAAACTGCATAATTAAATTACATTAAGTACTACAATTTGCCTTGTGGAATCAATAAAGCATCCATAAATGTATTTATTTCTGTACATGGTTGTATGAAATGTTCCCTTTATTTGTGCAAAATATGCATGAAATAACTTTAACCTCTTAACCCTCTCAGGCTCAAATTAAACTTTTTGTTGCTAATGCACAACCAAGTCCTGCAGTGGTACTTCTGAGTAAACAAAACTCCAAAAATATGTATGTGGGGTAATCAGGTTGTTAATCTTTAACTGTTGCAAATGTATTTATTTCTGTACATGGTTGTATGAAATGTTCCATTTATTTGTGCAAAATATGCATGAAATAACTTTAACCTCTTAAACAAGATCACCCCTTTTTTTTTTTTGAAGTCGGTCAGTTTAAATTGGTAATCTTACCCACAAACACTGATGCTCCACATGCTTAATTAGTCAAATGCTTCTTTAAACAACAGAACAGTTTTCATCTGTGCTGAGGTAGTTCGATAATTATAAACTTATTAAATGGAAACAAATGAGCTTTTCTTTAAAAAATTTATAATGGTATTTCAAAGTAACTCCAAACTTTTGATTAAAATAAAAAATTATCATGTTTTTGGTAGTTTATCATTACCGGCAATGAGAGATGGTTATACATCTATATACAAGCTTGTACATGCGCAACGTCACATGATGAGGTCGAGGAAGATCCCGTAGTGGTTTCCCCCTGAACCCGTGGTGATGGTACTGACCCACATCTTTTTTTCACACCATGGCTCATGTGATGACTCGCATGATCAATAGTGGGTCAACGACCCTCAGGACGACCTCCACTAGGGGTCATAGAGTACCTGGGACTCTGCACCATTTGTTTTTAGATCTGAAACTCCTCTCAGATGACATCATCACAAACTCACACGTCTTTTTATTTCAAGCTTAAGCAGATCTTCGTTGTCTCTGTTTTGGATCTACGACATTTGTGTTTCTGAGTTGTAGCTGAAGTTTATACACCAACACAGTTTTTTTTTTTTGTATTCCTAAATGACAAAATAAAGTCTCTTTCTACTCTTTCTGCAGATTTTTGGTTTCCTAGCCTTCATGTGCTCTGTCCTGGCGATAGGAAACTACATCTGGGAAAGAAATGAGGGCTCACAGTTTACTGTCTTCCTGCCAAGGCTGGAGGATGATCCTGCTTTCTCATCCTTCCTCACATTCTGGTCCTACGTCATCATCCTTAACACCGTGGTGCCCATCTCTCTCTATGTGAGGTAATAAGTTTGAAATGATGCTTTTATTACTTTGTGTTACTTTTTTACAATGAATTTAACAAAATGAATGCAAAAAAACGCATATATGACTACACGTGCCTCTTTTCAATATCTGCTTGAAGTGTGGAGATCATTCGTCTGGGGAACAGCTTCTACATCGACTGGGACAGGAAAATGTACTATGCCCGCAATGACACCCCTGCTGAGGCTCGTACCACCACTCTGAACGAAGAGCTCGGCCAAATCAAATACGTCTTCAGTGACAAAACTGGAACACTCACCCAGAATATCATGATCTTCAACAAGTGCACTATTAATGGCAAATGCTATGGTAAGAGTTTTAGTCATAAAGTGTTTTTCAGTTGAATGAAGCTGAAAGAAGAATCTACTGAGACTTTCTAAAAATGCATTTTTGGATTCCTTATTCGGAGAAGTTGGATGGTTTTTCACGCTCACAAAGGTTTACGTCAGCTGATGCTTTGTTCAATACATTCTCTTCATGTATAATAAAGTTTGATTAAAAATGTTATTCTGCTCTGCAGGAGATGTTTATGACTACACAGGCCAAAGACTAGAAATGAATGAGGTGAGTTTACATATGCAGATTTAAAAATTAAATAAATAAAAAATAGTTTACTGGTCCATATGACTGACTGACAGATGGCGTCTCCAATGCAGTGGTAAAGTTTGGTTTCCCTGAAATAGAATTTTTGGATAGGTTTAAGGAAGGTAGTTAAGAGAAACATTGGACAGAATTCCTGGTCCCTGGTATGTTGAACAGTTTTCCTTTTAGACTGCTGCTCCTTTACTTTCTGTGATTTCTATATTTAGACAGTTAAACAACTTTAGTTCTTTACCAGGTTTACAGTGATTTCACAGGATTATATTATTAACTTAGTAAAAGTTTCTGACACATTTTAGTGTTAACAGACTCTCTCACCTCTCCTCATCAGCCTAAGCAGGTCCAGTTACATTTCTTTCCCTTTCTACTTTATCCTTCTTTCTTTCTTACTTCTTTTTTTTTCTTGTTGTACATTTACTCCTGCAGTATACAGACACAGTAGACTTCTCCTTCAATCCGTTAGCCGACTCTCGGTTCGTCTTCCACGACCATTCTCTGGTGGAGGCGGTGAAGCTGGAGAACACGGAGGTCCACGCCTTCTTCAGGCTGCTGGCTCTCTGCCACACTGTCATGGCCGAGGAGAAGAAAGAAGGTGAGGACGGTACAGATGTTTCAGTGAGCAGTTAAATGGCAGTATGTGTGTTTTCCAGTCCTTTTTTTATTCAGTAGTTTATTGTAGAGGTCCTCCAATGAAAGAAGCTCTGGCTTGAAACTGATCAACGTGAAAGCATTTTTTGCTGCAGCTAGAATTATGAACTTTAATAAATAATCATATTTGCCCTGCTAAATATAAACTTTTTGTTCTCCAGGAGAGCTTTTCTACCAGGCCCAGTCGCCAGATGAGGGGGCTCTGGTGACCGCAGCCAGAAACTTTGGATTTGTCTTCCGCTCACGAACACCAGACAGTATTTCCATCGTGGAAATGGGAAAGCAGTGCAACTATGAACTCCTGGCCATCCTGGATTTCAACAATGTCCGCAAGAGGATGTCAGTCATAGGTATATACATACTATATATATATCTATATATCTGTATATGCTTTCCTATTTAGCTCTCATACAGACTGCTTTTTTTTTCCACTGCAATTTGAAACATTGTTTGTTTTCATGTATGTACATTTTTGTATGCAGTGAGGAGTCCAGAGGGCAAGCTGTCTCTTTACTGCAAAGGTGCCGACACAATCATCTACGAAAGGCTGCACCAGTCCTGCAGCAAGCTGATGGATGTCACGACAGAGCATCTTAATGTTAGTAGTATTTCTGTGTGTGTGTTCAAAGAGAGATATTTGACTCTGCTAGGCTATGCCAACTGCATTTGTACGTAGTTCATCCCTACATGCATTTGGATTTGGGATGAACTTGCTTCCCCGGAGCAACAAATTATTGAATTTATATACAAGTATCTCTGATAATCATGATGAAAAACCTTAATTCGTATAATACTTTGCACTGTCCAAAATGTCTGAGCGAGTGCAAAGATAACCAGGTTCAATCTCCACTAATGACCCAAATTTGAGGCCGTACTGACAGAATAAAGAGACATAACATAATAGATGTTTTTAAGTTCATTTTAAAGCAGCAGTTCAAACTAGTGGATTGTTAAGTGGAGTTGAGTACACATTAATTCTTGAGCAATATAAGGCTGTAAAGGTAACAGGCACAACCTCTCACATAATACTTTAAGTAAAGTGCTGTAAGTATAGCACTTTTTTTTTTTTTTTAAATAAACGTGTCGGTACGTTCTTTGTCTTACTGACAGGAAAGGAAATAAAAGATTTAAATTCATGCTTTATGGAAGGAGTTTGTTTGTGTGGGTTTGATATAAGATAAATTGCAGTTCTCATAGTCATCATAAATGGGGATAGATATCCACCACAGCTTCATTTGACTTTATTTGCCTTGTTTTAAATATTTGTGTTTGGACAACAGCGGAGCTGTAGCGCAGGTACATCAGAAAAAGCTGCCATGTTCAAAGTGCCTTTCTTTATTCCTCCTTCTTCTATGTCTGTTCTTTTAGGGAAGTTTTGGGAAAGATCTGATTAATTTCTCGCTGTCATTTTTGCTCCTCTAATCTTGAACTGAGCAAGAGTTTGACTTTTGTTTATATGTGCAAATGCCTTGAGCTTGTGTGTGCGCTTGTGTATTAGTGTGTGTGTGTACCTTCTAGTATCCAGCGTTCATCCATATAAGTATACGCACGTGGAATTTCTACAGGAATTTGCAGGGGATGGGCTGCGGACTCTGGCTCTTGCTTACAAGGATCTGGATGAGGAGTACTTTAACCAGTGGATACAGCGCCACCATGAGGCCAACACTGCACTGGAGGATAGAGAGGGCAAACTGGACCAGTTGTATGAGGAGATAGAGAAGGATCTCCTGGTAAGACGATAAAAGCAGCTCATACTGTAAAAACATAACTGTGTGGTAAAATGAACAGCATTCTGATTATGTGTGTGTTCTGTGTGTGTTCAGCTGCTTGGAGCAACAGCCATAGAGGACAAGTTGCAAGATGGAGTACCTCAGACTATCGAGCAGCTGTCTAAGGCCGACATCAAAATCTGGGTTTTGACCGGTGACAAGCAAGGTACATAACTTTGAATAAGATGAAAGTTAATGCTTATGGGGAACAGACTCCAGTCCACACACGGTGATGGTGATTGTCTGTGTTGCAGAAACCGCAGAGAACATTGGTTACTCATGCAACTTGCTACGGGAAGAGATGAATGATGTCTTCATCATCTCGGGCAACTCACTTGAGGATGTCCAGCAGGAACTGAGGTCAGAGGAAATCTTAGACTAAACATGTTTTACTATCTCATTATGACAGGTTTTCATATACTGTTGATTTTTTTTCTAGAAATGCCCGAACCTCCATGAAGCCAGATGCAGCTGAGAATTCAGAGTTTTTACCCGAAATGGATAAAGGTGTGAAAGTGGTCACAGATGAGGTGGTGAATGGGGAGTACGGCCTGGTCATCAATGGACATAGTTTGGTACATACATACAATTTCAGTTTATGTGCATGCTGTCACTCTCAAACTTTAAAAGATGTGCTTACTTTGTAACTGGCGAGTTGCTGCCGTATGCAAATGCTGTCGTCAGTTTCTTACTTAGAGCCTAATTTTTTATTGAGTATGAAAGATGTGTTTATTTGATGAAACAAGCTCTTCTGGAAGTCCAATAAAATAAAAGTACTGTAGCTACAGTGGGGAACTTTTTTTTTTCTATCCATGAAACTTTATTTTGAAAGACATTATGATTTAAAATCATCAAACAGCGATGCAAAAAAAGCCCGACCTTTTTCTTGTGCTCATGTTCCAGCCTTTGTTAACAGTCATGGCTCTGTCAGTCACACGTTTTTTATTGCCTGTCTTCTTCTAAGCTCACCTTTTTCTTACCCCCTCTGTCCCTCAGGCATACGCTTTGGAGCACAGCCTGGAGCTGGAGTTCCTAAGGACGGCATGCATGTGCAAAGCAGTGATCTGCTGCAGGGTGACTCCTCTGCAGAAGGCTCAGGTGGTCGAGCTGGTCAAGAAGTACAAGAAGGCAGTCACACTGGCAATTGGGGATGGAGCCAATGATGTCAGCATGATCAAAGGTAGCAGAAGAAACTCAAACTGCTTCATATGAACCTCCTGTTTGTTCTCCAATGCTTTCCCAAGTTTGGAAAACTTTTCCCCTATACTCAACCATTAACTCTAATTATCCCTTGTGTGTGTATGTATGTATGTATGTATGTATATATATATATATTAGTCTTTCTTCATTCTAATTTTTTCCCCACACAGCGGCTCATATAGGTGTGGGCATCTCAGGCCAGGAGGGCATGCAGGCTGTGCTGTCCAGCGATTACTCCTTTGCCCAGTTCCGTTTCCTGCAGCGCCTCCTGCTGGTGCACGGCCGTTGGTCCTACCTGCGCATGTGCAAGTTCTTGCGCTACTTCTTCTACAAAAACTTCACCTTCACCTTCGTCCATTTCTGGTTTGCCTTCTTCTGTGGTTTCTCTGCGCAGGTGAGAAACGAGTAGTTACAAAATTATGATCGAGCCATTGCAGAAATGCCTTTAACCTGCATTTTCCTTGTAGTCAAGTTAGACTAAACATAATATGACATTCAATCTGTAAATAATTATATATAAACACTCACTCACTTCATTGTTTGTCATGAAAAGGCAGAACAAACCAGTTAGAGAAGTCATAGTGAGATCTGAATTTTAGTATGTAAATGAGAATGGAAGGGGTAGAAAACCCCCCAAACTGTACTAAAACTCTGAACAGCAGACATATTATTAACGATTTGTCTTTATACAGTAATTTAAGAAAATGAGACATGAAGCAGAATAACACCAGTTACACCAGAGCCTAGGTACAGTCAGTGTAAATAAGAAAAAGACCAAATTATTTTGAAAGGAAAATAAGAGATACAAAAAATAACATCAGTTTACAAATTTCAAATACGATGCTGCACATTTTGAATGATAATGTGAAGTCTGTTAATGTACTTCATTTCAATTGAGTCCAAAATTGAAGAAGTTGGTTAAAGGTCCACTTCTGTTTTTGCTTTTCAGACTGTGTATGATGAGTGGTTTATAACGCTCTACAATCTGATGTACACAGCACTACCTGTGCTGGGAATGAGTCTATTTGATCAGGTAATGGGATCATCTGTATGTATGAAAATATCATGGCCATAAATCTGAGCTCAAATGAATTCCTTCCCGCCAAAAAAAAAGAAAGAAAAAGAAAACCCCCCAAAACAAACCCAAACCAACTAAAAAAGGATCTAATGTCTTTGTCTCCCCCTGCTGGTTAGGATGTGAATGATGTGTGGAGTTTCCAGCATCCTCAGCTCTATGTTCCAGGTCAACTCAACCTGTACTTCAGCAAGAAGTCCTTCTTCAAATGCGCCCTCCACAGCTGCTACAGCTCCTTGGTGCTCTTTTTTATCCCCTATGCTGCTATGTATGACACAGTGAGGGATGATGGGAAGGACATCGCCGACTACCAGTCCTTCGCCCTCCTCACTCAGACATGTCTGCTGTTTGCCGTCAGCATCCAGGTATCCAGAAACCTTTCTTTTGCATAATTTTTCAAATGTTTATTTGTTTATTATAAAACGTATATAACTATAGAACCTGCTGGCTGTCTTTGCCCATAGCTGGGGTTTGAGATGTCCTACTGGACGGCAGTTAACACGTTCTTCGTGTTGGGAAGCCTGGCGATGTACTTTGCTGTCACATTCACCATGTACAGTAACGGCATGTTCACCATATTGCCATCAGCCTTCCCTTTCATAGGTGAGTGACAAACTTGCCATCTCTGACAGCTTTGAGTATCCAATCCATAAATGTAACGATGTGTTTTTTTGACTGCATGTCTGCTCCGGCTGCTCACTCTTTTATGTGAGGCTAAATTTAATCTCAAGTAATTCAAATAAGACTAACAGTGTTTGAATTGTGTTTGGTATCTTCGCAGAACGTCTGCTTGATGAGGTCACGTGGTAGTGGCTTTCAATATTTTCTCACTAAATTGATCTACATAGTCTTGGAAAGTTGTAAAATTTGGGATAAATACTTCTTTTCTTTTCGCTTATTCTCTATATACAAAATTCTAATCAACATTCAATTTTTCTTAAATTGAAACAGTTCTGTTTTAATACTTTAAAATGTTGAAACATTACTTTTTAAAAATAAAATCTCCTTCTTGATTTAAAGGCCTTTCTTTACCACAATGTGCAACAATATTTGACAGTCTGAGTGTCTTTAGACTGGGGAAAGCTGAGACACCGTTTAAAGTAACACACAATCCTCTAACGCTGGGCATGCACTGTGCCATTTCTGGCCCATTTTGAGCCGATTTTTCAGTCGTGCGACCGTTTTGGTGATCGGCCCGAGTTTCGCCTTCATCGTGTGTCGTGCATCGTGTAGTATACGTGGGGTAACGAGAAGTGATTAACACCTCACGACCAGCTCCCGATCATCAGTCGTTTGGTCGTAAGAAAATCCGACCTGTTTGAAATCCTGTCGGCCGCCATGAGGGTGTCACTGCAGCGTCTCACACTGCGCACACGCAAACACAGAAATGAAAGTGAAAAGACGGAGCAGCACGGCAGTGCGGCGTGTGATCTGGACACAAGCGATG
>NW_005187439.1:3927923-3938068 GCF_000239375.1 Pundamilia nyererei | reverse complement strand
TCACACCTGTAATAATACAAACCTTATGTATGTGTGTGTTTATTCAGGAACAGCACGAAACTCCCTGAACCAGCCCAACGTTTGGCTGACAATCTTCCTCACTTCCATCCTGTGTGTCCTTCCCGTCATTACCAACCGTTTCCTGATGATTCAGCTCTGCCCCACCATCAATGATAAGGTAGCAGAGGAGATGCAGCTCTACCTGCTGTGCTTGACTATCATGGAAAACTCACACCTCCATTTTTTTAGGTGTTAGACATTTTAAGAATCTGCCAGGAAGCTGGTTTAGGGCAGTGAGACGCTTCCTCCTCTCAGTGTGACTTTCGGTTTCTGAGGAAATCATCTTCAGTGTCCTTTTTAAACTATTGCTAATAAACAAGTGTCAAAAAACAGGGAAACTGTCATTTTACAGTAACGTTTTACTCACAACAAAGTAATCTAGAAGCATGGCATAGAAAACTACTCGAAACTAATTCATCCTACTTCAACAGTGCTAACTTGCCAAAAACAAGTACAGGTTAAAAAGCAGAGCTTATTGAGAATCAAGGGTCAGTATGTTGAGTGCAACCTGAATTCTGTGTACCTGAGATACAAGATAGACAAACAAGACGTGATTCATCCTTTAACTAGTTTATTTGGATAGATGTGTTTACTCCTGAGATTCAAAGCCACGGCTCTCTGAGGAGTTTCTCAAAGGATTTGTCTTTTTAAAGGTTTTCTCACATATACAATATGTTTAAGATGGACTCATTAACCTTCTGGCTTCTTATTTAACTAAATGTTTCCTTAAAACACCCACTCCTGCATTATAACTGTTTCATTTCCTCCCCAAATGTTAGGTTATGTTCAAAGTGAGGCAGGCGAAAGCAACACCTGCTCCACCAACTCGACGTGCCCGCATCCGTCGCACCAGCTCCCGCCGTTCGGGCTACGCCTTCTCGCACGCACAGGGCTATGGGGACCTGGTGACATCGGGTCGGTTCCTGCGGCGTCCTGCCCTGACACGATCTTCTGGTTTCACCCACGCAGGCCGCACCACTACTAGCTTCAGTCCAATGGGACGATCGGCCGGTTACAGCCCAACGGGACGTCCTCAGAATAACAAGGTCCCAGACGTGGAGGTGACTTCCCTGCAGATGTATAGGACAATCACGGATTCTGCTCCCTGATGGACAGCACATTTAGGGAGCAAATGATTAACTACTGACTGGAGAGCTACATGATGTTGGCAGCCAGAAGTGTTCAAAGGTCCTATTTGTTGCAATGAAGAGCTTGCTTGGGCTTTCCAGAGAAGTTCATGTCAAAGATTTTTCATACCTACACAGAAGACGAGGTTTGAAGAGTACATGACTTTAGCTCCTTACATTTTTCTCTGAAATGGTGTCATCAAAGGGAACTACAGCAACAAATGTAGCCACTTATGGTGGGTATATGAATCGTCTTCTTAAGATGCCAGCGGATGCGAGGGTGATTAATGAAAGCTTTCTGTCAATATAGATAACAACCGGGTGCTTTGTCTTCAAATAGGAAAGGAAACAATATGTCAACATGTTTACAGGCTACCCAGTCCACCTGGGAGTCCAGCTGGAAAGCAGTGTTTGCAGAGGAAATAACGAGCAAAGCCATGTTGCACAAGATATTGACTTTTTAAAATCTTTTTAAAGCATTTTATTTTCTTAATTTGAAAGCTGTACAAGCGGTCAGCACTTTGGCTGTGTCACAGTGGCAGTGGGGAATAACCAAACATATCATAAACTGCTTCTTCTAATACAGTACCATATCAAGGGCCCAGGGGTGGAGTGGGGTGTAATACTCAGAGAAGAAAACTCATAAATTTACAAGAGAAATGTCGAGGAATCGCATCACTTAAATTTAAGGTTTGGTAAAACCAAAAAGTCACAGAAAGTAGATTTTGGCATGTTGATAGAGTCAGTTGAGTCTTTTTTTAACACTCTTATTGATCCAAAAATGAATGAACACATTTCGATGGAGAGAAATGTCGTTGGCGTTGTAGCAACATTTGTACAAAATTTAAATTTTTGAGGTCTCTGCCCCATAATGAGTTTATTTATTTTATTAAAGTTGAGTGGCCTGAATACCCAGAGGTGGGTAGAGTAGCCAAACATTGTACTCAAGTAATAGTAGCACTACCTCAACATAGTTTTACTCAAGTAAAAGTAAAAAGTAGCCGTCCAAGAAATTACTCAAGTAAGAGTAAAAAAGTATTTAGTGAAAATGGCTACTTGAGTACTGAGTAACTGATAATAACATGATTTAATGTTTAAAAATGAGCCAATCAGACAGACAAAAATCTGAAGTTTAATACTGAAAAGCAAAATAAAAAAAAACATAATTACAAAATAATAAATCTAATCTTTTCAAAATCATTATGAAACTAATATTTAGAGAAGGTAATAAAAATGTTGCTAAAATTGGGTAAAGTACTTCCAGTAACAATACATGGTGATACTTTACTTCTCCAAATGGCACAACAGGCTCAGCAGATAGAATAACATTAAAACCACAAACCTTATGTACAAACAAGAAGTCTCACTTTGACATAAACTGTAGGTCTGTGTCTCGTGCATTTTTGGTTATTATTTTGTTTATTATTGTTTATTATTCATTAAATGAAGTTACTCACACTGAGTAGAGTAGCAAGAATTTTTTCCTCAAGTAAGAGTAACAAGACTTCATAATATTATTACTCGAGTAAAAGTAAAAAGTACAGTGTAGAAAAACTCCTTGAAAGCATTTTTTCCTCCAAAACGTTACTCAAGTAAATGTAACTGAGTAAATGTAATTAGTTACTACCCACCACTGTGAATACCCCATAATACACCAAAATAAAAAGCAATAATAATGTTTATATGGCCATAATATTCCAGGTTTACACTTTGTGGTTTGTTTGTTTTTATTTGTGTTTATTGTTTTCTTGTGTGCTGAAAGCATTTCACCAAACTTGCCGAATTTGGGAAAACTTGGCAAAAAATATCTTATTTTTGATTTACATCCAAACTGTTTAGATATGTAAATAATAAAATAAATCCTGGAGTATAATGAGGTATACTCTTTGCTTCAAGTAAGTTATTGCTTACCTAAAACAAATTATTAGTAAAGGTCAATTTCTTATGAAACCCCACAGCCCACTGCCCGTTTTTGATTTCTGCCACATTTGATTGATATTAAACACCTGTTCAATGATCCCAGTCTGCTGCTTTTAAGGATAAATTGCAAAATAAATGTGAGGAACTCACGAGATAATTGAAGAGATATGTGAAAAGAATATACAAATATTTTGGTTTGGTTTGGTTACAGCAGCTGATGCATCCAGATGTTGTCTGGAGCTTGTTTCTAACAGACTGAATTGAGTTCCGGCATCCCGGTGTGTCTGAAACGCACCTTCTGTGGCAGATTGTGCTTCCTCACTAATGTCCGATTTTCCTCTCCCATTAAACTAGCAAAACCTAAATGGGAACCTGTTTGAAAGTGGACTCTGATGGCTGTATAGAACCTAATCCAAGTAAGACATGCTGTAAAAACTTGATAACATCTACCTGTGTTTGGGAGGTTTATCACAATGTACACACACTACAGAGTTGATTAAGAAATCCTTTAATCTGTTCAGGGACACATTTGGCTTCACATTTGTCTTCATGCCACTGAGCACCTGTTTTGTTTTTTGTCTTTTTCGTGCATTAAAACCTGCAGTGAGTGCGAACAGGGTTTAAAAACACTGCTCAGATCATTCCTATGGACTGTGCTGTATAAATAATAATATTTATACCTCATTGTATTTATCAGATCGCGTGCTTGGTAATCACTTTCATTTGAATTTCATATATTTGCTTTAAGTTGTAATGTATGTCTGCATTTGTCTTTATCACCATCTCTTTCTTCAAGTGTTGTATCAGCCTGCTAAAAATTGGAGCAAAAGAAAACACACATGCTGCCTTATTATTCAGATAAAATGATATTTTCTTACTTATTTTATGCAACTAAGAATGTTTGATCAAAGATAAAGCTGTTAAAAAAAACCAAATCAAAGCTGATTGCAGATGTTTTAAGTTCAAAAAGGAAAAATGTTATTTTATACAGTGATTTTCGATTATTTGTTATATTAATGATCACTGAAAGCTTAAACAGTGGTCCAAAACTGGTTTGGTATTTGTAAATTAATGATGTTTAATGTCCGATTTCCCCTTTTTGCTCCTTGTCCGGTTGTGAATGTTGACTCTGTAAAATTTAACCCCCAACGATACTTTTTAAAGGCTTCATACATTGTGACTTTAGAATAAACTACAAAGTCACACAGAAATTAATGCTGGAAGTGAGTGTGGTGAAACTGGTTTATATCACAGTTATTATTTACATTATTTACAGTACAGGCATTCTTTATAGAAACAGTTCAGAGTTAGTATAAATGGAAAAAACATTTTCTGTTGTTTTGGAAAATGATACTGCAATTGACCTTTAGCCAAAAGTCAAAATCAACAGAGCAAGTCGAGCTTTGAGTCAGATGTTTCTAATTTCATTACATTAGATCCAACTTCCCATTTTTTCTGACAGCTAGTAAATAAATAAAATGCAAATCCTTCAGAGCTCTTTGATGCTTGTGCACGTGTCACAAGCATGGCTTTTATTTTGGACAGCATCTTTAATTAGGAAGAGGGAAGAATCTTGTTTAAATAAACAGTTAAACATAATTTAATAGAGTTTTGTCTGTTTTATTGATCCATAATAAATTAATTAAGGGTAGTCGCAGTCCAAAACACCTTTTCCAAGTGGTACATTAAAAAAAATAAATGGTAGCCATACATATAAATTCCAGCATTTATAAGTTTATTTTTATTATTACTGCATCTGCTGCCTTGAGTGTAACATAAGGGATTTTTGACAATTGTTTCTCAGACATGACAAAAATCAACTTAGCACTGCTCTTTCTGATATCTCCTTCATGTTGTTTTGTACCTTAAAACGTTTTTACTGCAATAAAAAGATTTGAAAGATCAACATACTTCATCGTTACACTCTTTACTTGTTTTTGTTATTAATACGTTGCACTACTTTCTCAGTAAGTTAATAGTAAGTAATAAAAATGCTGCAAAGTGACACTATAGCTGGAGTTTTCTTCCACTGCAGTTATACTTGCACATAATTGGAACATAAGAAAAAGCAGAAGATGTTTTTCGTCTTTCAGTCTACAACAACCGTTTTATCATAGCCGCCTCAAATGTTCCTTAACCTGCTGATTTTTATTAACCTGTTCTGATGTCATGACATTTTTGTGAACCTTGATCTCTGCCTACTTTCTGGTTTTGCTTGCTGTTTTCCATTTGTTTTAATAAATTACCACAGAGAGCTCCTGCCAACATACACTGTCTGAGACATTACAATAAAAAACCCTAAACAAAGGTAGTTAACTAAAGCTGCAGAGCATCATTCAAAGGGACAGTCCCCTCTCTAAATCAAAATAATGGTTCCCCTCATTGTCATTCAGTGTCACTCAGTTCCATAACATTCAGCAGCACTATAGATTTTATACATTGAATCTGAAAAGTGGCCCTCACATCTTTTCTCTAAAAGTTTTAAAGTAGAATAGATGAGTTGTGATAGTGGGCGATACTACATGAATCCTTCTCCTTATGTCAGTCACCAAACACACTATGTACCTTGTCATTAATACTAATGGAATGTGGTTTGCAAATGTAATCAACCCTTTTCACATTTGCAAACCTCAATTCAATTTGGTAAATATCACAATGTTACATTGAAAAGCAACATAATTAGTTGGATATTTTAGCGTCTAAGAATAATTCATAGCGAATGATCAGATTTCAATCTAATCCACCTGTTTTAGGGTGGAGCTTTTAGTTGTCAAACCAGAGGAAAAACTTAAAGAACCATTTGTGGCAAAGCAGATAAGACGAGAGATGAGATCACATAGAGGCAGTCCACTAAATTATCAAGCACTTAAAGTAACATTATTCAGTACAGACACTGGAAAATCACCCTGCCACTCCACAGACCTGCACACGAAGCAAACTGGTAACAGAGTTGTTTCATATTAAAGTTTTTGAATTGATGCAAACCCTCCCTTTACTGCACAGACTCAGTACAGAGCATCATGTGCCACAGTTTCACACATGGAGAACAGATTTGTAGTCCGTGGTATCAGTGTAGTGGCAGCCATCCTGTTTATAGTTAATCCTGTTAAATGCTGCCATCCATATCAATATGCTCTGTTTGCAGTGTCCATTGGCATTTTTTTTAAGTGTGCTACTGCAAAGCACGCAAAGCATCCATGAAACGCATGAAAAACTACATTGTGAAAACTAGTTCTTGTTTTTCCAGCTAGCTTCAGTATTTCCTCCCTCATTCCTCCTCACCTGGTACAACCTCTGTCCTCTCCCTCTCTTCATCCTCCTCACTCAGCTACAAACTAGAAAATAACAAAAATATAATCTTATGATCATAAGAGCAAGTGGGGGATCCACAGTTGACAACAGGACAAAACACTGCTAAGTTATGTGAAATCATCAGAATTGAATGTGGGTGAAATAGAAGCTACAGCTTTATAATAATTGGAGAATTTGACTACATGTCGACTCTTACCCGCTTCTTTTTGCTCTGTCTTTCTTTGCTCTCTCCTCTCCTCCCTCTGTCTTTGTGCCGTCACCCAAAAGTTAAATATTACAGTGAATAAAGATGATGACATTTACGAAGGTGGGTAGTAAAACTCGCTTTAATGAATACCTGGAAACGATGGAGGAAATGAAATACACTGATTTCCAAGTGATGGGTTTGAGTGGAAGCTGAAACTTGGTGTGAAACCAGGTGGAAAATTTCTCCTCTCCGTTGATCCTTTAATCAGCATCACTGTGTTCAGGTGTGTATGAGCTTTTAAACAGCCTAGCCGGAGTGTTGGGCCAGTGGGTGATTTGACTAAACCCGTTTCCGCCTTTCATTCAAATACGAAAGCGAGAAGTTGAGCTGGACAGAAGTCAAAACCAACTTTGGCAGTTACAGTTGAACCCGAAGGGTCGTTTTATCCGAGGCACCGACTCATAATGGTGAAGCGTGGGGCAAGAAAAGGCTGCAAATAGCGATGATTATGAGCGGTAAGAGCAGTTTTCTCTGCACGCTCACCACACCTCACTCATAAATCAAACAATTTTACGTTTGTTGTTTATACACCAGCGCATACACTGGGCAGAACGACTTGTCGTAGAGGTTTTACACATCGAGAGAGGTTTAAGTCGAATTCGGCTTTGTGTTGTGTAAAGTTGTGACGAAAGAACTGATCGTTTCTGATCTTTGCTGTCTTTTAATTCCCACTCCAGCTGTTTTACATGAAGTAAATGGTGTCATCGTTTTATCCTCTTTATGGTTAAAGGGTGTAATGTGTTGATTTTGTTGTTGATGAAGATTCAAGTTTTGTTTTGTTTTTCCGAGCTAGCTTTATGCCCCACTTAACTCTTCACCTAACACCTTGTTGTGGATCATCGTTTCCATCTTGAAAACTTGGCCTACTGCAATATAAGAAAACATCTGAAATGCCGCAACATTATTTATATGTATCCATATTGATGAACTCCTTATGGGGGTAATTTTAAAAACGCCACACAGACTGACTTTTGTGACGCATTCATATTTGTGTCCACTCTTTTAGGAAATGCCAGTCTTTATGTAAATACGAAAAAATGCTAACCTCATAGAGGATGACTCGTGTAAAAGTTTTTGGAGTTCAGTTACACGTTAGAGCATCTGAGGTGATTCCTGCTCCGTGTGCTTTAGACTGTCACAGCGAGCAGGCCGCGGTGTTATTTTGCATGACATTTGCCTTTTGTAAATAAACCGGACAATGCAAATTCCTGTGCAGTTGGACACTCTGTGGAACGTGGCTCTAGCACCATGTTGTTTATTAAAACACAGACTGTAATTCAGTTTTACGTAAAGCTATGCAAACCAGTGGAAACATGTTGCCAGTTTAATACAGAGCTGATGTGAGAGAACCACAGGAGGTGGTACCGGTAAGCGCTTTCTTTGTTTGTTTTTTAATGTCGACTGCTAGAAATCCTTAGTTTTGAAAATTAAAAACTATTCCAGGTGTCTTGAGCACCCTATATGTATATTTTAAAGTCATTTGTGTCAATTTCAGACTGAGGTCTTAAAGATCAAACGTGTGGTCAAAAGTTTGGTAGAGAAGTGTATGTGGACTTTGTGTTTGAGACGGCATGAATGTGAATGTAGAAGTGTGCTTTGCCTGCAAAGCTGGAATGGCTTCAGTGAAAAGCTTTTGTGCTTTTTGGTGCTTTTTGTTGCATTTTGAATTCGCAAACTGTCAGTTTGTCCTTTTCTGTAGTTTCTAAGAAAGTGGCGTCTTTTTTTATGCACAGGCCCTTGGAAATTGGTAGTTTTAAAATAGTTGAATATAGTTTTATGCAGATCTGATGTTTTAAGGAGAAGCACTCTTGTGTCTGCTTCACCAGCAGCAGCACTGATATAGGTGAGCAAAATTAAGTGCCCACAACAGCCATAAATATGATGATGATGATGATGATGATAATGATAATGATGATGATGTATACTTTATTGATCCCCGTGGGGAAAATCGCTCTCTGCATTTAACCCATTCACTCAGTGAAGCAGTGGGCAGCCACTGGGCGCCCGGGGAGCAGTGTGTAGGGACGGTACCTCAGGGTAGCCGTTCAGTGGATTTGAACCCCCGACCTTCTGATCATGGGGCCACCACTCTACCTACTGAGCTATCCCTGTCCCTTAAAAAATAAATAAATAAATAAATAAATAAAATAAAATAAAATTTTTAAAGAGTTTTTTTTAAATTTTTATTTAAAGAGGTTTTTCTAAGAGTGCATTAACACAAAAACATTTTTTTGACCAGCTGAAAAACTCCAGCTGTGAGTGCTTCGGAATCTGGAGTATCTTGTCAGCTGAGACACTCTGGTTGCTATGTTACAAAATATCCAGTCGATATTACAGGTATCTGACTTTGACCTTGCCTGTTTCTCTGCTGGTAGAACCACACTGAAGAAAATGTCCAAATGTTATTTCTATTATAAATTATATTAAAAAGATATTAGTGTAGGGCAGGGAACATTGGCATCAAACTGGGAATAACTTTATTTTAATGGTTCACACAGGGGAAATGCTAATGTCAGTGTTTAGATTCAATTGAGGCAATAAGATTTAATAGTGGTAGTTTTGGTTATTGACAGTGTGTTTCCTTTTTAGAGTGTGGAAAGGGTGTGATGATCTGAAGATTAGGGAGCAGCAGCATCCCTCTGTCCAGTCTGTTAATCCATAACTGATGCGTCTCGTCCCTGGTTACTGCTGAAGGCTCAAGCTTCATCTCGTTGCAGCTTTGTTGTTCCTGTGTTGTCAGTTTGTCAGCGCGTCAGCACATGAGACATGAATCCCTACGGAAATGAATATCTTGACTCTCATTTGAGTGGTGCCGCAGCATCTCGCTCTCAAAGTTCACCCCACGAATTGGCTTTAGCTCCATCGTGCGATCAGTCTTCTCCAGTCATCCACCCAGATAATAGTTCTGCTACAGTTTCAGGCCACAACATTCCTCCACACGAGGCCTCATCAGACCAAGAAGGTCCCCAAACCCTGGTCCGATCGCCAAGTTCTACATTCTCGCTTCCAGCTTCAAATCCAGACTTCAGTGTTGGAGCCAGGTCTCAGTCTGATCTAGCTTCAGTCTCTACCCCAGAACCTGGTTTCACAGCAAATCCCTACTCTGCGTTTGGCACCCCGTCTTCATATCAGATCTCTGTGATCATCCCCTCCACAGACCTCCATCCCATTCCCCTCCCAACTCAGTGCTCTGAGGAAAACTGTCCAGACTTGGAGTGTGCCATCTGCTTCAGTCAATTCAACAATGTCTTCCGCTGCCCCAAGATGCTGCAGTGCAAGCATACGTTCTGTCTGGAGTGCCTGGCTCGCATGAACGTCAAGTCGGTCGAGCCCAACGCCATTCAGTGTCCGCTGTGCCGCAGCTTTACACCCTTGCCTTCCCTCGGCCTGCCAAAACTGGCCACAGACTCAGATGTTTTGTCTTACCTTCCAGCTGCTATGCAGAGAGTCTACAGCATCCGTTTCCTCCGCAGCAAAGG
>NW_005187439.1:3922354-3925474 GCF_000239375.1 Pundamilia nyererei | reverse complement strand
GTTTTTTTTGCGTTTGTATCAAGGTTGGACTGTATAAACCTTATTTGGAAAACCACTTTCAAATTAAATTAATCTCTGATGGTACCTGCTGACTGGCTATGGCAGGTGGAGCAACAGCATCATATAAAGTAAAGTTTGTCTAAACAAGAAGCCACTGTGTCCTTGTTGGCCGGTCTTCCTTTGTTACTGCTCTTCTTTTCACCTTTTCTATCCAGAATATCCATTAGCCTCCCAAAAATAGAGTATTGTCTCATTAATATATCAGAAGTGCAGCAGCACAGTGTATTTGCCAAGAGAGCAGTGAACATAATTTCAGTGATGAATTGTTTTAGCCCAGAACCAGGAATTTTTATTTTTTATTTTATTTTATTTTTTTCTCTCTTCCTTGAAATCAGTTTGTTCTCATGTGTGTTTGGAGAGCCGGTTACACAGGATTTAAACTGAATAACAAATAAAACATATTTATTCAACTCAGACCATGACAACAAAAATCAGGGTGTCAATTTTAAAAACATTTACTGATGTTAACTTGAACTGCTGAATTATTTATGTTGTCATTTCAATTCGGTGCACTTCAATGTCTAAGGCACCAAAGAAAATGAAATGGTTGTCTTTTTAAGGCGTTTCTTTACAGTAATACTCTGTAAAGTAATCTTACCTTACATGTATTAAAAAGAAAACCTCAACAGACAACCCTCTGAGCACTAGGCGACAGTGGGGAGGAAAAATGCCCTTTTAAGAGGAAGGGGCTTGAGCACCGGCCCTTTTCTCGAGGCAGTTGTTTTTCTGTGTGTGTGCCTGTTGAGTCCTGCCTGTGCCCCTCAACAATAATATTTAACTATTAATCAAAGTTTTGCTGAACATGAGGATCTGGCTTGCATCAGTCACATGACTACCATTAACCAATGATCACCCTTGATGCTGGTTACGAGCTAGAACGAGCTCGCAAAGAGCACGCGCATTTTTTGCCATAAGCGGTGCAGGAGAAACAAATTAATTGGGAGATGCAGACTGATGCAACAAAAACAGTAAGTGGGGTATACAGTGTAGACTATAGACAATAGCGTTCAGGAGTATAAGTAGTGCTGGTCATAGCTGCTAGCTAACTGGCTATGGGTGCCATTGGGTCTGTAGCTCTGTCTACCGTTTTAGGGAACATATTTCATTTTAAAGTAAGTTACAGGGATTTTCCTGCCTTTCTGGAGGACTTATATTTCACTAAAAACTGTATAATATGCATATCCACATAATTATGGATTATTGTAATTATATCTGTTTATACATTTTCGATATTGTCTTCAGTGATTTTCATTTCTTTAGACTCTACTTCAGGCCAGAGTTGGTCAAACATTTGTAGCTTGAAAGTTTCACCAGGGAGGAGCACTGATTTTTCTTTGGCCTGTAAAATGACACCATCAAAATGTCTAGGTGTACGGCGTAATCCTTAGGAAATTCCCAAGTTGGTACACTGATTGGCTATCCTATGGCACGGTCAACTGCATCTACAGGGCTGGCAGGACTTGACTGTTGCCTGCAGCACATCCACAGGTTTTTGAGTTTATTCTTCAACCAACATCCACATGCAATTTCAAGAGCTGTCTGCCTTGGCTTGACTGTTTTTCTGCCAGCAGTGACAGAGGAGACGTCGAGTGCAGGGGTGCCCTGGGAAGACCTCAGATCTGCAGTTGTCGACTGCGAGCACAGGTCCACCATGTTTCCTACAAAATTAGAGAGCTGTTCTGTGGTGACATCGTCTGGGCAACCTGACAGAAACTCATCCCACTTCTCAGGTGTAATGTTGAACAATTGCCTTATGAGTGATGTGTATATATCTATAGATCGAGATATAATATCCCTTGGTTGTGACGTCAAAGTGCATGACAACCAAACTAAACTGTTGCCTATCAACCGCTACACATGTCTGTGGCTGAATGCCCAAAACAGTTTTGTTTTTTTGTTTTTTGTTTGTTTTTTTGTTTTTTAAATGTAGAAAAAATGTAGGGCCTATATCAGGGGTGGGCAACTCGCTGTGCTGGATCAAGAACACATCTAAAACCTGCAGGACACCAGCCCTCGAGGCCTGGAGTTGCTCTTCCCTGGTCTATATGGTCCATCCAAGTGATGTTTGAAGTAAGTGATATGGTTAAAAAACTGAAGCTTTCTGGGAAATATTGAAATGATATTAAAATGTGCTCTAATATTAAAATGTGCTGAAACCCACACCATGTTCAAAGATTTTATTAGAATCATGTGTGTAGGCTGGATTTCAAAAGGTAACTATAAACCATCCAACCCGATCTGGAAGTGCCAAAAACAGCCTTTATCTGGTGTTGACGTGTTTTCCACGTCCCTCCTGATGGCTTCGTCCCAGAGTCAGAAAGATGCATGCTAGTTTTACTAGCATCTGGTGCTAAATTGCCACGGATGTGAGTTGTAAAGTGCTTAAGGTGTATGTTGGGTCTGTGTTTCCACAAGCCCCGCTAATTCTAGAGACTTATTCATCATGAAGAAAACAAGACAGTCGATCGATTACTTGCACAAGGGAGGCCTCGTCTGTCCACCACGAAAATGACCCCAAATCTGGCCTCCTCCCGCTGCCTTTTGAGAGACAGTTCACACAAAACACATCACAGCAAAGCAATGCCCACATGGTCCTAAGACCAGGCATTGTATGTATATGTGTGAACTTCTGTAAGAGTGTGTGTGTGTGTGTGTGTGTGAGTGTGAGTGTGAGATCTCTTGCTGGGCAGGAATCTTACATCAAAAAGACCCTCACAAGAATGTTTCTGTAATAAAAGACTACAGCCCCCCACCCAGAACCTCGAGAATCTGGGGAGGGGGACAGTAGAATTCCTTTCATCCCACAGTTAAACAATGTAGAGATGGATGGTAAGCATAGAAATGACAACATTTAACAATTTACTCTAACATTGTAAATAAATCGAAATGAATATGTACTGTATGCATTGTATGTACGTGTAGTTAAATGTGGTTTGCTAAAAGTACTTGACTGATCAGTAAGATTATAAAAGTACTAAAGACACAACTTTACGGCATCAAAAAGCCAGGAACAGTTCCAGCAATGCCTTGCTCCATGCAGATGTTAGTGTAATGTGGATA
>NW_005187439.1:3917477-3921911 GCF_000239375.1 Pundamilia nyererei | reverse complement strand
CAAAAAACATGTTTATGCTCTGGTACAAAAATCGATTTTGGCTTCTTTGGACAGTTTCCATTTTCATAACTCTTGATTTGCAAGTCTGATATTTTATTAGTTTGTTATTTAGTGATAATTAGCGAGGGAGATTTCGATCAAACCTACCAATCTGATGTGCGTGATCCTGGATCAAGCCTTCTCAGTTCTTATTTTAAATCTGAATTATTACGCCTTTATATTTGGCACATTTTGAATGAAAATTAACCCACACTAATAATCCACTTTATTGTTGTACCTGTTGGATTCGGCAGGTGGAGCTGTAGCACCAACATATGAAGTAAGATTTGTGCCTAAAGAGGCTGTTACACATCACCTGGATCAGAAATCTACCTTACAGGACAGATATGTCAGTTATAAAGTAGGCATAGTAAAAAGGCATAGTACTAACACACAATATGTATCTGGCCACATACAAGAGAGAAAGAGTCACATGTTTCATTGATATGTTGGTTTCCACATATGTGCAAAAGTGATCAGGTCACTGATGAAAATGACCTGGTTGGGAAAGATTCTCTGATTAAATGTGCAGAGGCAAAGATACCATGTACACACAGCCTTATTTACAGACTAAAATATATATATAAATTGCACAAAATTATTTTTTATTTAGGAAAAAGGAGAAATCAAATCTTACTCATTCAGTAGATTAGTGGGGCGGTTTACACATTTGCCTAACATGCTAGAGATCTTCTGTTTGACCCCAGGAGGAGACAGAAGTCCTATGCACCTGAGGATTCATTTGTTGTCTAGTTCCTCCTAAATCATTTGAAGTCATCCCCTCTGGTTTCCTTTGTCATATAATTTTCCCACTCATCTCAGAATGAAAGAGGAAAAAAATGTATGTCTCTCTCATTTCAGAGGAATATTTGAAAAGTAAACCCCTTACATGATTTCTTGAGAATCACCTGTGTGGGCTGGAATTAAAGAGGTAACTTCAAACCACAAGGGTGCCTCCAGGGCTGAAAAATGAACCCAGTGTGAAAGAAGTGAGTTTCTGTGGTATTTTCCCTGTGCCTACTTTAGGTACTTTGACTTCCTCCCACAGTCCAAAGGCATGCATGTTAGCTTAATTAGTGGTTGTTGAAGAACTGGCCATGACTGAATCACATAAAATTCTACATAATTAATAAATAATCCAGACTTCACAGCATTAAAAACGTTGTTCAAGTGCAAAAATCAGCTTTACAGTTCTTCCACCTCTACACTTTCATGGTTGAAATGGCCTAAAGCTGAAACAAAGCTTTAAAAATCTGAAGCAATAACCTGCTCAGGACGTCTTATCAGGGTTGATTGTTTGAAAAGTCTCCACTCAAACACGTGATGTGAAACAAAATAGTTTCTCACGGTGAGTCGGCTGCAATGTCTTTAATATGTCTTTTATGATTGTGTGGGTGGGTGTACACAGGTGTGTTAAGAGGTGATTTTGTACTTGATATCAGTGCACACACCTTAAAAACACCATGAACAATGAAACAACCTTGTAGCCATAGAGACCAGTCATCCTGCACAGATTTGCCTCAAAGTATCCGAGGGAAGTGTCCACCTCTCAGTCTCGCAAGATCTAAAGGGGGAAAAATCCCAGAAACATAAGATCAACTAAATCCAGGTTGGTGCTCCAAGCCCTTTCGCTACCCTGAGCTCTACAGCATCAGCTCATTTGGTCAAAGGTCTACTCTGAACCAGCAGAGGTCGCTATCACTTTTCCTGTGACGTGTCATGGCCTGACACGGTGAATGATGGTGATCCAAAGCACTTACTATCAAAAAAGAGAACAACAAGAGGAATAACATGAAATGTGGTGAGGATGAGCTGGAATGCACTTCAGAATGCATGATGCAGAGGTATATAATCAGACCCATTACATTTCTCAGTTTCTACAACCTCGAGTCCTTTCTTTACCTACTTACCTTCTGCGGAGACACAAGGAGAGAGGAACTGAAGCAACAAGTATAATTAAGTTAAGTAGCCATGCTTTTGTAGCGATCACCTTTAAGAAATGTCAATTAAACATTTAAACGTTTTATCTTTAACTGTATTCAGAAGGTGACGCATCATTCTTATGTATTCTTATGTATCATGTGTTCCTGTTGTGTTGTAATTTCTTAGTAAAAGACTAAGTCTTAGTAAGTAGACTTCTGTGAAGGATAAGTCTGTGCATCTTCACTCCTAGTTCCTCTTTCTTGCTTCCTTGAAATGAGATATCCTTGATGACAGTGGACTGAGATTGATTTTTGGGTCACATGGGGGAAGACAGAAAGGAGAGAAGGTAATAAACCACGCAAGCAGAGAAGTAAAACAAAATAAGTAATAATAAGTGATTGCCCGTATTTCATCAGACCCACACGAAAAAGCTGCTGTGATGCACATTTCAACACCTCCTTAATGACTGTCCAACCAAGAGGGATGACATCAGTAACAATTTTCTCAAGGAATTTCAAAGGAACTGCAGGAGGAAGTGAACCAGGTCACCATCAGTCCATGTCGGTTCAGGGCCAGGGTTTTTGGTTGGGTTCAAGTTGACACAATTTTAACCAAATAGAAAACCTTTTAAGAGAAAAGCTGTAGAGACAAAACTGATATGAGGCTTTGTTCCCAATGTAACATCTCGTAGTAGCTTGTAGTAGAGAGGAGCTGGACCTGAACCTTTGTAGTAACATTTTGCATCCAACATTTAATTTTTTTCCAACTTCTTTCTTTCATTCCTCAGACACAAGTACAGCAGACATAAATGTGCAAAAAAGAGAAAAAAAAGTTATACAAATAAAATTACAATAAAAAACTTTTCATCCCCACTTTTCTTCCAGGTGTTTCCTTTTTCAACAATTTACATTATTCTAATTTCCCTCTGAATCTCTTATATATTTTTACAATGCACTGTTTGCCTTCAATATAAAGACCCATAAAGAAATAACCATTTCACTCGGTAGCACCTGGAACAGTCTGACATTTTCTGTAAGCGAGGACAGGAGAGGACAGCAACATTTCTTTGGTGCGTTGACCTCATTCAGAACACTTTCATTTTTCTGCCCAACACACACACATACACACACACACACACATTTTGTTTGTATGATAGAAGGCTTGTTGTTGACGAAGGATGGAAGAACATCCACATTGTCTCATGATGATTTGCCTCTTTCCCAGGATTCCATGGTGTACGTGGGCACGTGGGCGGGACTGGATGGTCAGCTAGTCTGGTTTTCCTCAGAAAGAACAGGCCTGATGCCACTAATGGGAGCTCCACAAAGGAGAAAACTGCTTTTGTTACGTTATAGTTAATATTCTGTGTAATTGGATACAATTAGCTAATTATTTGGCATTGGATCCATCAGAGTTCTATTGCATAAACACTTAAATTAGTTTTGAAATTTCTTAAATGAAGTGTTTTCAGCAACGTGATTTGCTTTATTAACTATTACCAATTAAGTAGGATTCAAAGTTAAGGTTAAGAAAAGTGGGTATCACTGATAGCGTTTCATTTAGAGTCTGAACAATCAGCCTTATTAAAGAGTAAACCTGTGGTTTGATCAGATCTGACTTGCAGGGGAAAAACCCACATAGTCAGATGTTGATTATAATTTCTAAACTAATTTGTCGCCTTAATCATGTGATGATTAATGTACAACCCTTCCTGGTCATATGGACACCAGGCATGGTTGTGACTGTCCTCATGTCTACAGTCCCCTGCGTCTCGTGCACAATCTTCATTAAAATGTGAGAGCCCCCACCACCCAACCAGTCGCTGCACATGGCTGACCCTCCCTGAGCCTTGTTCTGCAGGCAGTTTCTTCCTGTAAAAAGGGAGATTTTTCTTCCCACTGTCGCCAAGTGTTTGCTCAAAGTGGATTGTTTCAATCTAGGGAATTTCTCTGAATTATTGTACTGTGTTTACCTTATAATCTAAACTCTCTTGAGGCAACCGTTGCTTTGATTTGGTGCTATATAATAAAACAGAATTCAATTTCACTGAGTTTGTGCTAAAGAAAAACTGTGGTGAAGCACAGACATGCCGCTTATTTGGGCAGTTTACTCATTATTTTTTATCAGCTATTTAAAAACAGCGATTTTCAGTCATGGAGGCACCTTTACCTGTTGTTGTTGGGAGTGTTCAAGATCCATGCTTGGGTATGGTTGTGTCAGTCATATTGAAGCCAAGTGTAGTTTCAATATTAGTGAAAATAAAGAAAACTTGGGTTTGAAATCCAGAAAAAGTAAAATTATGCCCTTACTCAAGCTAAAGCAAGTTGTTTCTGACCCCTGTCAGAAAATAAACAAATTCATAAATACACCGATGTAACAGAAGCAAACATTTGTGCAATGTATGGTTTTACTCATTATATATATATAAGATAACTCAGAACGAGCAGAGCTGCTGTAACAGGCTGCCACACA
>NW_005187439.1:3898083-3917427 GCF_000239375.1 Pundamilia nyererei | reverse complement strand
CTGTCTATTTCCATGAAAACTGTGTGTGAATCATAATAAACTCATACTGCGTAAAATGCTCTGGCTTTTGGATCCAGAGTGGTGAATGTAACTGTGAGGGGAGAGTCACCCTCTGCAGGAAAAACACTGTTGAGCCAGTTTATTAAAAACAGATGTCTATGCTATTAATTATGTCTATGTGTGCTGCAGAAAAGCTTGTAAAACCCACAAGTGTATCGGAGCCTCGTGACTTGTATACGTGTGTGTGTATGCGTGTGAGTATGGGTATTCCAGATTGGCCTCAACTTCCTGTTTGACCTAAGTCAACAGACTCACACATACAGCTGTAGCACTGCTGCTACGTCATGTTGCATCACTCGCCAACACTCACTGCTGCTGACCGTTCAATGTGCTTTCCTGTGCACTCAGAGTCACCTAGGAATTTTTTTATAGTGAAATCTGAGGCTGTGTGCATTTTATCCAGTCGTGAAATCGCACTTTGGCGAAAAAAATAAATGGAGGAATGCAGAGGTCGCAGCAAATGTATGCAGGCCAAAATAGCTTAAACAGTGTACACCATGTGAGATTTTTTAAGAGCACAGACAGGTTGTCGTCTGAACTATCAGCTTATGCGGGCTGTCGTACATACATACCAGTATGATTAAAACTTCAACAGTGAGGTTTAATTGCCAGATTTGGATGATGACTATACCGTGCAGATTATGACGCGTGTGGGAATAATAATAATTCCTGAGACGAACACAAATTTTTAAACGCTGATGTTTTTCTTTATGTGGACATGACCTGACATACAGATCTGGACATGTTAAATGCTTAAACGTGCTCTCAAGTCAGTATGTTTGTAGACAAATACATCAGCATTTAGAGGAAATGCAGGAACAGAATTCTAGGTTTTTTTATTTTCTTGCTGGATTTGGGTTCAGCAGACTGATGAGGTGGAGGGTCCTGCTTCTGCATGAGTGTCCCGAGAAGCCAGGTCAGATGGGTTAGACCTATCATCAGAGGCTGCGGTCAATGCCTTGTGACAGCCGGGTTTCCTGAGAGATTTATAAAGAAGCATAATGAAACAAAATCCAACCGCACAGTTTCTTTTTTAGCACTTCTAATTCTTAGAAGCACAAAAATATTATTGAGAAATGACATCACAACCAACAACCTAATTAATCTCACACTCCTTTTACTTCTGTTTTTGTCCTCTACCCACTCCAAAATCATACTGAGGATGTTGAACTCCCTAATGCTCCACTTTATTCCCTTTCGTAAGAGTTTTTTCTCAGCAAACGGCTGCCTGCTGATCAATGATGATGAGTCGTCTCTATTTTCTGAGGCGGCTGAGGTCCTTCGACATCTGTCTGACAATGCTCAGGATTTTCTATGAGTCGTGGCTAGTGCTATTCTCTATGTTGTTGCATGCTGTGGGAGCAGGTTGAGTGTCGCAGATACCAAAAAAAGACTCAATAAACTGATTGGCCAGTAATGTTGTGGGGATGGAGCTGGATTCCCTTAAGGTGGTGTCGAATGTTGTCCAAGATAAAGACAATGCTGAATAATACCTCCCACCCACTCCATGACATGTTGGCTAGCCACAGGAGCACATTCAGTGAGAGACTGAGATTACCTAAAAGCACCACTGAACGACCTGTGGCCATCTCCCTGTACAACTCCTCCATCTAATACACTGTAAGCCAGTGGCAGCTGGCTGCTGGTGGACTGATGTCCTGCACCAGAGACGTACCTCCATCTGGGTCGAGGTAAGAAGCCAAGATCGCCCGGCCTGTAGCGGCTCAACAAAAACAGTGGATCTGTGCCAAGGTTCAAAGTCTCTGGGCTGAGGACAAATGGAATGACAGGACTGTTGTTGTTATTAATTAACATTTTTTTGCGTGTTATCATTTTCTACTTTACCTTAGCACTTTATCTTTTCTTTTTGAGAAAAAAACATATCATGGTGTCACAAAAGTCACAGCAACTGAGCAAAAGCTTATTTATAGAGGCGTACATTGTTTTTTGACTATTTTGAGGCCAACTGGGAGATAATCTGGCTCTCATGGGCCTCAGTCGGGCAAAGATCCAGTTCACTGCTATGAAGAACCTGGCAGCTTTCAGCAGATATCAGGCCACCATTTTCACGACTCATTACACTAACATACACAAACCGGGCAAAGTGTTTCCAAGCACCTGACTGTTCTGGGGCCAGATGTCTGCAGTTTCTGCCCTCGACTGCTCTTTTCTGGGGAATTATAAAGAGCGGACTCTGTTCCATGGGATGTGTTGCTTTCCAGGATCTCACGCAGCTTTTGGATCTTCCCCTGAGCCTCAGAGAATTTCTCTAAGCCCTTCAGAGGACAGAGAACAAAACCATTATCTCGGTGGATGAGACAGTGTACACATTAGCGGGTAAGTCACAAAATAATATTTTGTTCTCATAATACTATAGCGTTAAAAGACAATAAGGCTAATCAGTTAATAGTGTTCACTTCACCCTAGGCCACCTAATGTGAAAGTGTTAGAATTTTGAGTTTCTTTTTGTGTTCAGAAAAAATCAAAGCACTCACCAGTAGTTGGCAAATTACATCTTAGTTAGGTGAAAGATTTATATGAAATCTTGCCTCTTGCAAAACAATAATCAATACAGTGGCTCAAAATTTCACCTAAAATGAATGAGGTTAATGTGAATAGAAGTAAACAAACTTGCAACAAATTACTGAATTTTACTCACATCTGAATCAAAAGATTAGTTCATTATCAGGCATCTGGAGAACTTCAAGACATGTTGGGGAGGTCATTTAGCCATTTAAATGAGCTGTGTTGGATCAAGGACACGTCTAAAACCTGCAGGACACCGGCCCCCGAGGCCTGAAGTTCCCTGCCCCTAATCTAACGTATCACACACAGAATAACTGTTTCACGATACCATCGTTATTGTTGTGTATGTCTTATGATGCCATTGTATCATTTGTGAATCAACGTTTATAGCTTCATGCCAGAGTTTTACCTGTTGTGGAATATCTGGATACCTGGTTTCTTGGATGCCTGTCTCAATAGCAGAACATAAGGAGGATTTCCAGTAGTCTTCAATTAATACCAATCAAACTGGACCACCAAGCACAGAACTATCTCCCATACAAACATTATGATATGCTGTGGCTGCAATCAAATGGCTAAAGGCCATAGTTATTGTCAGGCTGTGTTCTTACCATCACAGCAGGTCTCAGAATGTTTGCTGCTTTCTCCATGTCTGCCTTGAGTTGCCTCCTCCTACTCATCTCCTCCTGGAGCTCAGCCTCCAGCTGAGCTGCCTCAGCTTTCTTTTGACTGCACACTTCAGAATCCGAGTTCAGCTGCTGTCTGAAATTATAACACAGAATAAAAGTTGACCCAATGTGGGTGTGGCTCAGTGGTAGAGCATCTGACTGTAGAGAAGCTGTCTCTGTTAAAGTCTCTATTAAAGCTTTTGTATGTTGCTACTATCAGGAAGTTAAAAAAATAATCTTGGAGAAACAGAAATAAATAAAAAGTAAAGAAGTAAAGACCTCAGGTCCTGTTTCTTGGCCAGCAAGAGGCTGTAGTTATTCAGCTGAACCTTGAGCTGCTGGCACTTCTTCGACAGGTGATCTTCTTTCTGTAAATCGGGTGATAAATGTGGAGACATGAAGAATGAAAACGAGTTATCAGTTAAAATAGTGTTACAATATTTTAAGGCAATACATATCTTCCCACATGCCTCATTCTACATAATAATAAAAAGCAATAAGACTTGTATGTTGCATGTAGCAATGTAACATCAACTTTTTAAACAGAAGGCAGATGTACCAATACAAGCTACCACAACCTCTAGGAATTATGCAGGCACATTTATGTCCCTTCTATGCAGACATCGTACCTCCTTGAGTTGGATGATGTCCTGGCTAGCTGCGTGGCTGTCCCTCTTCATGTTTTGTACTTCAAGACAGAGTTCACTCTCTTGGCATTGCAGGATGGATTTCTCTTTCAAAAGTTTAAAGCTCTCTGCTGTAAGCTCCTTGACCTTTTTAAGCACCTCTGCGTGCTGAATCTTCTCCTCCTCAACAATTGCTGAAACTTTATTTTTGATGGAGCTCCACACTTGTTTCTCACAGTCTTGAAACACTCTGTTGTTGGAGAACAGGGGTCAGTAAGTCGACACAGCATCCAGAGGGAACAACTCCTCCTGCAGTTATAACTGTAGCTTGAATTTAACTCTGCACTAGACCTTACTTTGCCCCCTGTAAATCCAATTGTTTCTGCAGTCTGGCGATGGCAGCTCCATATTCTTCCCTCGTAGTGTATAGCTGCTTCTCAATAAACTCCACGTAGGCCAGTCGCTGTGTCATCCTCTCCCTCTCCTTCTGCTGCTGGTCCAGCTTCTCCTCTGAGTGGTGGAAAGGAGGTGCAAATGAAAACAGGAAGCAAGAAACATCCCAGTGTAAGCTTCACACGGTCTCAACAACGGTTTTGCAAAAATCATGGTTTGGACACTGTGGTTATGATGTTTTTGCAAATCTCTCAAAAAGGCAGACACAAAAATTTTAAACAGCAATTTTAAGGTTCAACCCACAATCAAATTAATATATTTTTCTCCTGGTCTGGCTATAAATGTGCACAGTGGTGCAGCAGCTTGCTCATTAGCACTGTTGCCTTTTAGTGAGAAGGTTCCTGGTTTCAAACTCCCGACTGGCTGGGCCTTGTGTGCTCGTCTTGTACCTGTGTGGGTCCTGCTAATCCACCCTCACCCCACCCCAAAGATACACATCTTAGGTTAACTGCTGATTCTAAATTGGGCATGTGGTGGTGCGTCTCTGTGATGGACTGGCCAACTTCTGCCCCATGTTTAGACCAGCTGACTTAACCGAACACAAGATGATGAAAAATAATAAATGATCTGACTCAGCGTCTATCTCACTTTGCAACGTGCTCTTTGACTTGAGTCTGTCCACTTCCTTCTGTAGCTCCTCCTTCTGCTGGTTGAGATGCAGCTTGAGCTCATCGGTTTCCTTTTTGTCAGCTTGCTGCTGATGCTCCAACACCTTACTCAGCTCCGCAACCTTTTTCTCTACTGCATTTGAGGAGTCTGTCAGGTAATTACATATATCGTCCCTGTCCCTCCCCATTGCTCCATACGAAATTCTGAGGTCATCTATCAGTTTCTTCAGCTCGTCACATCTGAGCTGACACCTGCAGCACAAAAAAGGACATATGGGTTTAGAATTTATGAATCTAATATGAGATGCTGAGCTGAAACTGCTGTAGCTGGTACATCAGAATAGTGAAAAAGGAAGTTTTAAGATTTTATAATTGAGGAAGAAATAAATTTACTTGGTCCTTACAGAGGGGTGAGGTGAGGTTGACAGGTTAAGGAGGTGAGTTGAGCCTAGAGTCTGAAAGATGGTTATCTTTTTGCCATTGTAACTTCTGCTGAACAGATAACCTGGTCCGGATTGTGTCATGTTCAGAGTTTTGCTTTAAAATAATCTGGAAGCGCCACATTTTCACTAACTCTTTTATTTACAGTATAGAGATATAGAGCCTCTGCTGATGGACTGCATTTATAGCAAATGTAGCTGTTAAGTTTTGTTGTTGTGAAATATGTGTTGTATTGTCATTGGAATTTGCATGTAGGTCTAATCATATTCAGATGGTGATACAGAAAATTTGCTTGTTATTTTATGCATTAATGCTATGTCATTGCCACACTGAAGAAAGTTTCAAGTTCTTGATTCTGTTTCTGAAAAAGGATTGTAATGTTGCTTACTTTTTTACACCTAAGGTAAAGATCATAAGGAAACTACGGGCTCAGATTCAGACGGAGGATTCAACCCAGGTCAGCTAAAGTTATTCTTCTATACTTTACAGTAAATAGAATTTTTAGCTTTCATAATTAAATTATGGATTTGAGGCTGTTTGTTGTCACTATTTAATTTAATTTAATGTCTTTCAGATTTTTTAAAAATCACATGTAAGAAGAATTGCATAGCAGTTAGGCACCATGTTATTAGTAGCTGGTACTGTAGAAACCTTCAAGATAAAAGCAGTCAGTCACAACATAGCTGCCATTTGATCCAAAAGCTGATGAAGCACACACAGATACATGTAACCTATGAAGTTGTTCTATAATCACGTGTTTAAAAGTTTTGGGACATTTTTGTGTTATGTTAAAAGTCGTTTACCCAACAGAGGAGCAGCAACATCGAGCAAAGGTTTCTTACCTTTCCAGCTCCTTATCTAAGAACTGAATTTGTGTCAAATATAAAGCCTTGTCTCTGTCAGCAGGAACTGTCTCATCTGCCATAGTTGCTGATTTTTCCGCCTTTTTTACGATAAACTTGTTGGTGCTGTGTTTTATCTCCACTCCTTTAACAGCACATTTTCAAATAGCACAGAGAAACGATGTTAGTTGTTGCCAGGATACGCTGCATTCAGGGACCGCTTGAAATATTCAGCGCTTGATGTATTTGCTCTAAATGCAAATGTGTATATATAGTCTGCTGGTTGTTATGGTTCATTTAAGACTTCAGTTTGTTTTTCGTTTGTTTATTTGCAAAGTTGATTTTCAGTTTACAAATTTAGTAGTCACATTAATGAGATTAATGAATTATCTGAAAGGAAATCTAGCAATTCTAGCAACAATGCCCAGTTATACAGTTATTGTGATAATAATAACTGATTTATTTTATATATTATATTTTAGTTTGTTTTTTTAGTTTAGTTTAGTCATTGATATCATTGTTTATATGTATTGGGATTATCCTGAAGCACCTAATTACTAATTGCATGGTTTTATAGACACTTATAATCACTGTAACTGATAACTGTTTACTGCCCTTAGTTTTCATGCTCCTGAGCTTCTTATCTGTCTACAGAGCCACCTTGCATATGCAGAGGAAACACAGCACCTCTCAAGCTGCAGAGCTGTACATGCTTGTCTGTTGGCTGACAGTCAGTCTGCTCTGGGTTTGATCGCATTACTCCCCATGACAAAAGCTCAGTACTGCTCTGTGAGGTAAAGAACACAAATGCATGGTCTCTGACTATCAACAGGCTTACATTTGTGGGCTTTTAAAGCGTAACTACACCTTCAAATTATGCAGTCACAGCAGATGCATCGCAACAGAGGAAGGAGTTATGAACACTTCACTGCCACTGAATATGTGTGTATATAATTTAGCCTTGACAGTTTTACTGCATTGTTCACCTTTTGTACAGAGAGCAGAGGTTGATGAAAGGTTACATGAAGACTTCAGAAGTTTTTATCAGTCAGTAGATTTTTTTTCTTTCCTCTTCTTCAGTTCTGACAAAATCCCTCAACACAAAAGACGCACCATGAGAGTCGTCCAACCCACGGATCTATTGATACCTGCAAATAGAGGTGCTCCCTGAACATGTGGCTGCCAAACCAAAATGTTTCTCTAATTACTCTGTTTGGTCTCAAACAGACACACAAAGTTCACAAAATCAAGTTGATCTCAATGATTCATTTACTTTGTTCTTTTTTTCATATCACTTGTTTGAGTTTGTGACTTTGATTCAGTTTAATTTCTTTCATTTCTTGGTTTCAGGTTATGTTTCCAGTGTAGTTTTTATTGTTTGAAAATATTTAGTCTTCATTTAGTTTTTTGAAGTTGACTCGCAAGCTTGTAGACATCCGAAGTCAAAATTAACAAATACTAAAACTTAGGGTATTTGATTTTTTGGGTGATATGATTTTGTTTTAGTTAGGTTTACAAAATTCTTTCAGTTGGTAAACTATAATAACCTTGATCCTTGGTCTTTTGCAGGAAACAGTAGGCGTACATTTTAAAAAGTGAATGTGATGTTTACAAGTTTCTATGTAACGAAGCGTGAAGTCTCATAAAAATCCTAATATGAAGACTACTACTTACTACTTAATTAAATAACAGACCTCAGTAGCTATGTTACAATATGACAACCACAGCTGGGCAAATTAATTATATCTAATTATATTATTTAGAACTAATTATGTGTTTTCAGTTTCTGAAGATTGAGCACGATCTTTCTTTTGGCACAAAGTAAAAATATCAATTCCAATATTCAGTCAGACCTTATAAAAGTAAAATGTTTGGTTAGCTGCGTGTGACTCGAACAGAGTTCAAACCCAGCATACACCTGTGTTTGCATACCTTCAGGTACAGTCAATCATAATCATTGCTGAGGTTTCTCCTATGCACATTGTCATAACCTGTGAAGTGTCCTGCACGCTACCTCCACCACCCACAGATATTCAGCCCGAGGCCGGCATACTGTAACTCAGCTGTCTCTGTGTTATTGTCTGTTTTTCTCTGTTGCATCGGCCCCTGGGAGGACGATGCCCTCAAAATAAAATAATGTGCTCTTTGCACGAAAAGTGAGATGGATATGTTTCCTCACTGGGAAAGGATTAGATGGTGGAAGACATGAGCAGAGAGACAAAACAGCTTGTGGTGGAAAGTGAGGGTGTGGAGGTTAAGACATTCAGCTCTCACGACACGAGTCGTGAGTTCATTTTCTAAAAATATATTTTCCTTTTGTGAAAAACTACAACTTTAGCACTAAGATATTTCATAGAAACTTTAGACAAATCAAACTCTCAGAAAAGGTTCATTCTCTTTTTTTTCCAATGAATTATAAGTTATCAATTATTCCAGCAAGATGCAAAAAGCTTTTTGAGCTTTTTGAGTTCTTCCTCTTGGCAAATAATCACTGATTATTAAACTTAATGTGAGTCAAGCAAACACGCACGTACAGAAAACATACAAAAATCTTCATTATCCTTGCATGTAATGCCTTGTCATATCTCACAATATTAAAACCTTTAGCCAGGATTGTCTGCAGTGACAGTTATGTCTCCATGTTTATGCAAAGATTTTTTGTTTTCTGGTATTTGCTGGTCCCAAACCATCTTTGGCTACAACAGCCAGCTTTATACCTCTCTCCTTGTCCTTTGATTACCAATATTTTCATTCTTGACTACTCCTGAACTTTGCCACAGTAAGAGCACCTAAACCTTAACCCTGTCCTATTAACATTAGAGTTTGTGTCCTAGTTGCAGCAACAACAGATAAAAAGAATGAGAGACGAGAACGTGATCTGCTGCAGGCCTCGGGCTGCAGAGCACGGGAGAGGCACACATTGAAATAGCTGCTTAAACAATGTTTTTACCAATCTGTGTGTGAATATGCTACCTGTTTGTTTCCCAGTTGTCATGGCAGCCGGTAATTAAACCTAAAAGCACACCAAGTGTTGCTGAACACAGCAATCAGCTTCTGCTCCTCCTCCAGTTAGTCTCATATTTTGTGTTGACTGGCTGACAATATCACAAAGAGATTTAAAGACATGAAGCGCATGAGACTGGCTCATTTGCTTGCTGTAGTAACACAGTTTTACCTGGCAACAGATGGAAAGTCAGCGCCATCAAACATTTACGTTTTCAGTTTAATTTTCCTTTAGTCAGTAAATCCAATCACACTGCTCTAAAGCATGAGGCCATGGGTATCTAACTCTCTAAAGTAGAATTTTATTAAATTACTTTAAACGAAAAAACCTTTAGGAATTGTTCTAGAGGATTGTGGTGGATGTTTGCAAATTTAAAGAGTGGCAGGTGGTGGCGGTGGTGGAGGTGGAGCATTCATCAGTTGTCATAACACCATAAAGTCAAATACGGACAGGCTGTTCAATTGAAACCCAGTGTGCTCACTGATAAATTCCACTTGGTGCTGCGATTATTATTATTAGCCTTCAAATTACAGGTTGTGCTTTTGGAACAAATATAAACGGATACCTTTTAACTGCCATGACAAAGAAGAACAAAACCTTTAGAAACCACTTACCAACTCAAATTACACCTGACCTTTACCATTTACAACATCCTGAATGCCACTGATGTTGTTAGGATACTAGAATGCTGCTCGCTTATCTCAGCTCAGAAACATTTAGATGTTCCCACAATAATTACAATATTTTCAAGTTATTCACTGCAGGAAAATGTTGTAAATAAAGGTGTACTCTGTAAAGTACATGTAAAGTAGGCCCTTGCATGAATGTAATGCAGTTACATCTCTCACTTGCCCCGCTTATAAAAAGGATGCAATGTTTACAGATGTTGCCTAATCACACCACAGTAATAATGTTGCAGTTATCTTTGTGAGAACCAGTTGGGTTCAGACCACGGCCATCAAACAGACCCCAGGACCAAAGTTGACCTGGCAAAGACTCCAATCTGGCCCACTCACATTTCCAGCTTTGGAAAATGTAAAGGAGTAAAGGTATAAATATTGGAATTTTAACTGTATTTGGATATGATTTATAAAGTTTCCTACCGAAAAAGACCTCCCTCGTGGCCATGCATATCACACCAACGTAATTAAGTAACAGATAAACAACTGGGCAATGAGAAACAGAACTTTTAAATTGAATTTGCACATTTATCATGCAGAAACACTGAGGTGTACCATACTGTAAGATATCTCAGGGGCTAAATGCATAGTTAAACTTCTTTACATTTACAGAAAGGAGAGTTTCACTGGTCCAGCCCCCCTTAAGATCAAAGTAGGCTGTGTGTTCTTTTTAATTATTTTTTTTTTTTGGATGCCTCTCTTTGTTTTACATGGCTTCAGTGGTCTGAGGGATAAAACTTAGCTCAAATTGGTTAGGTAAATTGGTTAGGCTGCGAGTTTGGCACTAAATTGGGAGGGTTTCATTTAGAGGAGGTAGAAATGTTCTGATATTCAAACCATAATCTTGTTGGATGAAGTTATTATCCACCTACATTTTAAACCAATTATAAGAAGAGTTGGAACGAGGCCCATTTCACAATTTAGATGAATTGAAACTGGAATTTCCCTCTTTCGAAACAAAAGCTAAATAATGAAGCTGAATTCTTTGGGCAGGGTGTTATCTTCTGTGATTACTGCTCAGGGAAATATTTGTCTGTAGCATTAGGCTGTAATAACTTTGATTTTCAAGCGCTAACCTGCCTTAACCTTTTGTTTCCTGCAGCCCAAAGGCCGAGCCTTTTCCTCTCAGGTATGAACCAGGAGATAGGTATTCCGTCTCCATGCCAGTACAAACGATGTGTAGCTGAGTCTGAAGCATCAAACAGCATTAGGGCTGCTGACAAACATGGAGGATTAAAATAAGAATGAAGGGGAGGAAGTATTGGTTGTCTGTGCCAATCGCATCCCCTCTGATACACAAAGACTTTCTGGTAATCCCACCGCACCAGGATCCCTTTTCCTAGGTAAACCACCTGAATGGAGTGGAATCTTTGGAATGCATGCCTGTGTGTTCCTGCGCTGAAGAATATGCTATTAGGCAACTGAGTTTTAGTATTCACTAGTAAGCGTGCTTTATCATAAAAATGATGTATTTGTGGTAAAGGATGTGAGGCATTAAATCTCCTCTGGTGGGTTTAGCCTTGAGGGCGAGAGCATTTGAGCGTACGATGGGGGCATCTCCCACACGTCATCCTTCTTTCGCATTTTAGTGTTACAAAGTTAGATGGAAAAACGAATGCAGTTTTTACCAGAACTTGTTTGGTTTCTTTTTAGCAGAAAGCTCCTTGAATCACGACACTTTCAGTAATTTGAAAAAACAAAACAAACAAACCCGACAAACAACGAATGAATAAATTTATGCCTTGTTAGATACTGGGTTATGATAAAGATCCCATTTTCTAAATTGTTTAATCCTGCTGTGTGTCACAATTCTATTACTTTTAAATCAAAATTATTGTGGCTCTGACCCTTTAGTTTATTTCTTTTAAACTTCAAATACAAATAAATCACATTTTGCCCTTTTTCAGACAACAAAAAAGCCATGATATAACATAAGAAACAGAACATGAATACAGAACTATAGAAAGTCCAATTTAATGTGATTTTATATTATTGTAGATTCAGACCCAGGTCTTCAGTTTGTATAGTTCATACAGTCTGTAGTTTTCCGTGCCATTTATAATATTGGTTTCTGCTTTTCTCTTTGTTTTATACCCACATGTAATTTTCCAAAACATGTAACTAAGGAGTCTTTGCAATTAACATTAATTTACCATTACCATTACCACCACCCATTTACCGTTTCATTTTAAGACAGAAGGATGAGAATGGTGTACCAGACTCGGCAAAGCCATGCCAGTACCTGTCCTACAGAGTCTGAATCATTTCCTTTCATTTGCACAGTGCTGAGTAAGGTTTCTGTATAAGTTTATATCTGAACTAGGAGAACGCGATGATTAACATTCACGTTGAAATGTGTTACATCTCTAAGGAAAGTGTTTTCAAGAGAAAGAGAACAAGCTGCCTATAATAATATATCACAACCTCAAGTTATTCATGTCCAGCTATTAACAAATCAATGCCTATTATCAATTATGTTTCAACATCTAGCATGCTAGCCTCATTGGATTTTTTCTGTACAAAGTACACTTAAAAAAAAACCTAAGAAAATAAAATGTATATACACAAAGTGTAGTAGGCTACTAGTCGCTTAAAAGTAAATACTGTCCAGAGTTGACCTGCTTTGGTGGAGGTTTGTGTTTTCAGAGTGCTTCTTGTTTTTAGGAAAACACTAAATTTGCCACAGTAGTGTGTGTTCACACAACTGTGTGACGTGTGAACCATTCACCGTAGAATGTTTTACCTGGTATATTATGTGAACAAAAGAGTGACGTTAATGCTTCCAAAGCACAACGCGTGCACATGAGCTTTGTCTTACGCTACGTTCCTGCGCGCACTAAACAATGCTGATGACAAAAGCTGTTACGTTTTATTTTTTTATCTACCTATACAGGTGCTGGTTTTATTACAGTGTTTATTGTAAAAGAATATTTATAAATGTATTTTTATATTATTTTACCCTAATGTTAACAGTCATTGAACAGTTGTGGTCTGTGGGATCAGCTGAGTGTGTTAACATCTTACATCTTTGTTGCTTTTTATTGTCAGTCTAAAATTGATGCAACTAACTGCAACCACAGCAAAAGGATTTCAACAGTATTTTTCTTCTTTTGTCTTTTATATCCTTTTCACTTTCTTTGTGGATCAAACATGAGCTTTGGGTGGGGACAGAAAGATTACATGAGTCTTAATATAAATAGGCTAAAGGACAATACTTGAGTGAAATATTTGTTCCCTTTGGTCAGGGCTTGAACCACTGACACTCCCTAAGTGAATCACAGCTTACGCTCACGTGCTCCTCGGATTTACCCTTTTTCCAAGCTTGGAAAGTATTTCTTCTGATTGCATAGCGTGTTCTCGAGATTTTAAAACTGGAAAGTTGAAACAACGGATGCTACTGAGGATGCGTTGACCACACATTGATTTTGACTTGACATACGAAACCCAAACTAGATATAATTAACATACTAAATAAACTGATTAAAACTCCAATAAATGCTCCAAAATATGAGATTGATTATGTGTCATGGTTTGAGTAATTTTAAGAATTTATGATATAAAATGTTCATTTAAAATTGCGATTTGTTCAAAATGAGCGATTAGTTCAAAACCATAACAGTAACATCAAAACATGTTTTTGTTTAACTACAGCTTATCAAAAGAACCCGACAGAAGACCAGCACATTAAGGAGCTGAAAACTCGTAGATTTGTCTCTTTGATGACCCAACTAGGGATCAAATGGTCCAACACAATGCAGAAAAGAGTCTCACATCTATATTTTAGATATTTTAAACATTTTAAATAATTTCCTCTTTGCCCCTCATGAAGAAATTCCGTTCCTAACCTCTGAGTATTATAGCCATGCACTTAGATGAATGCCTTGGCCTATTATAACATGCCACCAAGCTATAAATATTATTATTATTATTATTATTATTATTATTATTATTATTATTATTATTATTATTATTAATTTGCTAAGACAGAAACAAGTTGAAACATGAGGCATGATTTAATCAATAGGTCGCTGCAGACATGGGGTAATGATTTAAAACATGTTTATATTGAGTTATTAGGTTTGCTATCTAATACATGTCAACTGCAAATACAAAGTCATCACTTAAGAGCCTTTGCGAATGTGTTTGATTCATCATAATACAGAACACAGTAATCAATACAATCTTGACTGGAGAAGCAGATAAATAAGAACATATGGATTATGAAATGTTTGAAGGATTTGAGGCTCTGTGAGGCAACTTGAGATTTAACTGTTTCCAAGTTTTAACAGCACACAAAGAAGCTGTAAATGAAGAGAAAAGCAAAAAGTCTGTCTTTCTTACAACAGCCTTTCAAGTGCATGTGACTTATGTCAAAATTAGTGGAACCACTGCATGACAGTCGGTGGCCACTCACTGCCTGTTGCATGCAGCACTTTGGGATAAATGACTCTGCAGCTTTACTGTAATGCATTTGATGATATACTGTGTGTCGCGTGCAAAAATACAGACAAGAAGCTAATCAAAGCACCCTGAATACATTCCAGAAATTTCAGCAAATTTCTGTGGTCAAAGCCTGAGGAGAGAGGGAAGACACAAGTTCAGCCCACACGCAAGGAGAGGTGAGGAAACCTGTAGCTTTACTCTTTGAGCTCTAGAATTGTGTGCTTGTCTACTGTGCATCTTTTTTCTGTGGCATTCACCTTTATTGCAGAGGCTGACCATAAAACATGACTTGAATGTACTTTTATTTGATAAAAATCACTTAGTTGGAGCTCCAGAAGATGTTTTGCTTGTGCTGCCGAAGGAACATATCCGCCAGTGATGATATGTAAAAACCAAAAATAAAAATCCTTCTGAAAAATAAAGTTCCTTCTAATGAATTGTGGCGTTATACGTGGACCTGTTGAGTCCGTGAGTAAAAATGTTCCGTGTGTAAGGCCCCAGTCAAATGTGTTATCAACAAGACACTGTTTGACACATTTCATTTAACTTCATGGCAGAATGGTGATGATGGAGAGTATTTAACTGAGCCAGCAATCCTCAACTTTGCCTTCTGACTTGAGGTGGTAATGCAGCTGCACCATGGATTTTCCCTACAGCAGGGATTTGTAGGGAGGAGGAGGCAGAAAAGCTTCCTTGGGGGTGAAAGGAGTTTGCGTGCATCCAAAAATAATCTTAACTCCTAACAACAATAATTCCCGAGGTGGGTGGCGTCCAACTGGCCAAAGGCAGACTGACAACACCTACTCTGCACATATTTAAAGAGTGTGTGCTTCAAACTCAGACCTAGAACCAGACTGGTGATGAAGATAGATAGGGCAAAACAGATGCATATGCTGCGTGCAAAAACTATCTGAAGTCTGACAAAGAGAAGCAGGAGCTGTTTATAATAGAGACTTCCTGATAATAATATAAAGGTATTAAGATCAGAATACCAAAGCACAGAGAAGCTGAAACATAAGACTAGCAGGACAAAGAAGAAGCTTAAGGGTCGACAATGCCTTTCTCTTCCTGCTGCAAACCTGTGCCTGTTGCCCTGGGGCCTCTGGAAGAATCCAGTACCCTGACAACATCCTACTCTTCTTCTCCACCTCCCTCTCCAACTCGGTTTCGCCGTCCCCGTCGGGTCCTGTATCCAGCCTTTCAGAGCAGGAGGCCCCCACTCAGGGAAGCTCCTGACAAGGCCTGTCGCTGTCTTCTGTTCCTGTCTGTGCTCGTCTTCCTGCAGATCTACACAGAGGAGCCACACACCTGCACAGGTTAGTTTGAGTACACTGACACGCACTGATAAATGAATCATTACGTTAATGTCTTTATCTTTCAGAAGTCACTACAAAGTCTCCTTTATGACTGAATTTGATGCCGATCAGTAAAAATTAGTGTAGAGCACTTACTCGTGTCTGGGCGAAGGGTCGTTATGGGTTTATGGCTAAATGGCTATTTTATACAAGATGTCCATACATGTTTTAACCACAAATAAGGGGAATTTAAATAGGCATTTATAGAAGTGTTGAACTTTAGTTGAACTTTGTTCTTTGAATTTGAATTTAAAATTGTCATTCTGTGGATTCACAAGATATTGGCAAATACACTGTTCATTTTTTGATCAATAATTAAGTGTTAACATACAATACTCTCTTTATATGAAATAAAAACTTCTTTTACAGTAATTGAGAGCCAATGCCCAGATCCAGCAGTGTGTCAACTTGAGGCTGGTGATGGGAGCCTAGGCACATCCCAAGGATGGACAGGGGAGGAGCCCTGGAGGATTCAAACAGTGGATCGAGGATCAGAGACACAGGTGGAGTGTGTGGTGGCATGATGGAGGACAAAGTCACTAAATGTGAACAGAGTGAATGAGAAAAGGGTAAAGGGTAAAAGAGAGGAATAGCCACACAGACAAGGTTAAGTTCGAATACTGTGTGGAGATGGTTTCCTCTTGAAAACATTTCTACATGCTAGTTTGATTGGGGATGGACAGTGGTGGTTTCCAAAGAATGTGCTCCACCTGTTCTGCCACCGCCACTGAGATGACACTCCAGCTCGACAACAGCAGTTATGTGGGACAGTGGAACGTGGATGAGTACAGTCAAAACTGATAAGAAGGGTAATATTTTCCACTGAAGATGTGTCAGGCAGATCTCAAAGTTAAACTGGTGTGACCACATTACAAACAAGGAACTGTGGAGAAGGACGAAAGCATGAAACAGATGTCACCAGAAGAGAAACAGAAATGAGAAAGGCCTAAGCTTACATGGTGTACAATGTGGCACAAAGACTTGAAGCAAATCAGTAGTGCCCGGCAAAGACACAGGATGACCTATTGTAAATAATAATGTTCAGTCAAAGGCTTACATTTTAACATTTCAAATAAATGTAACTATTTTGTGAATATTTCTGTCTGAGTGTGTAACCCTGTGGTAAAAAGTACGTATTTATTCAGAGAGTGTGTTTTTATATAGCAGCACCATCCGTACTTTGTTTGCTACACTCATTTTAACACACATCATCTGCTTTTTTAAAATAAAGAATAAATTGTTTATGCAAATGCCTCCATAAATACGACCATGCCTTACAGTACCTTTTTCCGTTAGTGTTATGCTTAAAAGATAATGTATTTTTTACTCAATGCATGTGACTAAAAGTATGTGAGTGCTTGTTTCACCACTGGTGTGCAGTAAAAACTCTTTGTATGATGACATGTTTCTGGTTTGACCTGTTCTCTGCTCCGAAACTGATCATTGTTGCAAGAAGCATTTTCAAACCAATCTTCACTCTAACTGCTATGTGAGGTAAACTGAGCAATGCCTGTGTGGGTGTTTACTGTGAGCACAGGGGTCTTTGAGTCACTGACTCATGGGTAATCCCTCAATCAGCCCACGCAGGCTGCTATAACAAACACACACAAGTCTGAGACTGTCAGGTGGAATACGCGACTGGCTGGTATCACTGTGAGAAAGTAGATGTGTTGGCACATGCCCGGTATGTCTACTTGTGTTGAGTTGTAACACCAGCTGATTTCTCTGATACAGTGTTGATGTCGTTATATATAATTTATATTCTGCATTAACTTGGATTACCTTTTGAACTTTAGACTGGAAGATTATGCTACAAAAACAAAAACTGACCAGTGGCACAGAGAAAACTGCTAAAATTAAATAAAATAAAGAGCGTAAATGCAAATATTTGTACAAAGCTTTGTGCAAAAAGCAGAATCGTGATTGGTGTGAATGTGTGTGTGAATGGGTGGATGACTGAATGTGTAGTGTAAAGCTCTTTGGGGTCCACAGGGACTAAGTAAAGAGCTATACAAATACAGACCATTTACCATTTAATTAAAGCAAATGTGTTATGTTTAATCATTTAGCTTAAAAAAGGTAATGAATTGTAATTTCATGATATTAAACTTCTTTCCAAGAGGAGATTCTATGTGACTGGGGAAATTAACGATAACTTAACAGCACAAATAACACGAAAACCATCATAAACCGTCACATTCAGTCTAGACATTCAAAACATTAGTAGTCAGAAGAGACGGCCTCAAGAAACGACAGAAAGAAGACATCTGCCTCAAGAAGATGATGTCAGTATGGACTCGTAATATTTAGCATTTGTGTCTTGCTGTTTTACATGTCTCTGCATATGATCTCATAAAATTAGTGAGTGCATGAGCTCATCGTGTCATTCAGCAATATGAGCATGTGCATCACCTCACGTCAGCAGGTCAACACACTGTCGGTTTGGAGTAGCAGATCGTGGAGCATGTATACCAGTGCACAAATGCATTTATAACCCCCTGCAGCTAATAATCACATCAAGTCTGTGCTGCAGGTCTACCCCAGTCTGCCAGCATTTACCACAATATACCATAAATCATATAAACAAGCCGAGCTGAGTGAGTTAGTGTGCCTGTGTGACTGCTGCAGAAGTGTTTTGTTGCTGATTTTATTTGGCACCTTTAACAGGAACAAAATGTAAGATATCCAAACAGCCCTTGAGGAAATACAGACACATTGAGTCCAATCGCTTTGTCAAGTGTAAAAGAAGGTCACCTGTTGAAATACCTTTTTCATGTTTTAGTGTTCAAGTGACTGAGATTCCCATATTAAGGTCATCCCCTGTCAGTGATGTGAAGAGTAAGACAAAACTGTCTGAAACCAGGCATGTAATCTGAAGCATGAGCTTTTGGCTCGTACAGAGTATTTGTATATACACTGACCTTGTTGTGTGAAACTTCAGGTTGAGTATGAACACCTACCATTGTAACAGTATATAGATGAAAGACATGGAAAAGCAGAGCAGGTCTAGTGCTCTGTGTGAAATTGTAAAAGTACAATTAGCTTTGTTTAGATAAGATCGGGCATACATATAATAAATTCACAAGCATCATAAACTATCATAGAATACACTTACGTAGTGTGTTCGTGTTTGATGTTTAAAGAGAGGACAAAAAATCTTTCACAAATTGTACACTCAAGCTTATTGATGAGGTCACGCGACGTAATCTCAAAGAAGAAACAAAGAGGAACATGGCAAGCTGTTAGTAACTATCAATAGACTCATTAAACATTGACATGTGACATTTTTGTCACAGGTGTTTTAAAAGCACACTAGCTTATGACCTCAATGGAGCTGTAAAACCTCACTCAGCTGGCATGACTGAGCTAAACAGAGCCATATTTAGACAGACAAGCACACAGAGAGATGTGGCTAAAGGCTGAGGTGATAGATTCAGCTATAGCACTGTGAGTGACTACTGAGGTGATTAAAAGTTAAAGCCTTTTAAAAAAGAAGAAGAAGAAGACATGGCGTCACCTCAGAGCAGGATGACAGTTTGATGAGCTGGAATGTCGGTTTCTGTCAGGGATTCCAAGAATGTGTGTGTGTGTGTGTGTGTGTGTGTGTGTGTGTGTGTGTGTGTGTGTGTGTGTGTGTG
>NW_005187439.1:3894782-3897883 GCF_000239375.1 Pundamilia nyererei | reverse complement strand
AATGAATTGAATTGAATTGGTGTGTGTGTGTGTGTGTGTGTGTGTGTGTGTGTGTTTGTTGACTGTTGTGTATATATGATTCACAGATGTCTTAAGAGCAATAAAATATTTACTGTAGGTGTGTACGTGTGTGCAGGTGAGCGCACAGGTGTATGACTGTGTCTTTGTTCATTTGGTTCCCACAGTGTCACATTAAGGCACAGATGACATACACTTAGTAAGTTGGTCAGACTCCGGTAAAGGAAACTGTTGTAACGTTGCAATTCTCCTTTGCCCTATTTACCCATTTGATCAAAGAAAAACAAAATAAAATCTGTGATTATTACAGTGAGTTCACACAGTGCCCTTTTTATTCAGTAAGGTTGCAAAATTTGGGAGCATCTTGTCTCCATGCTGAGCCTGGTTTCTGGTTTTGGTGTTTTTAAATTTGCATATTTTTTGTGGAAATCCCCAAGAGAGCATCCTGAAGGGTATTCCTCTGATCCAGTCTAGATAAAATAACCATGCAGGCCTGGGGGAAGGGAATGTCCATTCATCTGCTCATATATCCATCTTTTTCCAAGATACACCCTGGACAGGTCATCAGTCAATCATAGGGCTAACACAGAGACACAGATAACCACCCACATTCACATTTACAGCAAGGAATTTTCTCAGACTAAAGATGGAATGAAATGCAAGGTTGGATCAACTCATCACAGATGGCTCCAGGAAAAATGGAATATGACACACACATGCACATTAGGGAGGCAATAGCTAATATGCAGAAGTCATCCACTGGAACATCTTTTGTGGACAGGATATACATTATGTGAAGTGGAGGTGACTCCAGTGTACAGAGTCTGATCCAACCCAGCAAAGTAGGGTGACCACATGCCCCACTTCATGTGGGACACATCATTTTATTGGATCTAGTTTACCAAAGTTTGCAGACGTTGCTTAAAAAGTCCAATGACACTCGTAAAACAGTTTAACATGAAATGCAACAGAAAACAAAAATGCACACGCGTGCAAAGATTATTGTACAAGACCATTTGCACTGGGCCCATGGCAGTTCACCGTGACACAAGAAAGTGTTGTCAACTTTTAATCTCTGTGACCGACAGAAACTTGACACGGCTTGGAAAATTTGCAAGCTCGTCAACTAAAAATAGGCTGTGTGAAGATTTTGCTGTCAATCAGCCAACAATGACACTGCTCACATTGTCTGGCAGACAACCTTAACCGAGAGAAGGAAACACCCCTATTGTACGAGGAATATAAACACAGAAAGGTTATCAGATCAGAACAGGAAGCTTTTTTAGACACAAGAGATAATAATAAATGCAGTAGGTAACTCTTCTCTGTAAAAGCTGGACTCTATTTCCGATTTGTTGACTTTAAACCTTGATTTGGCTTTAGTTTACTGAACTTTTCTCATTGTGTGGTTCTCAATTAACATATCTGACATTTGTTGTGAGTGGAGAAAATCTCCATTAAGACCACAAGCATTTGTGTACCCGGCTGTACACATGTTTATTTGTACTATAAAGTAGACAAGGAGCATTTTAACATGAGATTATGTAGCGACTGACTCACCTCAGGAGCCTTCTTCAAATGGCCATTAGATAAGCCACATTTTATTTTATTTTTCGTGTTTTTCAGCTCTGGGGTTTTCCACATGTTAATGCCTGTGTCCCTGTGCGTGTATTAATGCCCAGAACTAATAGAAGCACACAGTAATTCTATTAAGGATGCATGCAAAACATATTTTCCTCTTCCTGGTTTTCATTCTGGGTTTTTTTTGCATGTTTGTGTATGAATGACTCTTTTCAGAAATAATCATGATTATCTCATAAACTCTCATGTTTTTCCTGTTGGGGAAATCCTTTGACGAAAGCTATCTGCAACCATCCTATTAACCATGTTGATAGTAAGTAAAGAGTAAGATGGAAATCATAAGTAAGCAGATTTGAGTTTGTCAGAAAGCCAAGAAGAGCTGCAGGATTCTACTAAAAGGTCTTGTAATATCATGAGGGGCTGTAATCAAACCTAACAATACAAATGGGTAATTGTTATTTTAACATAACGAAATGAAATTTTCTTCTCATATTCCCTCATTCAGCCGGTCATTCAAATTTAGTAGTTCTGTATAATAGGAAATTACATCAGCATGACACACTGTTAGCCAAATAATAAACAAATAAACAGGTTGCCAAAGCATGTCCCAACTAGTCAGACTCAGAACAGTCTTCTTTAAAGACAGACTCGAGTCCCGTTTTCTGCTTTACCGTAGAGATGTGTCTGTGGTGTACTATTTCTCTTTTGCCTATCTAGCTGATTGGCCAAGTTGTTCAGATGCACATCACCTTCACATCTCCCTTGCAGAAATCTTTGCACCATATCTGAGGTTTGCCTTTGGAACATTTTGTCTATGCCAGCTCCATAGAGGAGATGCTTGGGAGTACAGCCATCATCCATTGTCAGTACATGCCTGAGCCAGCACACCTCTGTTTCAGCAGGGTGCTGAATACTTACACTCCGGTGTAGTTAAGCATTTTTTTCTGCCCTGTAATGTTCAATACATGCTTGCAGCAGCACATATGAAAAGTGCTGAACTTCAGTTTCTGTCATATCAGTGTTCAGGTTTCGCTGTCTTACAGGAGAATACGTGTACTCGATCTTGATATAGTCTGTCATTAGTCTGTCACTTTTCGTTGGTATACCTTGTACCAGTTTGTCCTGTTGGTGCAAAGACGTGGCCCTCTTTCACTCCACTGTAGATCACGAACTTGTCTGAAGTTTTCCAGTTGATGAAGTCGAGTAGCTGGTTTGCTAACCAATCTTGCAGAGGCTCTAGAAGCGGTTGTCCCTGCTGTAAGGTTTATAAAGGTGATGAAGAGTGGCTGCTTCTATTCTCTGCAGCTTTCGAAAGGAGAAACTCATTTGATCTGTTGGTTTGGAATCTATCTATCTATCTATCTATCTATCTATCTATCTATCTATCTATCTATCTATCTATCTATCTATCTATCTATCTATCTTTAGATATCTATCTATCTATCTATCTATCTATCTATCTATCTATCTATCTATCTATCTATCTATCTATCTATCTATCT
>NW_005187439.1:3854954-3894613 GCF_000239375.1 Pundamilia nyererei | reverse complement strand
TATATATATGTACATACATACATATATATATATACAGCTGTTATACAATTGAAAAGCTTTGTGCAGTTTTTCCTGGAAAGTCAGGTAGCTGCTGTGGATAACTGAAAGATTGTTCATACAACTACAAAATAATATTATATCTCTTCAAAGATGTCAGTAACTCTATTTTAAAACGACTACAGTCATAATTTCTTCTGAACTGTCTCTGTTTCCTGACAGTAAGAAATTCATCTACATTTAGCTACATTTTCCTAGAAGGAATCTTTTTGTCACTGTGTATGATCAAACTTTTGCCTAAGTGTAGACACCTCTGAATTTTTCCAGGTGCTGATGTTAGTCCAGCAGTTACAGGAAAAGGGGGAAAAATGAGTGACACAGCAGCATCGTTTTTCTAGCTAAGACGAGTCTGGGTATTTGTGTTAATGATGGTTACTCGGAGTCAGAGCAGGTTACTCAGAGCTCGCTGAGGCCCCCCGGCCCCATTCTTTCCTCCCCCTCACACGTGCTCATCCAATCAGATCAAGAGAAAAAAGCAAACAAACAAACAAACACACAAAAAAGATTTGATGCTTCCTTTTTGGCTTTAAAACAGTCCAAACGTAACACTTTAAGGAACAGAGAGATTGTTTCATACTACTACCAATAATACATTTTAAAGTGTTTTTTCATAAAGTTTATCATCAGTGTGCACGCTTTTCACTAAATGCATTCTCTTGCAATTTTCTGTCTCGCTTTACAGATTTAAATTTCGTAGCAAACTTGCAATACAGAAATCCTCAGAAAGAAGATGACCATAGTTGGGTGAGTTGTACAAGAAAGATCAAATATTTTTACTTCGTGCTACGATGCTGCCCTGAAAAGATGGATTTATGGGATTAAGCAGACAAAAGTGATGACAGAAGCAGTGTCGGTAACTGTAGGATGCCCTGTTGCTGGAATCCCCAAAATTTCTAGACAGGAGGTGACGATTGCAAAGTCAGCAGTACAGTAGTCACAATAGACCCATTCATGGGAAACAGCCTAGGCTGAAATATGCTGGATTTATCCTTTGAATTCGTTTTGTTGTTAGAGCTACAGTAAAAAGGGGTTGTGTGCTAATGCACCCCTTCCTCCCCCTGCAGCTGTCGCCTGGACGCTGCTCGGTCCGGCACGTAGGCCAGTTCACATGGCAGCACGCCAGTAACGGGGGGAGCAGTGTCAATTAGAAGCGTCTTTGATCAGCATTACTGCATCACAGTGACCCACATGGTCAGTCTGACGGATATGTGATTGGAGAAAATGACGGATAGTATGATGTGTGTGCAGAGTGACCACGATTCCTGGTTTAAAGGGTCAGAAACAAAGAAAACACAATGAGAAAGCACGAGCAGACATTAAAAGAAACATGTGGTCGACACTGCAAACAAAACTGTTTAAAGAAGAAAAAGCTTTTGTGCTTCGCTGGGTCATATTTTACAGTAAAAGTGGAAATATGTAAACGCTGTCAAAGAGTTCAGACAGCAGACAGAGCTGTGTGGTCATCTCAGTCGGAAATAAAACATGAGCAGCAGACGATTTGAATAGTATGTGGGAGGTTTTGCACAGCAGTGTTACTGTCAGGGTGGAAAAGACGTTACACTACTGAGTCAAAGGAAGCTTACGGAGAAAAACTTTTTTCCGACTTTTTCACCTCTTTCTAAAATGATCAAAACCCCATTTACTGCATAGCTGGCTACCAAATGTAATTAAAAAAAAAAGCATAGAATAAAGTAATCGCTTCTTCAGTGACCTGAGTGAAGATGGGAACTTTTGTGGGATTTTGTCTTCAAAGCATTTAAGTTTATTTACATTTAACCCGAGTCTGGCTTTCCACAACCTCACATAGTCTGAGCAGACAATGAAATGATCTTTAAAACACGTTTTCAAGTTTTTAGTCAGCCATCGTTGAGGTTTAACTTTCATACGTTAGCAATTTAGCACATATAAATCTTAGAAAAGAAAAAACACGATACATCTCTGTTAGCTCTGTGATTGCAATGCCGTGTAAACAGCTGCACAGGACTCTGCTGAGCTTAGGAAAACCCAGGTGTTTTTGTGCCTTTTTCTTATTTGTATGTCATCTAGCTTTTTCAGCTTGCAGGCAGTTTGTCCTGTTTGTCTGCTTACAAGGAAAGACCTGGGTCTCTATGTTCCTCTTTTTTTCTCTTCACCTTTTGCTTATCTGGTCTCAGCAGATGCGCCTCCTCACTAAGCCAGGCTCTGGTGGAGGTCACTGACTGTTGAAAGGCAGTTGTTCTATCCAAGTGTTTGATCATATTTGCTGTGTAATATGAAACCTCTTCACATGATTGTTGGATTGCATTTCACTAAAAATAATGACATGCGCATTTTTATGCAAATTTACAGCAGTCTGTTGAACTAACAGATTGAGTATTATTTGTTGTCAGAAACAAAGTAAAATTGTGTTTTTTACCTCGTAATACAAGAAAACGCTTACAAAAGGAGCTGCCATGTAAGGCGCAGGAACAGTCACGTTTTAATCTGGTGATTTGTCATGGTGATACTCCTCTTAGTGAGATCAGAATCTCTAACTAGACATGAGGAAATAAAGTTTACAAAAAATAAGGCACTAGGGGCTCCTGATTGTTGCAGATATTAATTTGTTTTCGCTGCAGACCCGCTGATAGAAGTAAGAATTTCCTATCATGCATCTGTAAGAAGCTAAGTAAGCGATAAGAAGGTAAGTAGGTATGTTTGCGATGTGATGTGCATGTATTAACTTGTTATATTGTAACTGTTTGGATGTGCTTGAGCAAAGAGAATATTTTAATCCATAAAATAGTGCTGACTGCACACTGTGAACATCTGGTCTGCTCAGCCTTTACACCCGACCTAACGGGGAAGGGTTAAACACAGAGGAGACATCATGGACTTCAGCTTTTTGGTCTGGTGAAACAGTGCACCTAACTTAAACAGGCTTCCCTCCATATAGTCTTCATTTATAAAGTGCCCTGGAAACCAGATTTACAGTTAAAAGGTGTATTCTCCCATTTCAGGACAGCGAGTGAGTATTTAAAAAGAGAGAGAGAGAGAAAGTGGACAGTATATCATTTTTTTGTTTTTTAACATACAGCCAGGGACCGTACAAAAGTGACCCCCCCTTAGTAGTTTTTGGTTTTAGTGTCCCTGATTTACACTAAGATATTGATCCTGTTACCAGTTTGCTAACATAAATCACTATACTTACACTATTAGCAGCAACCTTTGGCACTGTTAAATATAGAACAGCTTTTTAGAGTAGGGCTCCAAGGTGTTTCATGTCCACTTTAAAGTACAGCTCCGGGCAGATGATACCCTTGCAGACATTTTGTGTGGCTTGCAAATGCAACAAGACAGAGTGAAGCATCCACAGGTGGATGAGATTTAGCTGTGGGCTATGCGTTTGCTGGACATGCTGCATGCTTCTGCCAGTTTGTCTGTTTTTGTTGCCTTTTCGGGTTCCTGGTACACAAAGTTATTCAGTGTAATTGATCACCTAGATCTGGACAGATTACCTGGAGTATTTAAAAGCTGTGCGTCTGAGCATTTGCTCTCCCTTCATCCATCCATCAATTCTAGATGCTCTATGAATCATTCGGTTCTTGAGAATCTGAGTTGGTATCAGTGATGAAACTGCACGTACACAATTGTTACACAACTTTGGCTTAAGAAGTCATGATGAATGAAGACAAGTTTACTTTTACTGTGAAAAAAGGAACTTCCGTATGTTTGTATTTATTTATCACTGATCACACTGGTGACTAGGCTTGTATACTGACGCAGAGAAAGAATAGAGAAAGATTGATTTAGAGATAATATATTCACTTTAAAAAAACAAAAAGGTAAGCAACCATTCATGATTTTTAATCATGCATTTCTTGACCAGGGTGTTCTTGATGTTTCAGTTCACTTGATTATTTGACACTGTATTCAAAAAGAGTCACTGAGGAAACCATAATTTACTGAAAAGACAGGAAATGACATCACACTTGACTAAAAACAATCCACAGTACAGCAGAACAAGCATATAGCAGATAGCATAGAAGTCCTGCTCTTTATGACTCTGAAATGTACCTGTGTCAATGAGTGTATTCTTCAACTTCAATTTCATGCTTTGGAAGTAGAGGAAAGGGAACTCTTGTTAGCGGCACAGGGTTTCAGGCTGCTTCAGCTGGATGTTCTCGCTTCAGTGATGTTACACCAAAACTCCAAGTGGACTCCAGTTGCATCCTAGAGGATGAATCTGAAGTTGGTTTTTAGCACTAAACAATGCTAACACCCAATGTAAAGATCACAGCTAAAAGAAAAGAGGTAATAACAGGACTTTCAAGGAGGATACAAACAACAGCAGCCATGGAGGGATCTGCTCAGCGGTGCACAAGAAGATGACCTTGAAGGGGAGATCAGCCAAAATTGAAATAATGTTGAGTTGTATGGGTTGAGTCCAGGAGACTTTTGATCAGATCTTGCATGTAGTACCTATTAAACAAATTTGATGTTACTTTAATCTTACTTTTCCATTCTAACTACATAAAAGTGGCTCTTTGGGTGCTCGGGTTCACAGTTTTTCAGGATTTTCTCTGACATAATACCTGAGTTTTCTGAAATAAACACTTTTTCTCAAACTGTGCCTCAGTCTACAATTCAAACTCCTTAAGATCTGCATGTCTCTTAAACATAATATGCCTCTGTGGATAAACCCACCAACCCACAGACACAGAACACTGAGTATGGGGCAGAGAGCCGGACCAGCCCACTGGCCACCAAGATATTTCTGTATGAGGTCTAATTTCAGTCAATTTTGCTGTTAGTGAACAGTTCATCAGACAACCAGTGGCTTGCCTCATCGCATGCTGTATTTGGAAAGACTGGTCCAAAAGATTCTGACAGCATGAATGTGTTTAGGAATCTCACACCCTGCTGATGAAAAAGGTGAAACTTGTTGCGACACATCTCTCAGCCATGTTATCCTCTATTCACCCAGACATTCAGTCAAGGTTCCCACTGCTTGTCTGAGTGTTTGCCTTTGTGTTTAGGCATTTTGCAATAAGGACACAGATTCATCAGCTGTCTAATGGCTCTTGCTAATTCAATCGATTGCGCAAAATCAAGATACACCCTTCAGTAGAATTTAATTATAAGTGGATATCTGTACTCCCAAAGATATTTATACACCTTCAATCAATTAACATTAAATCACCAAGACATGGGTAAAACAGTAAGTTCTTGCACAGGCTCCTCTTATATATTAATCCCAGTATAGTCGAATTTTTGGGACTGACTGGAAAATGAAAGTGCAGAATCAGGTTTAGGTTGCAGTAAGTACAAATATGTCGGTGTGACGTAATACTAATTGTGTTCTCGGTTTCTGATAGATCAATGCTTCAGATGCTTCTAATGCTTTTGATGCCTAAGATGCATAAAGTTCTTTTGATTTTTTCCAACCAAAGATCACAGTTGAACAAAAGCAAAGGAATCAAACGTATTTCAAACATGCAGGAAGTGTACAGAACAAGTTTTAGACGTCTGCTGAGACTGAAACCGAGAGAAAACGTGACAGCATGTTTGAGCACTGAATTATGAAAATATCCCAATCAAAATCCATATCATTATCCGTGCCATTTAGCAGTTCCTGCATGAATTCATAAAGTACCTTCAAAAATTTTGTGTTTCCAAGATGTCTTGACCCTAAATATGAAGGCGTTTACAACTCATATCGCCAACCAACCTAAATGTTTGAGTTGTGCAACTGTCAATTTCGCTGACAGTTGAGCAACTCTCACATTTCTTTTAGTCTTGCTTTGTTTCATGTGGGTGATGACTGCATAATTGCAATGAAAGGAATACTGTGAAGAGAATCCAGGCATTTTTCAGCTTCAAAGAGGAAGTTACAGCCACTTCAAAGTAATACTGATGGGAATCTGTGATGATAATTGGCTTCAGTCACGTGTATGCTGATACTGCACGTGGAAAGTGCAGGTAGTAATGAATGGAAGCTTTAATGCAGTTGTTGGGAGTGTAGGTGCAAATAGTTTCCTGCCCACACAGTTTGCAAATGCAGGAATAAAAAGTGCCAGTATGCAAGACGAGGCAAGACAAGGTACATCTATTAAAGCACATGGGCTTAATATAGTGGAGTAAAAACATAAAAACACAAAAACGAAATAGCAGTCTGTTTCCCTTTTAAATAAAAGAAGAGTGAGATGGTTCATAAAGAATATTTCAGGATCTATCATAAGTTTCTAACCCAGATTTAAATATGGTCTTTTCCAAGATGCCACTATCTAAGATGTGTCATGTAAACCTTTTTTGAACAACATAATTAAATCAGTTAAAAGTGTGATGGTCTACATTAGGACACAGTAGAGAAGTGCTGGCACAATCAAATATTAATTTTGACCGAGATGATTAACTGTAAAAACGTATCTTTTGCATTCCCTGTTTGGTCTGGTTAGCTGCTAAAATCTTCTCACTTTCACCACTTATTTTCACATCCAATAAACATTAGGGTTAAAGTTTGTCCTAGACATGTTAGATTAGTTAGAGACCCAACTATTGGCCTGCTATGGCAAGCTAGTTAATATCTTAAAAGAGAGCCAGAAATGTCCTTTAGTCCTGACATACTCAGAGCCCATGCTGAAACCTGATAGTCATATTCATTGTGTTAAGTTTTTTTGTTTTTTTACTTTTTATTGGATTTCTTTTGGCAAATTATTGATTTTTGGAAAGTGCTTTGTCTTCACTCATCTAAGAAGTCACTTAGATAAGTGGTGAAATGTTTCTCCCATTAAAAATGTCACGTGCAGATGAACAGAATCAACCTACTTTGCATAAACAGGCCATTATCCATGACGCCTGTGCAGTTGCCATTGTGAATGTTACCAAATGTCCAATGCTAAATTAATTCTGTAATAATTCTGCTACTAAATGAGCTAGAAGGCCAAAGGATCTTCAGCATCATATACAGTAAAAGTTTAGACCACAGCATGATTATCGTTAAACAGTCTCTTGCTTCAGACAGTCTATGCATCACAATGATCATCATCCTCTCTTTGTCTATCACAGCTTGGGAATTATCATCTTTGTCACACTGGCGGTTATGCTGACACAAGTCAGTATACGGTACATTCTTGGCTCTGTGTGACCATCAGCCAGAAACAACATTCGCATTTACACTGGCACCCCCTCAGCAATGGTCACTTGGGCTGGGATTACCTCTGTGGTCATTGGCTTTATCATGCCATCGTGTGTTTAAAGTATCTGTTTTGTGGGGGATCCAGCTACAGATCCAGTAGCTGTTGCCTGTGTCCATACCATTGTTCAGACATGCAGAGTCAGTCAGGTCTGTCACTGATGCAGCCACTCACATCCTTGGTCAAACGTACTGTCAATGATTTTATCACCTTGTGTAGAAATTAGGCACAAAAAAATGTACATATATACAGTGGGATGCAAAAGTTTGGGCAACCTTGTTAATAATTCTTATTTTCCTGTATACATTGTTGGTTGTTACAATAAAAAAAAAAAAAGTCAGTTAAATATATGATATAGGAAACACACACAGTGATATTTGAGAAGTGAAATGAAGTTTATTGGATTTACAGAAAGTGTGCAGTAATTGTTTAAACAAAATCAGGCAGGTGCATAAATTTGGGCACCACAAAAAAAAGAAAAGAAAAGAAAAGAAAAGAAAAGAAAAGATAAGAAAAGAAAAGGAAATGAAATCAATATTTAGTAGATCCACCTTTTGCAGAAATTACAGCCTCTAAACGCTTCCTGTAGCTTCCAATGAGAGTCTGGATTGTGGTTGAAGGTATTTTGGACCATTCCTCTTTACAAAACATCTCTAGTTCATTCAGGTTTGATGGCTTCCGAGCATGGACAGCTCTCTTTAACTCACACCACAGATTTTCAATAATATTCAGGTCTGTGGACTGAGATGGCCTTGTTCTTCTGCATGAATGCCTTAGTGGATCGAGAGCAGTTTTTCGGGTCGTTGTTTTGTTGAAAGATCCAGCCCCGGCGCAGCTTCAGCTTTGTCACTGATTCCTGGACATTGGTCTCCAGAATCTGCTGATACTGAGTGGAATCCATGTGTCCCTCAACTTTGACAAGATTCCCAGTCCCTGCACTGGCCACACAGCCCCACAGCATGATGGAGCCACCACCATATTTCTCTGTAGGTAGCAGGTGTTTTTCTTGGAATGCTGCGTTTTTTTCCTCCATGCATAACGCCCCTTGTTATGCCCAAATAACTCAATTTTAGTTTCATCAGTCCACAGCACCTTATTCCAGAATGAAGCTGGCTTGTCCAAAATTGCTTTAGCATACCTCAAAAGGCTCTGTTTGTGCTGTGGGCAGAGAAAAGGCTTCCTCTGCATCACTCTCGCATACAGCATCTTCTTGTGTAAAGTGCGCCGAATGGATGAACGATGCACAGTGACTCCATCTGCTGCAACATGATGTTGTAGGTCTTTGGTGCTGGTCTGTGGGTCGACTGACTGTTCTCACCATTCGTCGCTTCTGTGTAGCCGAGATTTTTCTTGGTCTGCCGCTCCGAGCCTCAACTTGAACTGAGCCTGTGGTCTTCCATTTCCTCAATATATTCCTAACTGTGGAAACAGACAGCTGAAATCTCTGAGCTTTCTGTATCCTTCCCCTAAACCATGATGGTGAACAATCTTTGTCTTCAGGTCATTTGAGAGTTGTTTTGAGACCCCCATGTTGCTACTCTTCAGAGAAAATTAAAAGAGGAGGGAAACTTACAATTGTCCCCCTTAAATACTCTTTCTCATTATTGGATTCACCTGTGTATGTAGGTCAGGGGTCACTAAGGTTACCAAGCCAATTTTAGGTCCAATAATTAGTTCTAAAGGTTTTGGAATCAATAAAATGACAACAGTGCCCAAATTTATGCACCTGCCTGATTTTGTTTAAACAATTCTTGCACACTTTCTGTAAATCCAATAAACTTCATTTCACTTCTCAAATATCACTGTGTGTTTCTCCTATATGATATATTTAACTGACATTTTTTATTGTAACAACCAACGATTTATACAGGAAAATAATGGTTGCCCAAACTTTTGCATCCTACTGTAAGTACAACAAACAAAGTCGTCTGGCTGAGGAACACATCCATGGTCTTTTTTGTTGTGCAATCTTCAGGTGCTTAAAGGTGGCCCTAGTGTGCTCGGGAGCAGACATGATAACAAGTTTTTCCATTGCTTTTGTTTTATCTACAACACAGGACAGGCATCTTGGCTGCCAGACAAATTCAAATAAGATAAAGCCAATGAGTGATATAACCAAAGTAACAGGGCACCATTGGTGTCCTTTGCATGTGCAGGTTACACAACGTCAAAGAAATCCGTTAAAAAAAACAAGGAAAAAATCACTACGATGTCAGATTGTGAAAAGCAGAGCTAACCTAATCGTAATCATACTGTGGTCTGACTGTTCACGTTATACTGAAGATGATTACACAAATCTGCAATGTTCATGTCTGTTAAATTAAAGACAAAATAAGTCAAAATAGATCTATAAACTTCTCTTTGTTTATTTTTGGTGGTATCGATGCCCTGGCCTTGAAAATTTTGATTTGGCATTTAAAATTAGTATTCTGGCTTATTTAAAAGCAGAGACAGAAAATAAATCAAATTCTTCTTTCTATCTTTTACAAAAAAATGTCGTTTTGTTCAGTGTTATTTAATTAAAATGGGTGATTCTGAAAAACCAGAGTTACAGTTACATTCAAGAAGGGTTAGGTTAGAAACGCAAAGCTTTTTTGTGTTCCTTGTTAGGGACAATTGTGCAGGACTCATTTGAGTAATACTTTAGCAACCTTTTTGTAAGTTTTTGCATTTTTAGTGGTCGTCTTAAAACAGGAAAAGGTTGAAAATCTTTCTACATCTACCCAAAGAGTGAATAAAAATAAAAAAGTATAAAAGCAAAACGCCAACATGGTGCACAAACTGTGTCACAGCCTTAACCTACTACTTCCTTGTGCAGTAGAAGAAATAATATACCTATTGTGACTCTGTGGACTGGAGAAATTGATGGAAATGAGGAAGATAAAAATTTAATCTGCAAAGAAATCTGCACCATTTAAAGTATTTTTGCACATCCTCCATGGATGTTTGCTAATGTCATACTAAAACTATATCCAAAACTGCTCAAACAATACACACAGATGGGAATAAAGTTGCACAATACTTCTTGTTATTCATTTCATTATGTTGTCAGTTTGTTTCTTCCTCATTTTTGAGGCAATGTCAAATCCTGTGCAAAATGCACGTAAACCTCATCTAGTTTCTTTCGAAAAAGATAATCTCTGCATTATATCACAAACCAGCCGTGTGAAACAAAGGCCGAAGTCATCTCTCTCAGTCCTTTGCCAACTGTACTTGGGAGTAGGTGGAGGAAGAGATTTCTTTTTTTCCCCTGTAAATGTTTGGCGGTTTAGCTGTAAACAATAAGAAACCTTCAAACAATGATTATTATCATAAGTCAAAGAGATTGTTTCCTTGAATCGTCAACCTCACCTCCCTGAGTGAAATGACCTTGAAGTACCTAAATGAATGCATGTGCTTTGAAGTACCTCAGACACACTTTTTAGGTTTTCTAAACATTGTGGTTTCAAATCCAGCTGCACGCTGTAAGAAGAAAAAAGAAGAGAAAAGTCAAAATAGCAAGGCACTATGATTCCATCGCGTTTTGATTTTCTTACCTGTTATTGTTGACTTTCAGCTCAGCTTTCACTGTCTTGTTACTGTACAACCCCTGTTGGTTCCAAGCCCAGTGGCATTGGTTGCATTTGGTGTAAAAATCTGCTACTGTACTGTCTCATGACCTATTTACCACTATTTGCTTAGAAAGCTGCACTCTTCCTCAAAATCCTAACCCGGTCAGGTCTATGCACACACGATTATAGCCTCTTCCATTGTGATATGTTTTATTACGTTTCAAAGTTAAAATTGTAAGCAAGCATTGCTAATTGCTAATTTTGCATCATTTTGCATCATTTTGCATCATTTTGATAGTGCCAGTTAGTAAGAACAATTCCCCCCTTGGTCTTTCAAGCTACTTTAGGTTTTGTGTAGAAAAGCTGGCCTGCACAGAGCCGTGAACAAAGCCTCATTAAACACTTTCAGCAAGAAATGGATTGGCAACTGTAAGCTACGCTGTGAATGCCAAGTGTTTATACGGTAGTTGTTCTGAATAGCTAAAGCTCATCTAAAACTGTTCTGTGGAAGACAATGAGAACGGTTTGTTTTTTTTGTTTTTTATGCTGAAGCACAACTGTTAATGGTGTTTCATTGATTGAACACATCAGGCTAATCATCCTATGACATAGTTGGCAGCATTTTAGTGGTTGAACATACCCTTTGTTTGAAGCGTCCAGTTTCCAAACATGCTGAAGCCCTTCATCAGCCAAGATCGGTGGTTAATCTGCAGGTAGGTTTAAAAGTCTGGTGAAAAGCCTAAAAACAGAAGAACAGATTTAGCCTTGAGGTCGAAATACATTTTCCAGGCTGCATTAGAGCTAAGCTGACGCCTTATAAATATAAACTCTCCCTTAATTTATTAATAAAACATGGTGATTAATGTTAAATGCCCCAGTCTGTGCACAAATCAGCATCTAACCTCTGTAACAGTGGACAGGAATTACAGGAGTTTTAAAATTAAAATACTGAGACTCAACCAGAGTGTAGGAAAGATTTTGTTGCAGGTTTCAAATACAAGAAGCCAAATCTGAAACTACAAACAGAAAAGAAACAGCTCACATTTGAATTTTATAAACGCTTACTTTTTGTCAAGCTGAATCTTTCTGGATTAGATTGTGAAAGAAAGTGAAATTCCCTACAGGGCAGATCAGCTATGCTAAAAGATAATCTGGCAGTGTACAGTGAAACTGCAGGTTGATGCAATCCACTTCCAGAGAACTGTTGGCTTTACAAAGGGCGTAAATATACACCGTTTTCACTTGAAAAGGCATGAGTTATGCATGGAAAAAGAAAAAAGAAAGAAAATTATTTTATTAGATTTTTTTTTACAGTTTCTATTGACCATTTAAGACAGTTTTATACATTACACTTTGACTCAAAAACCAAGCATTATTCTTTTATTTTTTTGACTTTCTTGAAAAACCCTGAATGAAATGAGCAAATGAAGCTAATTTGGATGACTTATTAGTACCGGGTTGGTTGCCTTTTGCCTTTAGAACTACCTTAACTCTTTGTGACATAGATCATAAGCTGCTGGAAACATTCCTCAAAGATTTTGGTCCATATTGATAAGACTGCTTCACATAGTTGCTGCAGATTTATCTCCATCATGCAAATATCCCGTTGCTCTATATTCCAAAGTTGTTCTAATGGATTGAGATCTGATTACTGTGTACAATGTATTTGAGTAGAGTGAACTCTTTGTCATGTTCAAGGAACTAGTTATACATGATATGAGCTTCCTGTCATAGCATGTTATCCTGCTGAAATCAGCCAGCTGAATATGGGTTCACTGTGATATTAAAGAGGTGGACATGGTCAACAATAGGCTGCGGTATTTAAACAATGCTTAACTGATACTAAGGACCAAGCAGCCTGAACTGTTGGTACAAGGTAGGCTGAATCCTGACTTATGGAAACTGAGGCTTCATTCAAACTGCAGCCTCAGTTTCCTGTTCTTAGCTAACAGGAGTGTGGTCTTCTGCTGCTGTACCCAACTGCTTCAAGGTTCAACATGTTGTGCATTCAGAGATTGTCTTCTGCATACCTTAGCTGTATAAGAGATTTTAATCAGTTCCATTTCAATTCAATTCTATTTATCTAATGCCAATTCACAACTATAGTCACATCATAACACTTCACAATGTCAGTTAAAGATCTTACAATGTTAGAAGGAACCCCCAGCGATGAGATGACCCCTTATAAGCAAGCACTCGGCAACAGGGGAAACGAAAAACTCAGCAGAACCAGGCTCAGGAAGGGGCGAAAAGAAATCATTCCAGAAGAAACGCAAAGCCTCCAGCAGGGGATCCAACCCTAACCCTATGCTTTCATTAAAAAGGAAAGTTTTAAGCTTAATCGTAAAGGGTGTCTGCCTCCCATTCAACACAAATCAACCTGCAGTCTGAGAGGAAAGTGCTCTGTTGGGATGAAAAGGTCCTATGATATGATATGATGATCTCTGTACTGTATGTGAGGAGAATGATTTTTAAGTGTAATTCTGAATTTAACAGGGAACCAATGAAGAGAAACTAACATGGTAGAAATAAGCTTTCTACATCCAGTTAGTACTCTCACTGCAGTGTCTTGGAACAAAAGAGGATTTTTCAGGGTGTTGCTAATTTTAGCAATATTGTGCAAATTGTTATGTCAGTGGCACTGGTGGTTTGCACTGTTGCCTCACAGGAAGTGGCAATAGTGGAGTTTGCATGTTCTCCCCATGTTTGCGTGGGTTTTCTGATACTCTGGCTTCCTCTCACAGTTGAAAGACATGCCGTCAGCGGGGTTAGGTTAACTGGTTATCCTAAACTACCTATAGGTGTGAATGTGAATATGAATGGTTGCCTGTCACTCTGTGTCAGCTCTGGGACAGACTGGTGACCTGATGTACCCTCGCTCTCGCGTTATGACAGCTGGGATAAGCTCCAGCCTCCCTTTGATCCTGAATTGGATACAATTTCAATTAATGCTGCCTCTTATGAGGTGGAAGCAGTCTGGCCATTCTCCTCTGACCATTTCCTCAAACAAAAACTGTATATTTTCTCTTTTATGAGCCTTTTTCTGTAAACCAAAGATATGGTTGTATGTGAAAATTCCAGTAGACAAGCAGTTCAGCAGGTTGTCTTCACCATGTCTATGTGGTAAATGTGATTGGCTGATTAGATATTTGCATTAACAAACAATTGAGCATGAGTACCTACTGAACTGGCCATAAGAAAAAACAGAATATATCTGCTAATAGTATTAATATCCAGATTTCTAACAGTCTCAAAATATAGTCACAAATCAGCAATCAGAACAACTCAGCCTCAACAACAACAACAACAACAACAATACAGTTTTTACAAAATTACACGCTAGATCTATCTCTCAGAGTGTGGACTACTCTAACAGCATAACATAATTTCACCACTCACAATGACCCACAGCTCAGGGTGACAAAAATCACATGTTGGAAAACACATCAAAACTCCCCTCCGTCAATATCTGTTTTAGGGAAGCACAGGGTAGAATAAAAATTCCGAGTCACGTTTTCACATGTCTTACGATCCTAGTTTTGATTTGACTTTTTTTCTGTTCTCTCAAACACATGAAGAAAACACAAGATCAAAGGATGATTTGATCATGTGGCAGCAGGGCTTGTTCAGAACTCAGCTGTTGTAGTGTGATTACTTCAGAGAAGGATGCCAGTGAGATGAGCCTAACACAGCAGATTTGTGTTAGGCTCCCTGATTTGCCTGCAGTAGTCTGCTGGAAACCAAGGCCTATGTTAAGACACCGACATAAGCTTGGAGTGTCTGCACAAGCACAAGGCTATCGTGGACGTTTGACTTGGCCTAAAAAAGCCCGTGTGCACTCCCACCAGCCGGCCAGTTTGGGGAGTGCACAACGCTGTGTAACTAGTGTGCAGAGAGAGAAAAAAAGCATGCTGGCCTTTGTATTTCACGTTTGTGTACTCCGTCCTGTGCTGGCAGACTCTTTGACTACATATTTGTATTTGTTTGTATTGATTTTTGTTCATGTGAACTGCATGCTGGGCATAGCATTACGCAAAGCAACAGACAAGGATTTTTGCTCATACTGGTGATTGTTATGTGTGAATACAGTGATCACAAACTGGAGTTCGTGGCCTGTCTCTGGTTTTCCTTTCTGTCACATTCAACTTTCACTTGAATTTAAATTTAAGCTGGAACTAAACAGAACAAAAGGCCAAAATCTTTGTTATTTGTTGTTATTTGTTCACTTTGAGTTTGTATGAATCCTTGTTCTTCTGCATGCAAATAAGCTGCCACACCAAAGTTACTGTAGTCAGCCTCACTGTTTCCAGGTCAGCATTTGGAGAAGTCATTTAGCTGTAACACTGTAATTTGGGAATTGGAGGATTTCCTAAGGAAAAAAAAAGAACTGTCTGACTGAACGTGAATCATTTTTATTTTTATTTCAAAGTATAGGTTAGAGAAGTGGCATTTACGTTTACGTAAATTACAGTTTACTTTTAATCACAGCAGGATATGTTTTCACTCTTTGGCATGAAATGTGTGTGTGTCACTCAAGGTGTGGGAAGGAAGTTGCATTTGTTTTTCCCCCTTAATCTGCCCCCCCCCTTTTTTTCATAATCTACATGGCACACATTTAAATAGTATTTTTTACATTTTCACATTCAGCCATTCAAACTCGAACCTGAGAAAGGTTCGAGTTTGAGTGCTCAATAACAATAACATCCTCATGTTTATTTGAAGGAAGTTTCCACTAACATAACTGTCGCATGTTGCTGACAACATACTGTAGAGCGTAAAGTGTTTAGAGTAAACTGAAACCTTGGGGCTCTCCCCAAAGATTTCAGGATGTCATGTGAGTACCATGTGAAGGTTAATTTTTATAAAGTGTCCAACAACCAAATATGTGTGACCTTGTTGATGAAAATATGGGATTTTTTTTTTAATTCTGGGAGAAAAAAAAACTTTTTATTTTATATCTAACAACAATATATGACAGTTTAGTGGTCTACCATTAAACCAATATTTTAAAAATTCGCAAATTAAATGATCAACATTTATATTTAGCATTATATTCATATTATAATTGTAAGTGATTTTAAATATAATTAAGATTAAATTCGCTCATTTGATTGGTTCAAATACTGAATAGTCTTTTAATGTGGGGAATGTAGAATGTAGTCATTCTACCAAGCCCTGATGATTCAGCTTCCATCCGCAGCCTGCTCGGTCAGAGCCTTGGCACATACGACATATAAAAAATTTTTAAAAGGTTTTTTTTCCTCACTTGTGCAATACAGGGAGTGGCTTGCAGTGTAGAAAGGCGTGGTTAAAGTGAACAACCTGGGTTTCGAATGTATAAATTCGAGGTCTTGGCGCCTGGAGTATATCTGACTTGCAGCAAACTACGAGCAAGCGAAACAAACAAATCCTAGAGAAAGCGACTCAAAACTACGAGAAAATGTACGCACGGTCAAACAGCACGACTCTGACTGTTGAGCAGGAGAGATTCGCCTCATGCAGGATGACGAGCCGAAGCACGGAGCCGGAGGTTTTTACCTTTGAGCGGGTACCGGCTCAGGCAACCGCCGTGCGCTCCTACGTGCCCATCCGGCCGAAGAAGCGCTGCACCCGGGTCATGTACCCCGCTAAAGTCCGCATGCACCTTCCTCCTCCAGAGAAAAGCCAGGCCAAGCGCTGGCTGGTCATCCTGTGCCTTGTGGTGCTGTGGCAGATCTACACCGAAGATCCTTGCACAGAGACGGCGCTGGGAAACACGGAGAGCCCGATCGGCGACTACCAGGGTTTCTCCTTCCAGTCAGCGGAGGAGCAGGCTTGCCAGCTCTCAGACCTGTGCGCCAAACCCGAACTGATGTCAGCCACACCGAGCAGCTGTGAGGACGGCGGATCATCCAACGAGCAGATAATCCCGAAGCCCACCTGCTCCCAGCCCGGCCAAGAGACTGACACCAGCCGGTCCTTCGAGCAGAGCGCCGGGAAAAGCATGGTGGCACTGCTGGTCTACCACAGGCTGGGCAGCGACAACTAAAACTATCAGGACTGGTTTCACTGTAAACCGCCCCAGACAGGGCTACTGGGTCCTAACCCGAACCGAACAGGAGCTGATCCTGAGTAGTTTTTGGAGAAGAGCGGTGCGCCCTGCGCGGTGTAGCCGGGAAAGGAGCTCCATGCGCCGGCTAACAAGTCTCGCTCAAAGCCGAAGCAGGACTATTAGCAAGAAATGAGACAACACTCGAAAGAATCAAGGAACTGTGAATACTGACAAGAAACTGAAACTTGATTTTAAGAAAAACTTGAACTTTTCTCTAACGGCATTATAGGCCTGCTGGCAAAGTGAATGTTTTACATGTTTAATTTTGTCAAGGAAAACTGTCACTACTATAGGCCAATTATATGATACTGACACTGCTGTTGTTGTTATTGTTGTATATATGTTTTATTTAGTTATTTATTATATTATTTGCTATTTATTTAATAATAATTTTAATAAAAAAATGTCTAAAAGAAGTTCCTGTTTCCTGCCTTTTTACTGAAGCACACCAAATGCTGTTTAGTGGGTATTTTTATTTCTCTAAACACATGTTGCATGTGTAGTTTACAAGATGAATATCTTACAGCCTGCACAGGATCATAGTCTGCAGATATGCATCATTTGCATAGTCCATTTCCGTCCATCGAGTTTGAAAACTACATCAAAGTCAGTCATTTTTCAAACCCTTTAAGGCTCTATCACATTGCACTTTATATATGAATAGCAAACTCACGGGATGCAGTGCATTCAACCACTCGGTAGAAAATCTTCTTCTTTTTTAGTTCCAAGACAAATGCAGAAATATTGAGTCAACAGTGATCCAGATTCTGGGATAAGCGAAAGGGAAAAAGTAAAATCAGCACATATATACTTTAAAACACAAAGGCTACTTTGGTTTTAACTTTATAGATGCTAAGACGCTAAGAGCGTCATTGCCTGAATTAGGAGACAAAGGACCATAAAGGAATTCTTTTCCCAGTATGGTGTGGAAGAACATGACTTGTAAGCACGGTGTGCTTACATTTGTAAGGCTTTCAACAGTATGGGTGCCACATTCATGTCCGTGTGTCTGCAGAACCAGATACAGTTAGAGCAAGACATGTTTATCATTCAGCAGCTGCATCTAAAATTCTGTTAATGGGCAGATACGTTAGAGACTAAAGGGTGTTTGAGATTTTAGATTCAGTCCAGAGTGATTTCTGCAGACTTTAAGGGGGAAAGAAAATGCTTTCCCCACTTTCCCTTTTTTCATGCTTTATCTCTTGAGCCTTCAGAAGGCTGCTGAGTCATGAGTGGTTCCAGCTTCATGTTACATCACAGCAACAATGAGTCGTGTCTGAAAACCCTTCCCAGTACTTTGTTATTGTAATGATTAATATGCCGCTGCGCATTTCAGTTGCACACACAGTAGAGTGTTGAGATTATTCATTCTTACTGATGATATGCTTCAATAATGTTATACTTTATATGACTTCATGCTACTTCCGCCGGCTTAGGGCAACCATCGCCTGGAGGCACCCGGGGAAGATCTGTTGATGTTTGATATTGGAGGTTGCCATGTTGACACTGTAACGCACAGGTAAAAATCGTAATATGACAAGTATGACAAGCACGGGGTGGAGGACCCTGAGAATCTGTAGGACACTGTAAGAATATTCCAGTTGTGAAACAAATGGCCTTTTTAAACAGTTGTGTGAAAATAAACCAGCACATTAACTCTGGAATTGTTAGATAGTTGTTCATGCCAGTTGATATAATATTGGTACTAGATGTAATACAGATCTGATTTCTGGTTATAAATCTCAATCTGAAGAACTGTACATTTAATCACCATTTTGACTCAACAATATGTGAAAGAGCAGATTTCTGCCTGTATTAACATCCAAAACTAAAGCATCAGATAACGATAAGTACAACAAATGTATTTGAACCCAAGTAGTTTTTCAGTTTTTCTGTGTATTAATATAAAATATATATTTATCTTCTTGTTCCATTACTCTCTCTTGTCCTTGTCCTTTTCTCTTTTTCTTTTTTTTTGGCACATCTCTGTGTTAGCCATAGAAATACAGTTCCCAAATTCTATAAAGTTGTAAAGTGTGGAGATAATTATCTAACATATCTTTTGTTGCGTTGGTGGCATGTTTTGGGTCATTGCCATTCTGGAAGACCCAACTATCTTCAGTGTTCTGGCTGAGGAAAGGAGTTTCTCGTCCAAGGTTTTACAATACATAGCTTCGCCCATCACCCGAGGTAAAGTCCTCCTATACGCTTAGCAGATAAAAAGCCCCAATCATAATGTCTCCAACTCTGTGCTTGACTGTGGGGATGGTGTTCTTTGGGTCATAGTCATCATTTCTCTTCCTCCAAACACGGCAGGTAGAGCTGATGCCAAAATACTCAGTTTTGGTTTCATCTGACTACAGCAGTGTCTTGAAAATCTTCTCAAAATCATTTAGAGATTAAAAATTATGAAAGGCCTGTATCATGTTTAACCTATGTGGTCTAAAGAAGCAGAGAGCGTAGCATGTAAACTATGAAGTTGCTTCTTCTATCTCCAACAGATCAGTATTTTGCACAGCACCTGCTGCACCATCTGTGTTTTTACACGAGTTGAGAAAAGTCTGTTGCAAGACCGGATAAAATAAACATCTACTGAAGAATTGTTATGGATGTACAGTAAAAACACTGCTTTCTCGAGCCAAGTCAACCAAACACATCACATATACAGTAGAGTTGCGAGGATGTTCAGTCACAGACGCAAAACAATGACTCACTTCCTGTTTAGTGTACGGCCTGATCTGGTTCAGGGTTGTTGGTCAAACGGAAAGCAAGCCGTGAAAGTCAAAGTGGATATTTCTGGAAAAGTGAGTTTTTATGTTCCAAGAGGTTTTGATCAGTAAGTTAGGTTTGCATAGTAGAATGGCATAACTTTGGTATAATAGTCCATGAACCTAGTGAATCTAATGAAGGTGAGCCTCAAACAGTAAATATTTTATTCTAACCCTTGAGCTCAGGTGGATGTTCATGCCTTTGCCTACCTTCAAGTGTAACATTTCATATGTCTTATTACAGACAGGAAACTGTAGGTGATTGAAAACTATAGACATTCTGCCACTGTCATGGTATATAGAGAGAGTTGATTTTCTGGTCAGTTTATGTTCCTACTTTCATCTCAAGCCATGGGTGTTAACCGAAAGAAAAAGAGGAGTGTAACTGAGTTTTCTCTGAAGGCTTTCTAGGCTCTCCTTTAGGGATGGGTGGGGAACTTAGCCATTCAGAGTCACTGCTCCTCTACATCAGAAGGAGAAAGCTGAGGTGATCTGACTACGATGTTTCCTGGATGTTTCACTATTACATCATGTGAGAAGACCTCTGGGACATGTTAGAGAAATTCCGTCTCTTGGCTGGGCCAAGAATCTGTCTGTGTCAACACAGAGAGGAGATCTACCTAGACTACTGTTGCTACTCCTGGAACCTGTAAAAGTGGATGAAATGAATGGAGGGATAATTAGTCTTTTTTAGTTTGTTTGCATTTAGAAACAATAATGAGTGGACAGATCAACAAGCCACAATTCAGATTCAGATCCAGTATCCATAATCCTGATTGACCAGAATCCATGTGCTAGCAGACCAGCCAATGGTTTTCCAGACTGTGGCTGACCTGGTTTAGAAATGATGCAGTTAATTCACTTTTTTGACAAATATCTTTAGGATTATGATTTCAGTTTTAAAGTTTAGCCTCCCATTAAGCCTTTCTATGTGTATTTGCCATGCTGAGTTTCTCTTTTATTAACTTAATTAAACATCATTATTCTACAGTTCATGTAAGTTACAACTTTAATGCACAAAGGCACTTGTGCTCAGACAAATGTTGGCTATTTGGAACAAAGCTTGCCCTGGGATGAACTGTGATCTCTCTGGGGTGTACCCTCCCTCACCGTATGACAGCTGGGATGGACTCAAGTGATCTTTGACTAGATAAGCTGTTAAGAAAAACTATGGCTGGATGGATGAAATAAAGCCAATTTTTTTACAATAACTCAGACTCTTTAGTTTTGCACATGAAAAAAACTTTGATTTACTCACTGATCCTCTAACGGGATGGTCAGATTATTTGGAAAAAAGAAAAAAGAAAAAAACCTCTGATGTAATGTTTCAGAGCAGTAAAAGCTGAGGTCAGTCAGCTTTCCTGGAAGTTGCTCAGTGGAACCAAACCAGAGTGAAATATAATCTCCCAGTGTCTCGACCAGTGAGGTTCCCCAGCTAAGATTTTCCAAAAAAAGCTCCTCCCACAAATGGAAACATACAGGCCAACATTCAGTCTGTCAAAATTATTATAAAGCTCTTCTTCTGCACTGACTGTACCAAATATTCACAATAATTTTATCAAACGCTTTGATCCTAAATTGAACCAAAAATCTCTCTAATGTAACTGAAATAATTGCTGATGTTTGCATTTTTTTTATCAACTTGCTATATATGATTTCCTAAGTAACCTATGAGAAGCAACAAAGGCTCCTCTCCTCCAGATTTGTTCATGTGCAGCTCTGTGTTCAAATGTTGCATAATGCATAATAAAAAGATGCTTGGAGACCAGACCAGTGTGAACATGCCCACACCTCACTGCCTCATCGGTTTTACCCAGTCAGAGCTGCTGTGGAAAGTGCCCACAAATTTCTTAGTTCTCTTTTTCAGTGGTCAGTCTTTTGCTTCATAATTCACCTTTACAAAGCAAAAGTTACATTGCAGGAAAGATTTTACAGATGAGCAGGATATTGATCCAGAATTTGTTTGGTTTCTTCCAGTATGTAGGTTTCTTTTTTTTTGTTTTTTAATGTCTTAGTCTAACTTTGGTCTCAGTTACTTTCCCGGTCGGGTTTGTTCCAGTTCAGTTTAGTTTTTCTTGTTGAAAAAAAAATGTTTTGTTTAGCTTTTTTAGGTTCAGGGGTTATTTCTTGTTGTTAAAAATGTATATGGTGTTTGTCAGGGGGTAACTTACAATACTAACCATACAATACTGTCTTGAGTCACCCCGTCCCATTTCTCCCTCACAGTGGAACACTCCCCAAAACCTGAAAATCAGCATTATTGTAGCAGTGAGGGATCTTCTTGACAGAGAACAAAACAAAAGGCAGCCAACAGTTAAAGAAGAACTTTGGAATATCATTAGGAAGCCTGGAGAACTATTCCTGAAGACTACATCAAGTAATTACAAGCAAGCAAAGAAAGATTAAGGACTTGAGGTGTGGCTCGTGACGTTTACACAGTGCTGTAGATGAAAAGACAAACACTTATTATTATGTCATGTGTCAGTAATCATCTAAATCAAAGCTTCCTCTGGCTTGTTGTCTACACTCTGTTGACCTGTGTTTGTTCAAAAGACAAAGTTTTTCCAGTTATTTGCTTCCAAAATAGGCTCGACGTCTGAGGTCAGCATTTATTGAACATTTCTAAATTAGTTCTAACTGAAATTCCAGCAGATCAGCTTATCTCAGCACCAGCTGATATATTTCTATACACCCTACTTGTATATAAGGTACGACATAAACTGCTTTAGCCTGCCTACAGTTGCTGTGTATCTATAAGCCACTGCTCCTTGGTGTTGTGTCTCAGTATATCTATTGCCATTAATGCCTGCTCTGATCTTTGGCTTCAATGTCTTTCCATTAAAGGTCCTTCAAGGAAAACAAGATTCCCATAACAGAACCGTGCCAACATCTATAACTCTGTGATTTTTTGTGTGAAGAATTTTGACCTGAGCTCTAAAAATAGTTGTGGAAAAGTGGAGCCAAGGTCAGAAGAGTTCTGTTTACCCACCAAAGTATGACTTTATGTCTGAACTTGCAGCCTGATAAGACACTGACTTATGACATAGTTTCATATCAAGTTTTGCCATTTACTGGTTGCAGCTCTTTCCCCTGTTTAACTATGGTAAACCGTTAAAGTCACTGATGATGAAGGACGATGGATGGTCCAACTTTAAGTGTTATCTATTAAACATTAAATAAATAAAACTCAATTCTTTGTTCTCTAAATAATAGCCTAGAACGAGGTGCACTCTGGAGTCAGTGCCCGAGGTTCATTTATAAATGAGTCTGAGTGCGTGACTTATTTCCCTGAAGTGGTAGGTAGTTGAGCTACATCTCTGACAACGTGAAGCAAGCTGCTCAGGATCATCGGGATTAAACAATTGTAGATTTGTGACAGTTGACAGTTAGGCATTCCTGTAGCTGCAGTAACACTCTGCTCTTGGCCAGATGACAACCTTCAGTTCGATTTAGAGCAAGCTACAATAACGGTCACTAAAAATGTAATATGAGGAAAAAGAGACACTAACAGCTGGCGCTTCAGACAGTAAATGGTAAAAAAGAAAGTTTCCTTAACCAGGAGCTTGTTGCACTTCATTTCAGTGAGAAGCACCGTAATATCAACATTATATAAACCATTGTTCATTACTTAAATGTTGTTTTGTAATTGGCATACATTCAGCACAGAGACAGTTTTGTCTTGTCATCCATTGTCTGTTCCTTTCATGAATGACCAAACTCCTCACCATGTTTCTAAGAGCTGCTTGTGTCATAGATGTAGACAGAAGTGTAGTTGACAGATAAATCATCAGCTGGCATTCACACCTTCTCACCTGTCAACCACAACAGCCCAGTACAGCATTCAATACATTTTAAAAGCCTAAAAGTTTTTAAATATCCTATCCTAACATTAGTACTGCAATATCTATAAAACTAACAAAGTCTCAAAACTAAAAAAAAAGTTTGTTTTAGGCATTGATGCAAGAAAGAAATGACGAAAATGAAAAGATTCCTGAAAGTAAATATCAAAAAGAAGATTAAAACTTTCCATGAGATGCTTGCAAATGACGTGTGACATCTCTATGACCAGCTGAATGAGCACATATGGAAGAACTGCATGTAAACGGATCTACTGAGAGCTGTTTTGTTATTTTCAGCTGAGTCATCGTGATGTATTGTTACTCCTGCTGTGGTTCTTATTGCAGTTCTTCTGACTGGGGACTGTCTGACTAATGGGTCGTATCTGCTGAGGTTCACCCACATAAGATAACAACTCAATCGCATTGCATGTCTCCACAAAATCTACTGTTTACATCTCTGCAGACGCTCACACGCACACATTTGCCAACAGCCCACGTGCAATAAATGTGCAATAAACAGCAGCACAGACACACACATACAAATACATACAATGACACACGTGGATGAAGCATTGGCCTCAGTGGAAACTCTGCACTCTGCTTAACTGCGTGATCACTCCATAAACAACCAAACACACTTTATCCATCTTATTTCAGCGGCAGTCAGCGAGACCGTTTCATCTCGTGCTTGAAAACTTTTGTCTTTTCTTTTTTCTTTTTTTTTTACAGAAATCTTTACAGGAAATCTTTATTTGCAGGATAAAGCATGTTTAAAGTTTTGAGAGTTTTCAGCTGTTTAGCATAGTCTCGTGGCACTTCGTGAAATACTCCTGAGATGTAATCTGTTGAAAAAAATAGACCTATACCCCCTTAAAAACAACAGCTTTCACACAGTCTGAAGATGCTTCATGATATACTGCTGAAACTATCCATTCACTTAAGACTTTGCATTATTTAGAGCATTTCCCGCCAAATTTATGTAATATCCTGTAATGTCCAATGGGTTTCACCAAGAAGAATGTCTTCCTGATGGAAACCACTTAGCAATTACAGAAATTATACCCAAAGAAATCACCCTAATATACATAAATGTAAACTTGTGCATCAGTTGCTGCAACTCTAATATATTGTTTTTGTATTGATTTTGTTCATTTTGCCATTTTTTCTTGACTTGTGTCATAATTTCACCCTCTAAATGAGTTACTGTTTACTTCAAGGAAGGAGCTGAGCGTGATTACAAGGGTTAAAGAAAAGAAGGCTGTCCTCCTACACTTCCCTTTTTTTCCCTCCATACCAACACAATGAGTCACAGTGGTAGGAAGTATCGAGAAACCTACCGGTTTGTACTGGAGTGGAGCAGAAAGGAGGGGCAGGGTGAGCACTGAGATCTTACAGAGAGAGAAGAGTGGAGGAAAGGACAGGGTAGGGTAAAGAAGAAAAAAGGGAAGACAAGTATTCAGTGGGAGATTCCCCGGCTGTATCAGAGCGGAAGCAGAAGACCAAGTCAGGATTTCTCAACAAACTTTGGTCAATAGTGACGTTTCAACCGGAAAGAAAAATCTTACTAAGTAGATTTCAATATCACGCGATGGGTCAGCCTTAGGGTGAAGAAGCATCATGAAAGGGAAAGTCCTTAATACTTCTTTTATTGCAAAAGGTGTCTTCAACACCAGCAGTATAAAACAAAAGTAGTTCTCTATGTGGAGAGCTTGGGAGAGTTATATCATCAAGTAAACTTAAAAGGGACCAGACACCAAAGAGGTTAATAATTCTTTCAAAAAATACTACTTGTAAAATGATACAAATACATCAGGACCAGTGATGGGAATAAAGGCGTTACAAGTAACGGCGGCGTTACAAGTAACAACGGCGTTACTTTTTTCAGTAACGAGTAATCTAACTAATTACTATTTCTATTGTTACAACGCCGTTACTGTTACTAACAAGGGAATGCAATATGGTCGCGTTGCTATTTTTCAACAAACAGACGGTTGCAGCTGTGTTCAGCTTACCGCATTTTAGATCAGTTGCCGGAAGTATCTGTAAGTAATCTGGGCGCTACAGCTTTAAGCAGCTGTGCGCGCTCCCGCGGACGGCAATCACTTTCTACCCGACAATCACTTTTTGGCACAACACCTGGAGCTAAGGGGGCAAAACAATGGCATGAGTGCTGCTGTTTGACTGAGGAAAAATATAGCAGTCGTGGTAAGCCAATCACACGACCACTTCAAGATGACCAAACAACAAGGTGATATATACCAGTTTTTGAATTGTGTCAATAGGCCACATAAAAACAGAGTCATGATAAACAATATATATTCCTCAATAGTTTCGTCACGTTTACTGTCTAAGGACAGCGCTAGCAAGCACTCTCTGCTTATGACCAAAAAATTAAAAAACAAAACAAAAACCAGCCCGTTCGTGTTGATGGAAAAATGCACCATGTCGACCAATCAAAAACTGATATGGCAACATGACATTCGGTTGTTTAGGAAGAGGGGGAAGTTTTAGGAGTGACGACGAGAGGGAGAGCAGAAAAAGAGAGAGAGCGAGTTTTGAGATTTGTGACGTTTAGCATGTTTGTAGTGTGTAGTTAATGTGTTGTCTTGTGTAGCAAGGTGACTGATGTCTCCAGGTAGAAACAGGAGTGATACACCTGCTGCTGTCAGACCTGCAGGTATCAGGCTTGTGATGTTCTCCTTTATAATGGACAGAAATCTTTAGAGTGCGGCATCTTATTGAATGCAGAACACCTGATTGGGGTAAAAGGTAAATGGCTGCAAATAACTTTGTTGTTTGCAAAACTTGTGCCTATGATTTTAAAATTGACAATTTATATTTGAATTAAATTTATGAAATATGATGATGATTAAACATGTTTGTGGTTGTTACAGTAAAAAATATTACTTTTTCTACTCGGATTTTATGTTTTTTGACTGATTTTAGATCAATTGTGTTAATACAGTATGTCAAAATGAAAACATAACTGTAAATTAGGACACGTGAGGTTGTGCTGAAAAGAATGATACCAAACAAGGCAAATAAACAGTTTTTAAGGGTGAAACGTAGAGGAAACATCAAAAGTAGTTAAAAATGGCAAATTATAGCCTGGACCCCAGAGGGTTAAACTTTTTTTTTTAAATAACACAATAGTTACTTTTCAAGTAGTTAATTACTTTTAGAATCTTGTAACTCAGTTACTAACTCAGTTACTTTTTTGAAGTAACTAGTAACTATAAATAATTACTTTTTCAAAGTAACTTGCCCAACACTGATCAGGACACATTTTTGTCTTATCATTATTTACCTTTGTCCCTTTCTAAGAACATGCTAAAGTACACATACTTTCATTACAGTGTTTTGTTCAATGATGTTATGATGGGGGTTGGCTGTATGGGGTGTAGGAGGTGGGGTGGCAGCGGCCCTGGCATGCCCAGGCCCTATTTGTATTAAAAATGGATTGATGGGTGCCTGGAGCCTTCAGTGGTGTATACGTGCTCTCTGCATGATTGCTTGCATGATATCTAGGGGGTTAGGTGTGGCAAGGTCTGTAATTCTATTCACTTGCGTGTCACAGATAATTTGCTATTGGAGGGAGTTAACGTACTATGAAGGGGGGACAATAGAGGAGAGTGGGTTGCAAATTACTTCCACAGCAGAGAAGGTGTGGAGCAACACAACGTGCTTTGCTTTTTCACAGTGAGTCTTTGTTCGCAGGTTTTTTGTCAGGGTTTATGTCACTGCACAACCTTTGTCGTGATCAAGGCTCAGTTTATTGTCCAGAGTGACTCACAAGCATTCAAAGCACTCACCTGTAAATGTCACAGGTACAAGAAACACTCAGCTATAAATAGTTACTGATGCAAGTAAGGCCTCCATAATTATTCCGAGTTATATTTAGCTGCAGGTAAAAGAAACAGAAAACGCCTCTAAAAAAATAAACTGTATTCTTAATTATATTTTGATGATGTTTTACTAGGTGATATTTATTATGCTTAACAAGTACATTTGACCCTGCTGCATTAAGAATAATACAGCAGGTCCCACACGTGGGAAATTTGTTGTGTTGCAGCAGAAAGTGGACAATACAAAGTTACAGCAGCAAAAATAAGGAAAACTAGAATAAGATCAAAAGAATAACATACTATATAAAATAGAATAAAATACTATATACAGTAGAATGTGTGTGGTCAATTTTGTTGAGGAGTCTGACAGCAGATGGAAGGAATCACCTGCGGAGTCTCTCTGTCCCACATCGTGGGTGCTGCAGCCTGCAGCTGAAGGAGCTGCTCAGTTCTCTCAGAGTCTTCTGCATTGGGTGGGAGATGCTGTCCAGCAGGGATGACAGCTTGTTTATGTACAGAGTGTATTTATGTACAAAGACCAAATATCTTCACCGAGGCTGAAAACTATCCTGACACTATCCCCAAAAGTTGATTCTATTCATCTGGACGCGACGTTTTCAGTGGGAGAAACATTTCGTCCCTCATCCAAGTGACTTCTTCAGTCTCAGCTTACTGCAGATATCCTGACACTATGCTCTGAACTGAATCCTGATTCGTTTGTGATATTTTCTGGAGAACATCAAGATAATTTCTCACAATTTTCCTTCTTTCAATTTTACTTTTGTAAAGATATGATCCAAAATAACTAATACCAGGCTAACTCACAATGATAGAGCTTACTCTAAAATTTCAGGAAGAAAAATTAAATCCAAAAACTATTTTTCTTTTCTTCTTTCTGGTGGAAATTTCTGTCATTGTTAGTTAAAACTTTTACTGTTTTATGCATGATGATATTGTATTCTTAAGCAGCAATCCTTCATGTTGAGTAACCGCTCCTTTAAATCCTTCGTTTATTTTTAAAGCTCATAACTAATTTTGCCTCAGAGCTTCATAAATCCAAGATTAGAAAACAATTTGAGGTTTTTCCGAGGTGGGGAACGCCCACAGTCCATCTGACAGGCCCCTGGAAGTATGACTCTGCACTTAAATGCAGCTCCACCTGGTTTAGGTGGGGCTGCAGGGTGCAGAATCATACATCGGACACCTGTACTGTGGACTTTGGGATGTTGCTAATTTGATATTTCCCACACCTCCCACTTTCTCACCAATATCATTTGACAGTATAACTGACCAGTCAGGCAAGAGATTTAATCTGCACCCCATTCAATCCGAAATGTCACCATCATACCTCAGTCAATAGGTAGCAATGCTGCATATTCTGTGCCACCATGATGGTGCGGCGGCATTTATGAAACAACAAAAGAGGGTGCGGCCTGATGTCATTCAGTGCAACATACCTGAACGCAACAGCGACTGGTTTCACAGGATTACAGCAGCTTTCTTTGGTTTGTTTTTTGTTCTGTAGGACCAGTTCATGTGTGTGTTGTGCTTTAGTATTTAAAACGCTTCAGTTAATGTGCCTCCAATTTACGTGGTTGAAAAAAACGTGAGGGACAGAATTGTCTCAGTATTGCGTCACTGCACCGACATCAAAGGACAGCTTGGGTGTGTCTGCGAGATTCTAGCAGCTATGACGTAAGCGCAGCATTTGATGCAGCAGGAATTAGAATGAGCTTGGAATACCTATTCCACATCTCCCACTTCTTTATGCAGGCTTTATCAGCCTCTCAAACAGGCTTGGTCTTGATATCTGCCAAAGCATCATGGTTTTGACTGGGATGAACAATTATACATTGTTAGGTACTGAAAACTGAGTAACCACAACAGTAGGATATACCTAGTAACATGGTTATGAATCCTGAAACTTGAGCTTCGTGTATCTGAATATCCCATGCGACTAACTCCCTTGCTTTTCTGTGTTGCACAAGAGAGTCACGCCTCTTGTAATCTCAAAAAAAAGAAAAGAAAAAAAGGGCACTGCATTAAAGAAATATCGCTCTAACGGTGTTTCCCACATTTAAAATATCATATTTGAGTCTTATATGATCAATAATAATGTAATATTGAAGCAAAGCCCCATGGCCTTTAATACACAAAAAAGCGTAGAAATGTGCTGTATAAAAATATCAGTCATGTGATTCAGGGCACATGACTCTTTTTTTGTCTTCCTCACACAGTTCAGCTCTGTGATCTTCCTCCAGGAAAACTTGTCAGAAATGTATCCACATTTAGAAAAGAGGGATGTTTCATTGTTAATTGTATTTAATTTAAAGTTGTTACAAAATATACTGCATGTTACCTTGAAGTAACATTGTATCTTTATCAATTTCCTCTGTATAATTTTGTTATTGTATATTTTTACAGAGGTCAGAAACATAAGAGGGGATGGGAACTGACAACTGTGCCAGTTTAGAGCTTTTCTCAGTTGCTCAGGTGAATCATGCATTTCCAGGTGGTTCGATTCCTTTATCCTGCCATATCTTTCTTGTGGAGTTGCAGTTCCAAAAGCATGACGTCAGACTGATGCATCTTTTCACACACCTGAGTCACATCCAAGCCTTTTATCTGCTCCATTTCTTTCCGGTTTTCAGCCATAAAATTTTTCATGTACAGACTTTCTTTTCTTCCACAGAGAAGTGACCAGAATTTGATAACAAAGGTACAAAGAAGATAACATGCATTAAATACAAAATTTAAAAAGCACACTGTTATCAATAGAATAATTACAAAACCCTAACATCATAATATTCATACTATCCCTACAAATCATATGATAATGTTAGCTGTAAAATGTCCATGCTAATGTACAGTCTACTGCAGTAGGGTATAGTACCAAAAATGGTCATGTCTTCTAAAACCTCATGTTAAAATGCACGTGTTTAACATGTAGAACAAAAAATGACTTTAGTCCATCCATCCGACCAGTTCAGTTCAATTTAATTCAATGAAATTTTATTTATAAAAGATTAAGAACAAACTTTATTATCCCACATGGGAAATTTGTTTTGGACAAGCTGTGCTAAGCAATATTTGCATAATAAAGCAATGCCAAAAAGCAATCAATAAATAAGTTAACTAATTAATAAAAATTTGTTTCCCATAATAAAACTCAATTTTTAAAAATTGTGATAAATCCTTTTTTTTTAAAGTGCCATAGGGGAGGAAGACAGGACAAAAGATAGACTAGAGAGTGATTGAAAAAAGGTGAAGAAATATTCAGTGCATCATGGGAAGCGATTAGCAGCCCAGGCCTATTGAAGCATAACTAACGTAGGATTCAGTGTCTCTTGATCCAGCCCTAACTATATTCTTTATCAAAAAGGAAACTTTAAGCCTAATCTTAAATGAAGAGAGGGTGTCAGTCTCCCAAATCCAAACTGGGAGCTGGGTCCACAGAAGAAGGGCCTAAAATCTGAAGGCTCTGCCTCCCATTCTACTCTTAAACACACTAGGAACCACAAGGAAGCGAACAGTCTTAGAGCGAAGAGCTCTAAGGTCTTTAATATAACAAAAGTCATAGGATGAGTTTATTTAAGACCTTGTATGTGAGGAGAATGATTTTAAATGTGATTCTGGGTTTAACAGGGAGCCAGTGAAGAGAAGGCAATATGATGAATCCAGCCATCTTTTTTATTGTCACTTATCCAATCCAGAGAGTTAAAGCCTCTCACAAATGTCATAGGTCAAAGGACACGATACACCCTGAACAGGTCGCCAGTCTATCCATGCCTCACATCATCATTTAACCTCTTTGAACTGTGGCAGGAAGCTGGAGTGCTCGGAGACTAACCCTCTCTGCACAGGAGGAACAAACTGTGCACACTTAGTTTGTTTCTTAGCACTAATTAGCAGATATGTGTCTTGCCAATCAAGTTTGCTAGTATTAGCAGCTAGCTTAGCCGTCAAGCTTTTTATCTAAATATGGTCATTGGCAACTCCAAAAAAGCAGTGGTGAAAATGCCAACAATGACGTTAACATTTTCTCAGAGCAGTGGGGAGCACTACAGTGTTTCTGTCATATGGCAGCACCTATTGTAAGGAGAAAAATGCTGAAATGTGACTCGCTGATCTTGCTATGGCTATGATAACATTATTCAGTTCATTGTTATGTAAAATATGTTTAGACTATTTAAGGTATTCATTGCAATGGGTGGTTCCACACTGCAATCTCTAATCTTGCAAGGTAAGAGAGGAGCTTCCCTCTGTAATGGAAGGACATTTTGAAATAAAGACGGCTGCAACTCTTCCTTCTCTTTTTTTGACCTCCAGCGCACCTTTAGCGAACAAAGAAAAGCACAAATGAAAACAGGAATAAAATAAAATCTTTTGAACAAGTGTCTATTTGTGAATCACTGTATTATTTCATTTATTTGTTTCTGTTTATCTATGTTTTGAACTATCATAATATTTTCTCCAAACTTCTGATGATAGTAGAATTTGGATGTGAATCCAAAATATGACTATCCAATAAAACTAGTAAATGTGTATTTGTATCAGACATCATTTGGGTTCATTGCAATTTCAGAACAAATTCTTCTTATTATTATTAGTAGTAGTAGTAGTAGTAATAGTAGCAGTATAAACCTATTACAAATGTATTCTTTACCTGTCATTATAAATTTGCCATTGTATTGATTTGATTTATAAAATAAGCCAAATAAATTATTAATTTTACAACTGAGAGTCCTATGTGTATGTTTTGCCACCATCATGGCTCTCGTCAATGAACTATTTTTAGACATGCTGTAACTGTCATGTGCTCAAACGACTTTCTGTAAACACAAAGAAGATTTCTATCCTTCCTGGTAGACTATCTGTGAAGTTTCAAGAACTTTGCTCCTCTGAAAAAACATCACTCAGAGGAATGTTGGCAGTGACTCAGAGAGACGATCAGACATGTAGAGCACCATATTTCATTCACCAGCAACAGCAGACAGCTGAATGGAAAAGTTCAAAGGTTTAAAACCACAATATTTGGAAATCCGGAGGATGTCATTTAATGTTGTGTCAGAGATAATTCCCCCCAAGTTATTAGTGAATATTTCATAATAGAAATGACCAGGTTTCCCTATTGACAAGGGTGTCATATTTGATACATGGGTTTTTGAGATCCTAACCTACTTATATGTTTTGTTTTGTTTTTTGCAGTTATTTAATTTTTTTATATGACTGTCCTTGACTATTTTACTATCTTGTGTATTTTAAAATTGAAAAAAAAACTGACAGTGTAAGAGTCAAGGCAGGGATTACTGTCATAGAGCTTTGAAATTATTTAAACTAAGAAGGAAGGATCATAGTAAAATACACGTTTAGAAGTTGAAATGTTGAAATGTAAATCTGTAAATAACTATTTGTAATACCTTTATTATATTATCTTCTACATTTCCAGTTAAGATTTAAAGCTCGGCTTGAATTTTGTCAAATTTATTTTTAACGTAAGTGACCTCTTGGGGGATTTTAAGGGTTCCAAGGAAGACAAGTAACTCGCTTAAACTGACATAATTATTGCATGTTTGCTGGAGTCAGCAAGCTGAAGACAAATTTGGATCTTACTGGAATCAGATCAGAGACATAACATCAGAAGTGGTGGGGAGGTTGGGAAATTCAGGAGACAGGAGGATAAAAACAAGCTCAGACATATCTGACGTTCAGTTCAAAGAACTCAATAAAACAGAAAAACTCTTTGGTGCAGTTCTTAGAAGCAAACGTGGGATGGGTTTCATCAGCAGGCAGGTTTCTTTCAAAATGAAACTACAGTTCAGATCAGACTCAGATCCATCTGTTCATTCACTTTCTACCGCTTTATTCAATTCAGGGTTGTGGTGGAGCTGGAGCCTGTCCCAGTTTCACAGGACGAGATGCAGGGGACACACCCTGAACAGGGTTGCCAGTCTGCCACAGGGCCAACAAAGAGAGACAAAGTCCTGCAGGAATGTGGGTTACTTGGTTTTGCCAAGAGAAAAGTATAGAATAGCCTGCCAGTCAGCAATTAACATATAACCACTCCAAGGTTAACCCAGTGCTATTTGAATATTAAATTTGCGCCAGAGGCTTTACAAAGCATTTCAAACAAACACTTAAAGTGCCATATGCACAAAAATGGTAAAAGTTGAGTAAAAGTTAGGATATTGTATGTTAGAGAAGGATATTGTATGTTAGCATCGACTGCTATTTTAAGGTTAGCTAGCTATTTAGCTTAACTGTGCTCAAACTCAGAACTTCTCAAATAAAAATAATCTTTCTAAAAACTCCAAGTTTCCACAAAGCTGACATATTTTCATTACATTAAGCTAAGCTAGTAACGAATACTTACTGTAGGGTCTGAGAGTATTCCAGGCGAAGAAAGACCGCCACCTTCCCGCCACTAGTATTTCATGTTGCTGAACAGAATTTGATTCATTTTCCACCACGTGTATAATTTAGTTGACTAAAAACAGGCCAATACATAAATACTGAACTGCTTTTTAGGTTTTTAAAAATAACACACAAAATATGTCGAACTGTGTAACATATCAAGTGTGTTGACTTTTTTACACGTTTTAAATATTTACGCTGTTTTTTTTTTACACATGATACATTAAATTAACTCATTAATGATTAATTAACACATGTTTTGTGTCATTTTTTAAACATCCTTTCTAAGAGTGCATGCGTCTGCATGTATCTCCTTAGCTAACCCGAACCACACTTTGTACAAACATTGATAATTTATTCTTATGATTTCTGTATTTTAATTTTATCATCCCCCTGCAAAGGTAATATTTTATTTTCCATTTGTTTTAGCACTGTAGGGTTACATAATGACACACATTTTCTAATTGTGTTCTTTACCATTTTATCTCTCTTCACACGTGTGGATCTTATTATAGTGTAAGAATAACAAAGCTATTTGGCCTTTCGTGTCTGATGAATGTTTTGGATGTTTTTTATTTGCCCTTTTTTTGACATTTTGACAGTCCTCTGTTACATTTGTCTCTGATCTACTCAACACAGCCTAGAAAATGTTTAAACCAAGCAGTCTGCCATGGCCTGTGTCTAGGGACCGAGGGCTCATGTATTTCTGTATTTATGTTTATGTTCCATGTGCAGTGCTTTGGTTGCTCTCTCTCCTTTTTCCTCTTGTCTCCCTGTGTGTATTCATTTACGTTCGTACTCCCAGATGTTTTGGGTTGCAGAGGGATTGCAACCCGGAAGTGTTCCTGCGCTGGAAGCTGCCACACCTGCCGCTCATCAGCCATCGTCAGCTGCGGCTGATGGCCTCGTTTAGAGCGCCCTATTTAAGAGTGTGGTTGAGTCAAGCTCATCAGGACTGCCGTGATAGCTGTCATAAAAGTGACATCACATGATATGAGGCAAAGTGTATTCTCATTGTTAATGATATACGTAGGTTTAGGGTTTAATTCATGCAGGTAGCGTCATTTAAGAGTTTCTTTCTCATGCCTTAGCATAGGCAGACAATGGGATTAGGCTGTGGACAATAGTTTATCTAATCTTTATAATACCTTTTGTACCTAAATGAGAATAGGGTGTGTTTTTTTTAACCATGTGAACGTAACTGTTATTAGGAGGAGAAGTTCTAAAGGTATAAAAAGTGAATTACATCAGTTTTACAAAACAGATAAAACCCACTCAAAATTATGATTATGCAAAAGTTTTGAACTCTTGTTTGAACTTATTGTTTGTTTGTTTGTTTGTTTTTCAGTTTCTAATCCATCACATTGTTTTATGGATCATCTTATGCTTTTGATATTAACTGATGTTATTAAGCCACATGCTTCATGTGTGACAGCAGCCAACTGGAATGTGTCCAGATAGCTTTTGTCTGACCTCCTACTCCTCCTCCACTCTGCTTCTGTTTTTCTGAATGAATCACAATAAGTTTGTTTTCACGAGGATAAGAGTGTGTCGTAATTCAGTCAATGAAACCACAGGAAGCTTTCATGCATCCATTAGTGACGACTACTGCTCGGAGTCTCCTGGCTGATAACCCAAAAATAAGCACTCTGTCCTCCTCCTTGTTTTTATCAGGAGATATGGGGGTGACTAAACTGATTTTTTTTTTAAATAGACACTTTGTGGGTGGCTGCATCTTGGAAAATCCAAAGGTGAATGTAATCACGCTTTTTGTGTCTCACTTTTAAAGTTGGAATTTTGTTTTATTGAAAGATACTCAACAATGTTTAAAAAAAATCAGTAATCTTCAGTTATTTGGAGTAAGCTGAATTTAATTGAAAGTAAGCAGTAGAGTAAATTAATCAGGTCACCATGAATGAATCAGTATTTAATTTCCACTTACATCTCCATTAAGGCAAATAAAACACTGGTTTCAGTGTGACACTTTCATGTGTTTCCTCTTCTAACACTGAAATAGCTTCAACATATAGGCAGCATCCTCTTGTCTTTGGCTGATTTGATTGCTGAGGTTTCTTTTAATATTATAGTCTTACCTCACAATATAAAGCGCCTTGAGGGATAACATAAAAAACTGACTTATATCTTGCTGAAATTGAAGACTTCTTTTGAATCAGCTGTTGAGTGATCTGTGACAATTGGTTTTTCCTGCATGCTTAGTTAGACTGGCATATTGGGAACTTAAAGACTGGGTTAATGCATTGGCCTCTTAAAGCATTAGACGATGCAAACTTCACTACTGGGATAGCTGCTGCCATCAGGATGTTTCTGGGAAAGTTTATGTGGTTGGTGCATGTCAAAGTTCAGTTCAAATGTATTTATGTAGCACAGCAATCACTTTAAGGCGCTTTATATTTTAAGGTAGCGACCCTACAATAGTAAAAAGTACACGTAAGTACCATCAACATTTCTCTCATTTAGTGTTTTAATGATATAGATGACCAATTTAAATCGCTGTGTTTGCGCTGATGTGACTGAATTAAAAGAGTAGGGTCCACTTGAGTCCAAATAATTTGAATTTTATCATTAGCGTGAACATATCCACATACTCAAATTTGTTCTAGGACTTACAGACAGATAACATTTAGCATAGATTTGTATTTCAAGCTGCTATGATTGGTGGTCTTTTTTTATGTAGAAAAAGTGCAAAGAGTGAAAACAAAACAAATCGGTGCATTTAAGAAAAAGCTGATTTAGACGAAACATCTTGTATTCCTCCTCTGACGGTGTCTATTTATTCAAACACTTTTAGGTTCATACACCGTTTTACTGAGGAACTGGATTTTTTTACTGTACATTTAACGAGAACATTTGTTCCTCTCCAGCATGAATTCTGCCTTTGTGCGAGGACCAGAAACAAGGACAAGAACTGTGTCAGTCGACAGCGAGCTGGACTGTGACCATCTGTTAGATAACCTGACGAGCATGACACCAGCATGTGGTCATACTTAACAAGTTTCTAATGTTGTTGTTAAACAGAGCTCAACTAACTTTGTTTCCTTTTCTTTCTTGTAATGTATTTTTATTCATTGTAGTTCATGTATAAGCAAAAGAACGTTTAAAAAGCGCAAAACTAATTTTGTTCTGTGAAAAATTACCTTCTAATTAAAACTTTTTGTTTTAATTAATTTCATTAATAATTGTTTCATTTCTGATTCTGACCTTTAATGAAGTGATTTGCCTATATAAACGTAACTTTCCCAAGCTGTCGCAATTATAAAGGGACTCATACATTAAAAATAGCTGCTGGAATTTTTTTTGGGCTAACAAGATGGTGATAAGAATAAGATACACAACAAGCCAAAGAGCCAAACTGCAGCAAATATGAGTTTGCTTTAGAAAGTACAGGAAACATGCCCATCAGTCTTATCTGTGGAAACTGTGAGTGTTTCCTGTCTGCAGCTGTGTGATCGAGCTGAGGCCATTAGCATGACTTGCACTGGATGGACTCTTAAAATTGAGGGGGAGGAGTAAACTCATGATGAAACAAACAAGTAATGACGATAATGTTTTACTGCATGGAGGACCGAGTTGCTCCTACAGCCAGATTTGGGAAAGTTTACATGCATGAGTCAGAGCAAGTAAATGTTTAGACAGTAAGATGAAGGTGGCTCTGCTAAGTTGTGGTTATTAACAGCTGTTTGGCATTTCCTGCTCGCTGTGGATGACTTACAGGAGTTTTTGTCATCACCTGGACTCCGGTTTCAGTCTGTCTCTTGCCTATGGGTCCAAGAAAATATGCGGAAGCTGTTATTTTGTAACTGTAGAGCAGGGGTAGAGCAGACCAGCTACTGATTGGAAGGTTGGTGATTCGATCCTTGACTTCCCCAGTCTGCATGTAAGCTACTAAGTAGTACAAGTGGCTCTCCGATGCGTTAATCAGAGTGTGAAGGGTGGTTAGATTGCACTTGAGTTTATAAGTGCATGTATGAGTGGGTGTAAATGGTGAATGAGGCATGTTGTATACAGCGCTTTGAGTACTCCAGGAGAGTAGAAAAGCTCTATACAAGAATCAGTCCATTTACCACTCTTACAAGTAGATATATGGTAGTGCAAGACAAAACACAATATCAAAATTGCAATATTTTATATGCATATAACATTGCAACAGCAACAAATGTTGGAATTGTAGTTAAACATAAATTCCCATAAAAGAAGCTGCAGAAGCATTGAAATACTGGAAGCTGTTGCCTCACACATCAAATCATGAGAGCATGTCCAAAACAAAATAACAACTTTCTATCAAAAACACAACTGAATGTTTTCCTAATCAAATGTACATTTTTGGACTAGCCCCTGAGAGACCCATTCATTATATATCGGCTTGCATTGAGACAAGAAGTCATAGAAAGACCCTCCATAAATCACACCCTGCTTTAATCTCCTGCTCATCATCAGGAAAGTGTTTGCTGGGGTTGTAGATCAAGTGAGCAGTAAGGCCCTTTTCTCATACACTTCTATCTTGTACAGCCGGAAGAGTCATCGATCAGTTGTTGCACCCAAGTCACAAAATCAGTGATTTTTAGTGATATGTTGGATTGAAATTTTTTTTTACTCATAAATAAGAACACGCAGATTTATGTTGGAAATGAAACATAATTCACATAGACTAGGAAGCTCATGAATGTGAGACTAAGAGGTCCCTCCTTACTCTGCGTGTCATCAGGATGAGCTTCACTATGAGGAAACTGTGAATAATGTGGGGTTTTTGTCACTCATAACAGTGAATACTTCCTCTGAATAAGAATTTACATAGTTACATGGTTTGTTTTGGGTTTTAAGCATTTAAATATGTATTACCTTGTTAATATGAACTGGGTGGAAATATAATCAATTTAATGGTAAAGACCAAAAGAGGGGAGAATTTAGTTTCTAGTTTATTAAGAATTTGATCAGAAAAAAAAAATTCACAGTCATTGTCACACATTGTGACATATTACAGAGACAAAACCATGTCTACATAACAAACTTTTGTTACGTAGACATTACATTTAATATATTATATTATAAATGCATGACTGTAAGGTTTAGGTATAAGGTTAAGAGAATTCACCTTAATGTAAGCGAACGTCCCCTGAAGTGACAGAAACAGGATAATGAGTGTGTGGCGGATTCCCCTCTAATTGCCATCTTTGTTGTAGTGTACACAGCTCTTGCGTCACGCCACACTGAGGGAACTCTTGTCAACACCGGGTGACCCACAGGGAGGAAGTGATGTGTGAAGTAATGCAAAACACGAGTTTAAGGAAAATAATGAAAAACAAGCAGCAGCTCCCCCAGCTGGATGTGCTGCTTAAAGAAAGACAAGCAGAGAATAAAACATAACCTACAGAAGATTTTTGTATCCATAAGTTATAAAGACCTAAAAAAAATGTTGTATTCTTGAATAAATTACTCAACAAAAATGCTCAGAATAACATTAAACTATTTGCTGACAATTAAATGTTTATATGGAAGTTTTTTTATGCAAAGATGATGAAAAAACATAATGTCCTAGCTCCCCAGTGTGCTGGATTTAGTGTAAATGATGTCATTTTTTTATGGAAACATGCATCATATACCTGCGAGCACATGATACACAGATTTTTACCAATTATATATTTATTTTCTTTAAGAAACATTTCAACAAAAATCTTTCTAACTGTATTTTTAACTCATTTTTTCTATTGTGTGTTTCTCTTTCCTGCTTCATGATATGTGTGCACATTTGACCTTTTCTGTGTGTATTGTTCAAGATTGAATAGAATATTTGCTAGTGAGAGGCTTCCACTTGTAACAGAGAATTTTAAAAGTTCAGTACGTTTGCTGATGCTGATAAGCAGGCCTCTGCTTCCACCTGCTGGCTAAAAGACACACACACACACACACACACACACACACACA
>NW_005187439.1:3803908-3854934 GCF_000239375.1 Pundamilia nyererei | reverse complement strand
CACACACACACACACACACACACACACACACACACACACACACACACACACACACAGTGGTTTTAGAATAACTGCATATGTTTGTTAAAATACAGTCCTTATGTAGGATAACAACTTACTTTGCATGTTTACCATAAAAAAAGATTCAACTTTGTTTTTTAAGTGCTACAAAGTTGTGAGGCACAGGTGGGTCACAGAGTCCACTCAGATATAAAATGCTTCTGTGAACAGAGATGGGGGGCAAGAACGGTCAAGATTCTCACAGCTTCACAGCTTGAGGTATGAACCTGTTGAGGAACCGCAAGGTTTTTGGTTTTGGTTCATCTTCTATATCTTATCCCTGATGGTAGGAAGGAAAACAGGCTTTAATAAGGGTGCGAGGGTGTCCTGGATGATGATGGAAGCCCTGCAGATGTAGTGGTGGTTAAAGATCTCCAGCATGGGAGAGAGGGTGGCAACAATGATCTTTGCTGTTCTCATGAGACTGTCTAGATATTTCTTTTCAGACATTGTAATGCTTTCAAACCACACAGCATTTGAGTTGAGAGTAACAACCTTTCTCATTAAACTGGGAACAGGATCCATGATGATCAAAGTCGATGGTCTTCTGGGCTGTGTCATCATCAGCACAGCATAGAAGGTCCTCGGCTGTGCACTCCTGTCCTTACAGGAGCTCTGTAACAGCAAAGCCCACAGTATCCTGAAGGGAACATCCCACGCAGCACATCCCCTGTTTCAGCTCATGAAGGCAGTACAAGACCATAAAAGCCAAAACAGTCAGACTGAAAAAAAGCACACATTCCACGGTTGGTGCAACTATAAATAAAATTATAAAATAACTGAATACAATAAGTAAACAATGGTATGTCCCCTTTCACTAAACCGTTCAATATCGGGCTAATAGCTTATATTAACTTCAAAAATCCAAGTGCATTAGTAAAATGCTCCTGATTAAGAACGACTTCCAAGAATATTATAGCATATTTGAGACTTTTGAAAGTTTAAAATTGGGGTGTTTATCAGCAAAAGTCTTGCAACTACCAGTCTGAATATTAAATCCAAATGAACAGAAAAGTAAACGTTTGTAAGGTAAGAATTGTTAAATTATTAATTATCCTTTATTTAGTGTAAACTAAAATGTTTTCTTCAAACAGTAAGTCCAGCAATGTTCAAGTAAATGTAACTAGGGGAGAAAACCATGAAGTACTTATGTACTAGTACTAATGCATGTCATGTGGTAATTTAAGGCAGTTTTTTAACTGGTTGCTGAACTTCATTTGTTTTCAAGCGTTTAAAAATCAATAAATCAAATGAATGGATCTGTAAGGTTTTTAATGTGCGACCGAACAGTGAACTAAGCGTATTTCGGATATTTAGCGGCATTCAGTAGCCATTGTGCCGCTAAATATGGCGCTATTCAACAGCTGAAAGTGCAGCTCTGTGTAAGTACTATGATAATAACACGTTGCACTTTACATCACGTTGATGTAAAAGCCCTATCTTCCCTCCGTAGTCCCCTTCATAGGGCTCTTGTGCGCATGTCCTCCAGGCTCAGATGTCAGACACTCAGGGGGCTCATTGCCTTCCTCCTCCTCCTCCTCCGCCTCTTCGGAAACGGGATGTGATGTAAATACACAGAAACTTTTTTTCTGTCCCTCTCTCCTTGGTGTATGTCTTCTTCTTTCAACAAACTGCTGCGTTAAAAGTAGAATAAGAGCAAAAGAAGTAAAGTAAAAAGTCGCGTAAGTGAAGCATCCGGGAGGTAAAGCCACCGTTAGTTTTGTCCACCATGATCCTGTGAGCTCCTACGTCTGTCTCCGACAACAAACTCAAGAGGAGCCGGACTGCACTCCGAGAAAAACGAATCGAAGCGGAGAGAGGCTCGCTGCTGGTGTGGACCCGGAGGGAAACTGCGGACAGGTAAAACAGCTGACACTTTCTGTGGGTTTGAAAGGACTGAGAGCGGAGGATCCACGCTGCGGGAAAACTCGTGATGATGAAAGTGCATGATGGTAACAGGGCAGAAATCAGATTCTTTATATTGAGGCCTAGATGAGATGGGACATATCTCTGTTGTATTGAGAAAGATGCAGGAAAAATAATCAAGACATGATGCAACCAGCTGCAAATAGATATTTACTAATTGACCTACTAATCCTACCGTCCGAACAAGAGACATGTCAGAAAACAAAGGTGTGATTAGGTTTACAGAGAGGAGGAGTTTGAAAATTCTGGGAATACTGTAGAAAAATGTGCAGGAAATAAAATAGTCAGTGAATTACTATTAATCTTTTAGGACATAAAGGCAAAACTAAACTGTTTAACGTAAAACTTGAAGATGAAAAGTACGATATTGAAAAAGCCCACAAGGTTAGATGTTTTAGTTCAGTTGGTCATGATGTGTTTCAAGTTTCAAGGTATAGAAATGTTTTTTTTCCCTAAAAGAGAAGGTGATAGAAGTATAGTTCTGTCCTGTTTCACAATCATCCCTCTTCCAGATTATGTTTAACATCATGCGCTGTAGGGGTGCTCGATTGTTGTCTTCTGATTTGGTTAGATACTTATTCATTACATCTTTTTATGTTGTTGCGTTTTCAAATATTCCCTATGATTTGACAATAGGTTGCTTCACACAGACTGAAGGAGTTTTAACCTGGATGATGACTGATGACTTCTTTAGTGATAGCTTTTTTTTAAACAAACTGACCAACTTCATGGCTCACTTGTAGATTCGTGTTTGGACCTCATCTGGTTCTAGATGTTTATAAATTGTACTAGCACACTCTATAGGGGTGAGGGGACCCCAGGGTTAAAATATGTTACTGGTCTAATGTGAAATACCAACCAGTGGTGCAAACGACTTGATGATAGTGAAAAAAATACTAAAAACCTTTTGGCACCAGCCTCCCTGCAGCACCGGTTAACGACTCCTTACCCTTCAGTGAAGTAAATGGTAAAGTTCTATAGGCTGTTGATGGGGATGCACAATTTGTGTTGAATGAAATAAAGTATTGCAGGATGCAGACAAGTGCAGAACAGCTCGCTGTGCATTAGTTTGTGTTTGTATTTCTGTTGATAATATATATGCAGATGCATTACTGAGCTAGAAAAGTCCTTTAATGGCAGAAGCTGTGAAGCCTTTTAAAGGAACAATGTGTAACAGGTTTAGCACCAAAGTGAAAAGTTAATCAAAGCCAGGTATTTACACCAAAGTGAGCATAAATCACAGAGCTTAAATAGAGGAGTAAATGAGGTCTTCTGTATATTTTACTGTGAACTGCTGTGGTTATGTTGTTATCGTGTAAAGAGAGAGCTCATTATCATGTTTGTGTGCAAAGACATTGCATGTGTTTGCAGTTTACAGTAAGTTAATGTCACCAGTCAGACAGCAGACAGGTACTGTTGCCGTTTAATTTAGAACAGCTTGTTAACTGCTTCAAGTGAGCACACATAGGATTTGCCAATCAGAGAGCAGGATTTTCGGTTGCATTGTGAGAGTCCTGCATGCAGAGGTGCGTCTACAGAACTTTGGTGTAAAAGTTTTTAGTCTGCTGTGTTATTGTAAGCTTTGCATGTACAGTGTATTTGCATGCAGGTCCATGTGTGCGTGCTGCTGCTGACCTCTTCACCTGCAGTGGGATCATGTTTGGTTTATTTTCATGTTCAGCACTGAGTCAGCTCACGTTACAAGGATGAACTTATGGCTCACAGCAGCAGACCTTGAAGTGCAAACCCCAGTACGTTTGTTTTCCGTATCGCTATGATCATCATCAAACCTTATTTCATCTGTGGCTCAAAAGTAAATATATGCAAAAGCAGAATGCAAACACAAATGAACAAATATGACCAAAAACATGCAGGTTGTGGACAAAAATGATGATGATACTACATTTACCAAGTATTTTTGCCACTTAATGTTGAAAATTAATAAATCAAGGTCATGGTGTTCTTATTTACTGCGCTGTTATCTTATTCCTTTAACCAGGAAGAGGTTTTAATATTAAGAATCATGTTTTGTGGATGTGTTACTGGCTCACACAGGCAGCATTAACCTAACATGTTTTTCAATGGCAGTAGGGCAGGAGAAACTGGCGCTTCCAGAGAAAACCACAGGAAGAACATGCATACTGCCCACTCAAAGGCCCTGCCCAGGTTGGTTTGAACCCAGGACCCTGTTGCTGTCAGGCGACAGTCTTAAACACTGAGCCAGTGGTGCCAGTCTCAGCACAGTGGTCAAAAGTCTTCTTGAACAATATTGACACAGTTGTAATGGAAAAAACATGGTTTCCACATCAGTTATGGCTGTAACTTTTTTCCTTTCAAATTTTTAAGTTGTTAACAGCTCTCTTTTACTCATCTGACACATATTTTATATGTTCCCTGCCTGTAAATAATTCCAGGCTTTCATAATATCTAAGCTGTGTTATTGCCGGGGATGTGTTAGTATCTAAACTTAAGAAAGAGACATTTGAGGGTTTAGCAAAAGAACATCTGTTGACAGTTTAGTTTGATGTAGATTTAGAAATTCGATAAGCGTGAGCTTTAGATGCATTTCCCCAACAGCCGATGTTTGGAATAATAAGAGAGTACAGAATACAAGAAAGAGGAGAGCGGTGCAAGGCTGAAAATCCCCTCCACACCATGCATGAACCGAGTCCAGAAGGATCTGGAGGTAGTTTATGAGATTTTCTTGAGCTCATCAAGATGATGTGTCCCAGTTTTTTGTTTTTGTTTTTTCAGTTTGATTTGTCCCGTTATTAAATTTGCTTTATCTCTCAGTAGTAAAGGAACTTTTCAAAAATGTGTAGATCTGGAACAAGTCCAAAAGTTAATCTGCCCTAAGCTGGGCCAAACCCCACCTCTGCAGAAGAAGAAGAAAGAAATCCATCCATGACTTTTTGAGTAATCCTTCTAACAAACAGGCAAGTAAAAACCTATAAACCTATAGCACCAACCTACTTTGTAGTGGAAAAATATAGCTGTTCAGCTCACAGACACATTGCACAAGTTTCCAAAATTAGTGTCAAAATATTAATGAAGCAACTTTTTCTTTGCATTTTTTTAGGTACACTGATGCTAAAGTCCTAAAATACAGACTATTTATCGATGCCTTCATTTACTGATACTAACTAAACTTTCTATTGTCTGAAATATTCTGCTGAAAAGCTCTCGAAAGGGAGCAAAGTCATAAAATCGGACTCCCTTTAAAAGTCCCCAAATCAGTGTAATGATCAGCAAACCAACAAATAACCAGCAAACTGCAAAGAAGGTGACCACAAACCTTTGACACTAACGTTTAATACACAGCTTGGTTAGTTATGGTACTTAAAGCAAAACTCACTTCATCAGCCTGACTTACAACAAATGTTATAAATTATACAGGCTTAAGTTGAGCCCACTGTGAGAAAGGGATTTAAATACTGCCAGTTTGTGAATATCTATGACTAACAGTAAATAATACAAGTGGTTTATTTGGAAACTACTTATCGACCAACAATGTGACGCAGTCTCTGCTTCCAGCTTCTCTAATGAGAGAACGTGCTGTTTAGATTACAGTGAACTGATATTTTAGGACACTTAGACACAAATGGAGACATTGTTTTCTGACATTTTGTAGATAAAGCGATTTCTCTAAAAAGTAATTAACAGTGAGAAGTACCCCACCCCCAAACAAAGAACAACGTTATTTCTATCAGTCTGGAGTTGAGTCAGTGACTATCCGACCCCTGCAGGTATTTAAGTGGCTTCATGTTTATGACGTGAGATGGTAAAAATTTCATTTGTTGTTTCTTGAGGAGACTCTGAGAGCAGCCTGGAGCTACATGGAGAGAGTGATTGCACAAGAGCAGGAGCTCAGTGTTTGGCTCACACTGTGAGAGCTGACACCTCAGCTCACTCACAAAGAAAAGCAATGAAAGACGCTTCACTCTGCTCAACTTGATGATTCTTATACCAACTGTGCAGTATATTACTCTTATTAAAGAAGTATAGGTCATGTTTGAGTGTAGCAGCAGCCGAGAATATAACAAGCAGGATCCGATCTTGCACTGCTACTGCTGTCATCATAAGCTCATGATGCCTAAACCTTCACCTTAAATCACATGATACTGAGGTGATTCTTGGGGAGGTGGAAAAAAAGTCAACTGAGACAAAGACCTGCAAAAGTTTTGTAGTCTCCACATGTAAAACTTTATTAACTCTGTTAACTGGGAAAATATTTGGCGAGAGCCCCATTTCTCAAGAAATATTGATGTTGTGGCGTTCTTCACCGATTTAGATTTCTTTTCTAGCAGAAAGGACTCTGCAAATGTTACACTGGCCACGTTCTTTGTGACAGTCAAGTAACAGATAGCAATGTAACCTGGTGCCTCTCCAGTGAGTCTCTCCAACTCCTCCGTCTTGTACTACAGCTGGCGACAGTCTCGGTTTTGCTCTGCAATCTTGGTGAGCTTGGCATAGAGGCATGTCTGTGCAGTGAGACCGTGGCTAGTTGTTTACCAGCAGCTGAACTTTCAAACTTATTTGTTCTCCCTTTGTATACAAAGAAACTGCTTAAATTAGTTGCCAAGTATACTTGGGTGGCTGTTAATATAGTGAAGTGTGGGAAAACACTGAGGGAGCATTGATGCAGAAGTCTGTACCTTAGCTCTGTGTAAAACTGTGACAAAAGTCAAATCTAATTGTTTACAGGAAGAAACTGTTTCTTGGGTGTCAAAAAACCCCACCAAAGACAAGCTCATCTTATGAGCGCAATAGTAAACTAACCTTCATTATTCTTTGCTCCATTGTGAGTCAACAAAGGGCACCAAAAAAGAGGAAAAAAGGTATGAAAATGCAGATATTTCCCTTGTACAGAGCCTTGGTACAAAGTAAAGATCTTACATTGGTTTGCATTGTTTGAGTGATGAAACCTTGTGTTTTCAGTCAAACGTGAGAAGGTGTTGAAGGTGTTAAGAACATTTAAATAGCAAGTCTGGGTATCTATTTTGGTCTATCTGTTGGTAATGACCATTTCCCTCTCTTTTCAATTTTTATTTCCCTTTTTTAAAGAAGATATTGGTGCTGAGCCAAAGCGATTCACATTCATGCTAAAAGATGTAGCATGTTTGCTTTTACAGTTTTGCTACAGAGAAAGAATTGATACTGTCTGAGAGTCCCCAGATGGGAAGTGTGTAGTTGGACTCTGAGTGGCAACAAGCCACTGGCGGAAAGTGCTAAAGAGAAAGCAGAGAGATGCTGCTCAGACTTTCTTTTATCTGCATATGCACTGATGTCTGTAAACCTTGGCGCGGTAACCTACACCGTCGATGTGTTGATAGAAAGCAGGGGATAGTCACTTTACAGCCAAATAGTCTTTGTTTTAATGCTTTGGCCTCTCTGCACTCTGAGCCTGGCTTTGAGCTGAACGTTAACAAGATGACGTCAAACCATCTTCAAGAATCTCGATGAACGCTCTGGCTTTCCCATAAAGGATCATCAGACTTACAATATGCACGGCATTGGAGTCGCATCTCTTCTAAAATCTATCCAGCTCAATCTGGAGCCAATAAAGCCATCTATCTGTGGGAATCTAGGAAAAAGTAGACCTTTTTTTAGATTGTATCTCGCATGTTATATATTATATAATGCTATAATATATAATATGATATATCATCCTTCGCCCAACTAAATCTTTCACAAGTTTAGAAAAAGTTATCCGAAGTAATTTAACTTCAGGTCATTAAGTTACCACATAAATTCTTCGACCTTCTCGTCAGGTATTATTACGACATTCACGTAAAGCCTTTTTATAGAAATCCCACCACAGACGCACTGAAAAACACAAACACTTACAGGAAACTTCCACAATAGTTTTTGGAGAAATGTGTGCAGATAGTAGCTGCGGTTGGAGCCGAAGGAACAGATTACAGATAAGTTTAAAGGAGCCCATGTTTAAGTGTATTGAGTTTCCACCAGCCAGGCTGCAGCCAGCAGCTCATTAAACCCTTAAGAAACCACAAGGAGGATCTGTTAGAGTGGATCTGTGCAAGGCACATGAAGAGCAGAAGAAGAACGGCCAACATGGCAGCTGCTGAGAGAAGATGATATTGACTGAAATCGTCCGTGCCTATCACAACTTTATTAAAATTACATTTCTGTAAATTGCCAAAGGGATGCTCTGGTGGTTTGTGCACTGTCTGCTCTGAGACTGAGTCTTATCTGGTTTTAAAATAAGAAAAACAACTTGTCACTGCACTCTCAAATACTGTGTGTAGCTACTCTGCATTATTAGAAGTCTTATAGAAGGACTTTTCAACCGCCGACACTCCCATTCACAGCTTTTGTTCATATTTCTTGCAGTGTGGGATCCATTTCTTGCTCAATCATTTTCAAGTAACTCTCTCATAACAGTCCTTAATGGCTGGTTTAACTGTTGCTGCAAAGTACCCACATAAAAACATTGTTATTTTACAAGCTTCAATTTCCAAATGAACGACTTGCCACTGAAAAGTTTGCTGGAGAATCATGTGAAGTCACTAGTTACTGAATGTGTTTTGCTTCAGCTGTGGTTAATGTAGCGGTCATATTCCCACCCGTTTACTTCCAGTAAGATCATTGACACCTTTGTTAGTCCTGCAGGGTGAGGAAAGGGTGAACAATCCTCAGTGATGTATCACACCCTCCTTATGGTGACTATGAGACTGATTACGATCAGGACAGACCTTTCCTGACTTCCCCTCTTCAGTGATCTTTTAAACTTTCCTGTGTAGCTTTGTTAACTAAATCCAGATAATATGAGGTAAGTGTCCCTTGCATTTTGTCGAGCACACTGATTTTAATTATTTGTAGCATCTTGATTTTTGTAGTTGCATCTATCTGACTGTTGCCACAAACTTGATGAGGATTCTTTCTAAAGTCGCTACAATGTGGCTACAATGTAGCTTGCTATCGCCAGTGTGTGAATGTGTGTGTGAATGGGTGAATGACTGAATGTAGTGTAAAGCGCTTTGGGGTCCTATGGACTAGAAAAGCGCTATACAAATGCAGGCCATTTACCATTTACCATTTAATCAATTAGACCAATTGTTGACGACCCACCCTGAGACACCTTTTTGGATTTTGGTTTGGATTCTTGCAGCCGATTTGTGACAAGTGGGTTGGTAATTGGTTGATCTAATCTATTAGTCCAATCAGACAGGTAAATTAGTAGTTTGTTAGTACACTCCATTTTGGTGTATTACATCTTCTGGTAATCAAATTAAAGAATCAATACCTATACTTATGTATAAAAAATAACTTGTTTTTATGCATTTTTTACAATTTCCTAAATCAGTGCTGCTGTACTTTTGCTAAAAGTCTATAAGATGAGTTGAACTGCACATTTATGAGTCTGCTGAGTGGATTTGACTAGTTGATTTGCAGAAGGGTTTGGTTTGAATCCAAAGATGCCCTGAATGCACTTTGGGATGTTAGCTGTTGGTTTATAGCTTTTTGGCTCATTAAGAAATTTCTCTCCTGCCCATGCATGCAAGTCAGGCTGGTAAATATGCAGATAGGTATATTCAACAGTTAAGTCACTCTTTTTCAGTTCTCCTGAGTTCTCCTGAGTTTTTATTCAAGTCTTACTAGGGTTTATCCCCATAATAACCACCACCTGCTGACCCATCACTTCTCCAGAAAACAGCATCAACCATTTCTGAAAATCCCCGTCCTGTGTAGTGAGAGATTACATAGTTTTTAAAGAATGTCTGAAGTCTCTTACGTTCCGTGATAATCATCCATAAGGAGTATAGATTCTCATGAACAACTTGACTCATTGCAGTTTTCCCCTGTTGACTGAACAGTTAAAATGAGTAAGTAAACCTACAGACTTTTTCAAATTGTTTTTTTTTTTTGTACTTGCTCACAGCTGGTTTAAAACCTCAGGAACTGGAGCTTGAAGAACACAAGGGAACATTGTCTTGCACTCCATGAGAATAGCTACCTTAATACAAGCAATGTGTCAGTTAAACTGAAGTCAGATCTTAGATAGGTTGTGTTTTTCCTTCTTGTGACACCTTACTTTCTTGGCTTTAAATGCCATGCTGCTACACATGGATCTGTACAAGTTTGTGACTGGTTATGTGCTGACAACACGGCCTCTTTCTTTTGAAGGGTTAAGGTTGACTTGAATGGTTTATCTGTATTTATCTGAGTTCCTAACCACTTTCATGTGACTGCTAAACCTGGTTTTTAGTGTTAGGGTCAGTAAAAGCAACCGAGGAAGGGCTGTACTGGGTATGTTGAATTTGCTTGTTAGCACAGGCCCCTGGTGAGTTTTTATCACCAGTAATGGATGAAATAAAGCAAATGAATGCCAGATTTACTTCAGCCCTTGAATATGCCAGTTGATCTTTAGCTCATGCAACTCTGTGGTCTGTGTAATCATCTGGTGACAGACTGGGTTTACTCTGCATCTCACCAAGTGCATCCTGGGATGTCTGTAGTCCACGTGTGCTAAACGAGACCTAGTTCTGCCATCTGCCTGGACCGTCACATTAAAGTTAATGTACTCTGTGCTGTAGAAATTTGTGCAAACAGTAAACTGTTGGGTATCAAAAACCAAACAGTGGCCGTTTTTAAAGTGACAGGAGTCGTGAATAATGCTGTTTGATGTCAGAAACAGATTTTAGTTTACAGTTCTTCAGCGTCAACTTGTGTCTGCTCAGTGATAACTTCACTGAGCCTCCTGAGAGAGAGGAGTCGTCTGCTCCCTCCACCTCCAACCACTCCTGACAGAATTATGATACCCTGCATACCTGTGTGTGTATATCTGTGTGTGTACTGCTTGCATGTAGGTGCATGCATGTGTATAAACCTGCAGTGCTTTAAGGATGTATGGTCCTGAGTGTGTTTTAAATGGCTCCAGGTGTGTGCTTGCTTGCATGTGTTTTGTCGTGTCTCCAGGGTTTGTATTCAGACTTAAGCAACAGAGTCTTGAGTGACATTTTGATATCAGAGTAGTTACAAATTCTCCATCTGATTTCCAGAAGAGCAGCACTGAATCAATTAAAAAGAAGATGTGAATGAAGCAACACTTGCAAAACAAAACATTGAAGAGTTTTATGTAATCTTTTACTCAGAACTGCTTCAAGGCCAGTTCTGAGTAATTGTTTGAAAACTGTGATGGTTTACTCACTGAAAGTTTTAGCAGTTACTCAGCCATGCTAGACGAAACAGTTAAAAAGGAAGATGTACTACAAATATTGTCAATAAAATGCGTCTTGCAGAAGGTTTGACTATTTGCCAATCATAGGGCTGCATCTATCGTCAATTTCTTGGTGGATACTACATGTGTTTAAAATACAGTTGGGCTTATTCCCAATACCAGTAAAAGTAACTGTACAGTAAAATAGTTTATCTGTTATTGCAGGTTGTGAGGATTTTGTCTTGCGAGGAGATCTCGAGGCTTGCATGCATGGGCCTTTCTTTTTGGGACTCGTTACCTCTTTGGTTCTCAACCCAGAAGTTAGAAGGAAAATGCCAGATGTCACAAGATGAGTAAAGATAAGAAAAAAGACCCAATTTTGGTCTTTGCTTTCATTTCCTGGCATCAGCTGCACATTTCACACACCTTTTAGCTCTAATTAAAACTATGTGACTCTTGAATGCAAACATTTCCAGAGGTGATGTTAGCAAATCAGTTAAGATCGGGTAAAATATGTCTTTGAAATTTGGAGTTAGCAGGAATTTCCCAGTTTTAGGCTTAGCATGTCCCCCATTCATACTTTTTGGTGTATTTAATTGTGTTTAACTTGGCTTTGGTCTTTGCTGTCAGTTCAAAGCTTTACATGTTAAATCAAGCGCTCCTCACATTCTTCAAATGCCAGCAGCTTTTTCTAAACCAGCTGCTTCTCGGCTCGAGTTCAGACCTCGCAACCATCACCTGCTCCAGGGTTACATTTGCATCTTAAACGTTTTTCTGACTCCCAAGAGCAGTTTCACTCCGTGAGAAAAGTTAATAAAAGAACATAAACATGGACCTCAAAGCGCTGAACAGAGACAGCAGTCTATAGCAGACAACAATAAATGACCACAAAGTTTTGCACAGACTGAACAGGCACTGTTTCTGCTCATAGCTGTGCTTGCATATGAAATGAACTTAAGAAAGGACTCCACAGATTTTACAGTTGATTTGCACAGCATGGTCAGCACTGTGAAAGCTGTGTATAGCTTCTTTTGTGTGTGTGTGTTTTAGCCCAGTTTGAACTTGAAGTCTAGACATCTTGTGACCTGAGTATCACCAAACTTAACTCACACTGCTGTGGATAGAAAATAAAAGCGGCAGATTTTCTGTGAATGTAGCCTAAAGCGAGGGTTTTATGGATGGCCATGAGTCTATGTTTATCACAACCCACAAACAGATGAAAAAACCCTCTTTTGGCTTTCGATATGTCTACAGTGCTATTTGAAGGAAAACACTGGGAAGAAGGATGGCGCAAAATGTTTTGACGGTGAGCACACATCTGAATTTGGCTGCTCTCGGTCGTGTGGTACGGTTTTGATAAGAGAATCTCTTCATGAGTCTAATTATGGAAGTTTTATTTCTCGTGCAGTTGCTCTGTTGTTTCTGTTGATAAGCAGCTGGGAGTCTTTACCGTCTAACAACTTGATGGTGTGTTCCATTACAATCTGGACCCAACAGGCCTCTATGATTGTGTGAGCGCAGCCTCATTTATTGTGTTGCATAATCAGGCAGACATTGCTGCAGTGACAGAAAGGCTTTACAGCAGATTTTGATTCATATTGACTTGATAGCATCGCACAGCTGCTACAGATTTGTCAGTTGCACATACATGATGCAAAGCTCCCATTCCAATACATCCCAAAGGTGCTCTGCTGGAGATCTGGTGACTGTGGAGGCCATTTGATTACCAGCTACTACAAATCACTGGCTTATTTCAAGAAACCAGTTTGAGATTATTTAAGCTTTGTGACATGGCACATTATCCTGGCTGAAGCAGCCATCAGAAGAATACTCAGACTGTGGTGTTCATACCATGCTAAAGTGGTACTAAGGGACCCAAAGGATGCTAAAAAATGGAAAGTATCACTCAAACCATTATACTGTTGATGCAGGAGAAGATGAATTCATGCTTTCATGTTGTTTACACCAAATTTTGACCATGTCAGAATGTCGCAGCAAAAATTGAGAAACATCAGACCAGGCAACATTTTTTCCAAACTTCTGTTTAGACCCTGACTGCTATATCAACATGGTATTGGCATTTTAATGGCCAATTAAAAGCTAAAGGAGAAATGCCCTTCAGACATGTCATGAGTTTTAATGTTCCACAGGTAACTTTCCTACTGGCAACTTGTGTTTTGAACGACATGTCAGATTTTTGAATCACCAAGTATCGGCATGAGTATTGGTCTTAAAATCCTATATCAGTATATACATCAGTCTCTACTTCCATTGTTTCTGTTTTTGTGAACCCGTGTGTGCCAAGTGGCACACGGTGTGGTCTTCTGCTAATGTAGCCCATCTGCTTTAAGGTTCAATGTGTTGCACATTCAGAGATACTTTCTTGCATACCTTAGAGATGGTTGTGTGGGAAAATCCCAGTAGATCAGAAGTTTTTGAAATATGCAGCACCAACCAACAACCATGCTGCGTTCAGAGTCTTGCCAAACGTTTTTTTCCTCGGTCTTATACTTGGTTTGAGCTTCAGCAGATCTTAAATGCGTTGACTTGGTTCCATGTAATTGGCAAATTAGAAATGTGCATAAGCAAGCAGTTGAACATGGGTACATAATATAGTGCTAGTGAGAATACACAGAAAGATGTTTTTGTTCATTAGAATGGTGATTCGATGGAGAGCGATACAGACCAGCTAACATGGCTCTGGGATTCATAGAAGCAATCACAATTGAAAAAAATCATTTTTAATTAACACATTTATGCATTTAAAGGCTTTAAACTACAGAAACTCATCATAAAGACAATTAAAACATTGTGTCCATAGTCCTTGACAAAAGAGTGGGATTGTGGTATCACCTAGAATATGTGTGTGTGTGTGTGTGTGTGTGTTTGATTGGTTTATAATAAAGTCTTGCTCAAAGATCCCTTTTCCCTAAAGTGAAGTCAGGCATAACGACAGATAATTTTAGGTCAGTGTTTGTTACTAATGGTTTCTATTGTGTTCTCGGTGGGTCTGTTCAGTTTTGCTCTCAGTGAACTCTGTCTCATTCACCCCATCAACCAGAGAGAGAGAGAGAGAGAGAGAGAGAGAGAGATGTAGATTCCTGTGTGTAGCTGTAAGCGAGAGAGAGAGCCTTGGAGAAAGGCATGTGGATTCCTGTGTGTTTGTGTGAGCGAGAGACACAGAAGGAGAGAAAGACAGAAAGAGAGCGAGAGAGAGAGGTCTGGGTTGCGTTGAATGTTTGGAATGTTGAGGCTTTTGGCTTCAGTTTGTTCTGACGGGAGGAGGGAGGAGAGAGAAATGAGGGACAGAGGGAGAGGAAAAGAAAAATAGGGAGAGAGGATTAAGTAAGGGGAATTAGAGAAGGACAATGATGGTTTACTCTGTATAATAAGGAAAATGTACTTGAAGTAAAAGTAAAGGTATGAATGCGTTCTAATGGCCATGCCCATTTATGAACATAATTGTAGTTTGTTAGTATTTTGTGACTATTTTTGGCGGCAGTCAACTTTTTCATACTGGTTTAAACTGATGATCGTTTCTTTTTCCTTTGGGTGGTTCCAGTTACTTTATAAAATCCCATTCCCACGTGGCTGCCATTCTAACCTTTTTAAACACCTGTTGGTCACGTTTGCATTAAAAGTGTTTACTACTTTTCTGAACTGTGGCTTTAGCAATCATGGTGTAGTGTGTGAATTGTAAATACCAATGCCCAAAACCACTGGAAATGAGGATAATATTTTTACTTTAGTTACCGTATTTTTTGGACCATAAGGCGCACTGTCGATGAACGGGTCTTTTTTCATACATAAGGATTATATGGAATATAAGGTGCATTAAGCGAAACAAAACAGTCAGTCAAACTCCCACCTCCACTTCTGTACCATTGATTCATTAATGTTGAATTCTCTTGCAGCTGCTCTATTCCCATGTTGTTGCAGTATATTATTGACTAACCTCGTATTGTGGATGGATTATCTCAGTTGTTCTCCTGACTGAAGTTTGGTCCGTTTACAGCATCCTGCCATGCAATTGCATTTGTCCCTAAACATCAGGAACCCTCATGTATGGCTGGGTCATATCATACCATTCACAGTAATACCGGTATAATATTAGGCAATGATAAAAAAATTTAAATATCGCGATAGAATATGGGTAAAAAGTGCATACCCAGTGCCTTTGTTTTCATACGCACATGGCAGAAGAAGCATGGCGACGACGGAGAATGAGAAGGGCGAAAGCGGATCGTTGAATGACAGATGAACCAAAATTGGTTTGTAAAAATGCTGCAACTTCAGTGGTGTGGAACTGATTTGGCTTTCGTCTGTTAACTTTTATCGAGTGGAAAAAAGTTACTATTCATCCTCTAGCTTCACTGTGTTTAACATAGCTAACATAGCTGTGTCACTAGCTATCATGTCGCATCGTTATATAACAGCTAGTCCAACTTCAACAACCCTACAAACGTCACTGCTGTTTAGTTTTCTGTCTTCATTTATGTTGGAAGTGATAGAAAAGCTGTACATTTTAATTTTTTCAGAAATCTCTGTCAGAACATGCTATATCATGTTTAGGTAGAAACTAGCGAGCTAACTAACTTCTAACTCCGTTAAATTTAATAAATTCTGTTTTCATGGATCCATGGATGTTAAACGTAACTGTTACACCTGGTAAAGCAGCAACGCTGAACATTTTATTACAGATGAAAGAATGTAAACAGTTTTTAACTCTCAGTGATGCCGCAATGTTCGTTTGACTTTGGAACCTGAAGCGCTAGCCGTAATGCTCTGACTATCCATCAAGCGGTGCGGCTTCGTAGCTTACCAAAGTTGTACTGAAACATTTTTTGACAGATTTTTGAGTGCCGTGTACCACATAAGATCGGTTCATGGTCAGTAAGCACAACCAGAATTCATACATAAGGCGCACGGGATTGTAAGGTGCACTGTCGATTTTTGGGAAAATTAAAGGATTTTAACTGCACCTTATAGTGCGAAAAATGCAGTACTTTAAATTAGGGCTGCCACGATTAGTCGACCAGTCACGATTACGTCGACTATCAAAATCGTCGACAACTAATTTAATAGTCGACGCGTCATTTGAAGCTTTGTAAGATCCCAAAAGATGCAGGAATAAGTAGTAGGATTTAAGAGTGTAATAACGGACAGAAACAGAAGATGGCAGCACAGCATGTACAAGGATACCAGCTGCCGTTAAATCCCGAAGAAGAAACTGTGTCCCAGAATTCATAGCGCGGCCCAGCTCAGTTTCCAACAATGGCGGCAGCTAGTTAGTTTTAGTATTACTTGTATTATTCTTTCTCGGTCACAAAATAAACGTTTAACATATTTTCAGATGAGAATGTAGCTGTGTAAACCTCAAATATCTGCTCAGTTTATCAAGACACCACATATTTTAAAAAGCGCTCCGACGTTTTCGGAGACGTCTGTTACCCACTAGCTCGATAGCTAGCCGGGGTTCAAGGCTAACTAGAGCCCGTGAGAACACCGGACTCCCGGCAAATCGTTTTCAAACCCACCGCCGTCTTTCGCTACTCAGGTTAAACATATATAAGTCACTTAGATAACTTACAAATGTTATTGTTTGGCTTTTTTTTTGTATTTTATTTGTTCCTGAGTAAATCGGTTTGAGATTAAAGTTATAGTTTCTACGCAGCTGAATAAACGTCAAGCAGACAACTGATTATCAGAAGTGTGAGATGGTCGAGAATATACTCCGGTGTCCTGTTATATTTTAGATAGCAGGGAGCAGACGGCTGAGTTTATTAAACTCCACCGAAACAATCTGCAAATTTCATTAAAATTTAATAAACTCATCTTGTCTTTGTGTTTAGTTAGCACATACCTTAAACACTTAAAGCTGTAAGCTAATGGTAGTTATATAAGAGCAGATGCTGCTGGTGCAATAAGCTGTACGTTTTACGTCCAATGGATGCATGATCTGATTAGTCGACTAATTGCAAAAATAATCGGTGACTAGTCGATTATCAAAATAATCGTTTGTGGCAGCCCTACTTTAAATATATTTTTATGCTGAACTTTGGTACTAACAGCAAATAGTCTGAGTACATAGCTATTCTTCTATATATCTATAGTTTATCTGTTACAAAATAACATTGTCTTTTTTTATGTAATGCAAAAGTGCACATTAGCTGGACATGAGCCTGAGCATCCTGCACAATGGTTTCTATACTGGAAACACCCATGTTCAAACAATGGTTTGTCAGAGTGACTGTGACTAAGCAGTGATGTAATCATTTAAAGCACACATAGCTGGGCTAGGCAAAGAATCTCAAAGTGCAAGTTCTGCATAATTGAAACAAAGACAGTTTGTATGCATCCATATAATGTGACTCTGATTTTAATAAGATTTAAAGTTATTGAATAAATGCCCCACAGACCAGAGTGCGCTGAACAAAACTAGTCTTTCTGTACTTTTCTTTTATGATAACATACTTGTTTGATGCAAACTATCTTCAGCTATATTGTGTGTTAATTTATTACACATTAATCTCTGTATTGATGCAGAACGGAAATGCTTTTAAAAAATATCACACTATTTAATGAATCCAGTTTTTTAAATGCGTAAATTTCCTTTCACTAGTTTCGATCATGTTCTTTTTAGGCTTTGTGATGGTGTCAGTTTTGATCACTGTTTTCTATTACACTCAGGTGGGTACATAGACCTGCTAAACCCATTTGTGCTTTCTGTCAGTGCTGCAGATTTACAGTTCGGAGGTTTTTGGTCAAAAGAAGGTTGTTATTTCCATCTGCAATAATTTATATTTGGCAGTAAGGCTCTGCTCTGGAAAAGCAGCAGCAAGACCCCTCTACAGAACAGGTCAGGCATCAATAACTTGTGGCTCCTAGAGTTTCCAAAAGAAGAATGGGAAGCAGAATCCAGCCCCTCTCCTGTGGAACCAGCTCCCAGTGTGCACTCAGAGACGCGCACCCTCTCTAATGTTAAGAGCGGTTTAAATGTTCTTTTTGGATAATGCTTATAGTTAGGACTGGATCAGGTTACCTTGAACCATCACTTAGTTGTCGGCTCAGACTGCTGGGGGACTTTCCCAGGTTGCACTGAACATTTCTTCTCCTCTCACCTCTTTTCACTGGCATTGCATTTATTGTACAGCTATTGCATGTTACTAACTTTTGCCTGCTCTTTCCTGCAGTGTTTTTCTTTTTTCATTTTGTTTGTTGTGTGTGATCTCTCTATGCTCCTGTTTTTTTCCCATCTCTTTCCCCTCAAACCCCAGCGGGTCGAGACAGATGGCTGCCCCTCCCTGAGCCTCGTTCTGCCAGAGATTTCTTCCTCTTTAAAAGGATGTTCATCCACATAGATGATTGTTGTCGGCTCTCCACTCAAATATTATTTGAAATTGAACTGAATCAAACTGAATTTTTTTTTTTAAAGTCTCTTATCTGTGTAAATTGCTGGACCCACATGTCTTCGTTCACTCAGGTCAGCAGACCAGATACTTTTGCTGATTCTGAAGAGAAAACTCAGACGTGACAGTTGCTTTTTCATTTGTGGCACAATTTGCCACTGCACACCAGGCAGACTTAAATCTCATTTAAAAATACACCTTTGCTCCCTAGCCTTTGTCCCATTGTGAGATACTGACTGTGATTTTAAGTCATCTTTTAATTGTCATGGTTCTTTTGTGTCTCCCCGTTGCTGCTTTAAAAGTAAAAGTGGCAAAAGTATTTTATAGATAGTGAATGTGGTTTGGTATGAATTGAACAGATCATGACATTGAAAGCAGGATGCAGATCTGCATCAACTGTGGACATGCTAGAGCAATTTAGATGAGATTTGCCAATTGGATCCATAGAGCAGTATCAGTAAAGCGATCGGGTAATGTAGGCTGATCCCAGCTGATCTGCTGCGATTTTCTGGACTTTGTAGCCTGCTTGAGCTAACCCTAAACTTGATTTATGCTGCTCTCAGCAGCAGAGAAGTTTGAAAAAAACACAAAAGGCCCTTTGCCAAGTCCACAATTGACCCATTTACTGTATCGCTCTCATGTTGCACACTCATCTAGAACAGTGGTCTAAAGCGAACACAGACCTTTAAAGTAGTTCAGATCTAAACAAAGACGTGGATGATGCATAGACACTGACAAACAATCTCCTGTGTTGTTTAGAGAGCAGGACCTAGTTACATAATGTGCACACTTTGGTAAGGCATGTAATTGCAAGGCTTGATGCCCCAAAGTTGTTTTACGGCGATTTAATTTCCAGAAATCTGGTTTATTTATAGCGAGCCTGAAAAAACTAAATGGTCTGTTTGTCATGGTGGCTCGAGAGGTCAAGAAATACTCCAGGAAGTTATTTATAATTTGCTTATAATGAAGCAGATTTTTTTTCATCACTTATTTGTTACAAAAACAGTTCAGTATCGGTCTTCATTAGATTCTTCCAAGGGTTACTTTTTTGTTTCTCTCTGACTTCTCTTTGTCTCTTTTACTGTCTTTTTCTCTCTGTTATTTTCTCTCTCTCACTCTCTCGTCATGTGATTTTGCTGTAGAGATGAGCAACAGAGCAGGAATCTGAGGTTCAGCCAACGCATTACATAAAGCTCCCTCCTTCTCCCCCAGTCGTTGCTAGAAAACAAACGTGAACCACTTCTTCTTCAGCTCGGCTAAAGTGAATGAACTCACTTCCTGAAGGCAGAGCAGGGAGTTTTTCATTAGGGAAAAAAAGAGAGAGAGAGAGGGAGAACGATTGTTTCAGGAACAGACTGGATTCTCTGGTATTTAAGAACAGTCAGTATGTGCAGAAAAACATGCAAGTCTGCAATCAGCTGCTGCAGCCTGTTGTGTCTACAGACCGAAACATTCACATCCATGTCAAGATGGCAAGGCTTCCCGTCTTTAACTCCTGTTAGCGCTGAGCTGGATGTTTGCCACAAGGACAGACAGCAAAGGTTTTGATTCATGGTCAGTTTCAGATTTTGCCTGTTGAAGTCATCACGACATAAACTGGACGCATCAGACGTGATCCTTCTTTGTGTTTTTCATTTCATTGTAGAGCAGAGGGTCTTGAATCTGAAGCTCCCTGTGGCTTTGACAAAAAAAGGAGAAACTAAACTTAACTACAGTAACTTTTCTATATTTTATAAGTGAGGTCTGGTACCAGAACTGTGCTGCAAGAGAAGTTTGTGTCTCCCCCTGGTCTCAAGTCAGACAGAGCCACTGTGATTGTTCTGCAGATGGAGTTTACTTTCTTTTTTACTTTTAACCTCCTAAGACCTGAACTCTTTCATGGCATGCATTTTCAGTTTCTCTTGGGACCTGATGAATGTAAAAACAAAGAATTACCTGATTTTTTTTTTCTTTTTACCTGATTTTTGTTTCTGAGAGAAATTAGACTGACATATGAGGACATTTGCTTTACATTTCGATAGAACAGTGGCAGTATAGTGTCCTCGGAAGTGGATATCAGGCCCTTGTAGAGCAAAATTTAGTATTTTGGTCTAGACCAGCAGTCCCCAACCCCCTGCCCACAGACCGGTACCAGTCCGTGAGTTGTTTGGTACTGGGCCCGCGAGTTCAGGCACAGGTGTAAAATTTAGGGTTTTTATCGGTTTTTAAGTGTTATTTTTTTAATTGTTTTTATCGTTAACTCTGTTTCCCTGGGTCTTTTCCTGTGTGTTATGAATTAATCTTCTTTTTTGGTACCAGTACTGGTTTTATTTTGTTGTATTTATCTGCGACACCTTGTGTGAAAATAGTGTCGGACATAAACTGGTCCGTGGTGCACCTTTACTGGGTTAGCATCAGGGTCAAATTCCGCTCTGATCCCAAAAGAGTTTAAAAAACCTGGAAGTTCGTGTTTGACTTTAACGCTGTCCTCTCTCTCTTTGCTTCTCCCTTCCACCCATTGTTGTCCTCCCCACCTTGCTCACCTCCCTCCCTCCTCCTCCTCTCTTTGTGTTTCTCTCCTTTTCTTCATTTTCTTATCGGCCCTCGGCCTCAAACCGCTGTCTGCGTTCTTTCTTCCTCTCTTTGTCTTTTTTCCTGTCTATTTTCTTTTTCTGTCCTCCTGTCTCTCTATCACCCCGTCTTTCTCGCCTGCCCAGCTGTTCTGACCCCGAGAACTTTACACAGAGTGAATGTAGAGAACAAGACAATACGAGTAGACAGCGGTTGTAGTTTTTCTATATGTGTCTATGTATTTATGCTTGAAATGCTTTGTGTGCAACAATAGGGGTGTGTTCGTGTGCGTGTGTATGTATGTGTGTGTTCTTTAGTGTTGCATAACCTCTGTGAGTGGGATGCTGTTTGCGTCCAGTGTTTATAAACTACTCCGCTCCAACAGCAATAACGTTGCGAAATCAAACACACACACACACACACACACGAACAGTCCTCTCGTAAATGACGGTAGGAGTCATTCAGACTCCTCCTCGTCCATCCATCCTGCTGCAGTTGTGTAAAACAGTGACCGCTGGAGACAGTCGACTTCCTACAGCGAAAACAAAGATTTTGTTTGTTTTGTTTGGAGGAAATTGCAGTTTTCAATGTTTTAGTGTCAGATAATCAGTTAAATTACTCTTAATGTGCACAATGGAACACCTAAATCTCCAGAGTTCTGCTTGAATGAGGGATTCACGTCTATTCAAGCCTCAAACGAGGGATATGATAGCTGAAAGACTTTAGATTTTATAGTAAACCGTAGAATGATTCTTTAAACGTAGATAAATTAGAAACAGATGAAAATATGTTGCTGGATAAAATGGGATTAGAGGGAATAAATCATTTTAAGGAGGGATTAAGGATAGGAGCAGCAAAAAACAACAAAAGCAGAGTTCTTCAAAAATTCATCATCACACAGGAGACGTCAAAAATTCGTTCATGTACTATGATTGTCAACTTTGGGTGACGATGGCGGGCAAAATCAAAAACTTAAACATCTATTCTAGTTATGTGTTTATAGGACCTTTTTTATTTTACAATGGCAGTAATGGTCTTTGCATATGTGCAAATTGGCATGTCAACTTAAAGACAAAATAATGCTGTATTTTATGGGTCAGTTTACTGAAACTTTCCTCATAATTTTCCTAAAAACGTGCAAAAATTGCAAAGAGATTTCGCAAAAGAAGTCAACGTGGTTCTGCAGTGGTTAGCGCTTTTCCTGTTTTGGAATGAGTTCTTTACACGCACTCTTGGCTTCCTCCCACTGTCAAGAGACATCCTCGTTAGGTTAGCTGGGTATTCTTAATTGGCTATAGGTGTAAATGGTTGTCTGTCTCGATGTGATTGGCGGCCTGTCCGGGGAATAAGCTCCAGCCCGACTACAACCCTGAATTGGATAAAATGAAGAAAATAGAGGGATGGGTTTCCAAAAAAATGTTTACTGTAACACTTTATTCCCTTGTTGTCTGAGCCGTCATTCGCTGTCAGCTGCAGATGTTCATGTTGTTTTTTCTGTGTCTCGCAGAGATGTAGCGTGTGTGTTGGTGTGATCGGCGGACCATCATGCACCTCTTCTTGCTGCTGATCCTTCAAGCTACAGCAGCCATCGGACAGATTGATCCCGGTACACAGGCACACAGGCACACACACACAAACCCCACTTTACCCCATCTTGATTTTAAATCTAAATCCATCCTCTGGAACGAGCCAATTTAAACAGTTACAACTCAATAAAATGTTTCATTTGTAAAGGTCTATAATCCGTCCTTGCAAAACACATAAAAATAAAATTGTGAATGTGTTTTTCCAGCACACTGTCGCTACCCCTTGGGCATGGAGGATCGACGGATCAAAGATGATGCGCTCAAAGCATCCAGCCAATGGCACGAAACAACAGGACCACAGTACGCCAGGTAGGTGTGGCTTAAAGGTTAAGTCGACTGGTTTTAAAAAAGTGTCTTTTATTGTTTTTAACTCTTGAATAAAGAAAAAAAGAAAAACCTGAAATGGAATTGTGAGATACAAAAATTGATTAAATATGCTTTAGAATGAAGTCAAATAAAAATTTGAAGATTTTAGAACTCCATCTTTTGGTTAAACTTGTGCAAGTGTGGTTTATGTGTTTGTGTGTGTGTGCGTGTGCAGGTTGAATCGTGAGGAGGGAGACGGCGCCTGGTGTCCTGCAGCGCTGCCATCAGTCAGTCAGTACCTCGAGGTTTGTGTCTGAAGCGTGCTCAGTCATGTCCGGGTACCTGCATTTGTTATGTGGCGAAGTTCTACTCCATAAGTAAGAAGGTGTCGTGCATGCAGGAGAAAGTGGCGCTGCACAGTCAGTGTAACATGAGAACGGGTGAAAAGATCACAGTGGATCAGAATCTGAGGTTTCAGAGTGTAACACAATATTTAAGTGCTTTGCAAAGCAGCTAAATTCAGTACATTCTGATTTAAAGGTGAAGTCTGTGTGTGGTCTACAAAGTTATTCTTTGGATAAATCTAGAAGCTCATGTGTTACCCAGAGAAGGCTGTTATTACAAACTGGCTAAATCTGTGTATAACAGCTGACTTGTGGGACGAGTGGAAGACAAAGAAATACTTACCTTCACAACTGAGCGATCTTTTAATAAAGTTGGTGGTATCGATACTGCGCCACATGTGTGAATGCTGCAGTGTGAAGCTGTAGGTATTTAAATATCAAAGGAGAGAATCTGAGTCACAGTCATCTGTGGACATCAAAGACTGTATGGAAAATCCTCAGTTTCACATGATATTTATGCGATTCAGACATTCTTACACTTCACATCTGTTTAAGTCGCTTTAATATCTGTATATTGACATACGTTTTATATGTTAAAATGAGGAAAGTAATTAAAAAATCTAAAACCTGAAAATAATTTTGTGATGTTGCAGAGGTTTTTGTGTGCACACTGTTGAGTAAAGGCACACAGAGCATCTTTAGTTTTTACAGTTTTCTTTATGGGCCGATTTCTGTAGAAATGCAACAAAAATCCTGAGACGCTGCAAACACTCAGCTCACGATAAAAACCAACTTTGAAGCCTGTTATAGATCTCTGACTTAAATGCATCTCGTATTTGGAAGCTGCATGCCTCTTGACATTAAAATTGCAGGATTAACAACCAGATGTGTGGACGGCTTGCCTCTATACTTTTGGGGTGAACCATTTTCCCACGTTAATGATACAATATTATCTTTAAATGCAGCCTTTAGTTTTTAGGTTACTCGCATGTTACAAGATTTGACCGAAAGCCTTTTGCTGGAATTTTCTTTTTAGGTGGATCTCGGCAGACTCACCTTTCTGACGGTTATTGGTACTCAGGGACGATATATCAGGAACTCTGGGAATGAGTTTGCCCGAGAGTATCGCGTAAACTACAGCAGGGACGGCAAGCTGTGGAAGTCCTGGAGGAATCGGCAGGGGAACGAGGTGAGTGACCCAAATATCTTACAAAAAGGACTTAATGAGAGGAGAGAGGAAACAGACTGAAAAATGGGACATGAGAAGGGTCTGAGCCGAAGGAAGAATAGGAGGAAATACGTGAGGACTGATGGAGGGAAGACTGGAGAAAGAGGAAGAAAAAAAGAAACGAACAGGATTTTTTTCCTCTCGTTTTTCACTCTAAGCTGCTTCTGGTCATTCATATTCATATCAGAGGAAATTACATTTACACGCCAGCTTCCTGTTGGCATTTGAGGTCCTCGCAGCTACGCAACACTGTTAGAACAATTTAAAACACCAGAATCATGTTTTTGATCTGAGGCTCCTCCCTCACATTCACATGGGGAACTTCCCAGAGTCTGTGCAGATTTCTGGTTATTTTGTGCCCAGCAGCACAAAGATTCACATTCCAAATTTCTCAGGGTGCTTTTTTTCACTTTAGGAAATGAAGCCCGGAAACATCCGCTGAGGAGTAACTGATGCATGCCGTCAGCAGAAACTCTCAAGCTTGTCTTCTTTGCTTTGAATGTTCGGCTGCTTATTTCTACACGTGCAGTTGTGCAGGGGCACTGTGTGAGAGGCAGTGAATATTAAAAAATATATATATTATTTTCTTGTGAACATAAATTTGGCATCATCCTCACCGTCCTTTTGCATCTATTTGTGATTATTTTTGTGGTTTTTGTCACTTTGTTCGATAATTCTGCTCATTTAGGGTGTGTTTGCGTTTTGTATTTGTTTAGCATAGCTTTTCTTGTCTTTTTAAAGAGATTTTCCTGCATCATTATAATAATGTTGGTCCAGGATCTACGTTGCAACTGACCAATCAGCTTTCAGTTTGCACTGGCCAAGAAGTTAGTTAATTATTTTAAAAGTATCACTAGCAAACTTACATGAGCAAACTAAATTTGGCTAACAGAAGCTAACCTGATAATATTTTTATTCGATTGTATAGATTAATAAAGAAAACAGAGCGTTTCTTATAAACATAGCCTTTTTTTTTCTTTTTTACCCCATAATACAAAGCTGTGACATCACAACAATGTGACTGGTCACTTTCAATGTTGATCCTGGACACACATTGTTATGATGATGCAGAAAAAACACCAACACAGGGATATCAGATGCACCAATCGTTGGTCGCTGCCCCTCCCTGATCTTGATTTTGTCGGTGGTCTCTATTGCCAAGCGCTGCTCGTAGCAGGTTGTTTGCTCACTGGGGCTCTCTCTCTAATATTGCAGCATATTTAACTCCCTATTGTCAGGCACAAATTTTCCTCTAGACACCATCACAGTGGATTTTAATCAAGCAATCAAAATGTGACTGAAATGCACACCTTCTGGTCTAAATCAAGGGATTTAACAAAAGTAACACAAAACCTATAAAAGTGGCTAGATAGCAACGTTTTTATCTCTTTAATTAGCCCATTCTCACTCCCAATGCCTAATATACCGACGATTTGTCAAATCCTGAGGTGTTCCATGGGAATGTGAAAGGTGACCTTCTGCGTTCCTATGCTACGCGCTGGATTGTGGATGAAATCGAATAGAATGAAGCTCCCACGGTAAGACATGTTCCAGCCGTGTATTCCAGCCCTAACCCTAACCTTATCCCTAATCGTAACCGACACCTTAATCGTGTTAAATAGTGTTTTCCAAAGCAATTTAAGTAAAATAAATGTACATGTGTGGATTCGTTCCAACGGTTCTTTTCCGAACTCGTAATATAGCGTTGGGTGGCTGAAATCGTAATATACCGACTATTTGTCACCTAGCATAAAATGTTACACTTTGGGAGTGGGAACGTGTTGCTTTAATAGCTTTATTGTTTGTTTGTTTTTCAGCCTAAAAAAATCCCTCCTTCACTTGCACCAATGTCTCTTTGGGAGGTCCAATGCACACCTTCCAAACACAAGTTCAGCACTTGGAATCAACTCCAGATCTCTTGTCTGGTTCATTTGTCACTGAATAATGAGGGCACAGGCCTCACCTGGCCAGGACACTGTTTGTCAAGCAATTCTCTGAAAATCAATGGACTGTATAAAGATGGCTATAAAGTCAAAACATGTCACATGACAACTTGTAACAACACTATTAACCTACTGATTGAACAGATGTTCCAGGGGTTTAATCTTTCTGTACTCCTGGTGTGATGGTCTTCTTTGTATCCCTGATATCTGTGTACAGATTATTGAGGGAAACAAAGACGCCTACACCTCTGTCATAAAGGACCTCCGCCCTCCGATAGTCACCCGCTACGTCCGGCTGCTCCCCGTGACCAGACTGTCCACCACCGTCTGCATGAGAGTGGAGCTGTACGGCTGTTCATGGGACGGTAGGACACATAAACACACAGTTTCCTTGTTAATGTGCGTTTTCGTCAGCTCAACTGCCATTAGAGACTGTTTACGCTTCCTCAGAGACAAGTAAACCTCTTCATGTCAACATAAAAGCTTTTAATGTCCATAAACAACTGTTTTTCATCCACAAGCAACACTTTTATTTAACAAACACTGCTGTTTATCAGATCCTTATATCGAGCAAAAACAGGAATTTGAATGATGTGAGTGCGATCCTCACACTGTTGTCATGAAGGTTGAAAGTTTGCTGTTCTGAGTGCAGCTGTGGGATCTTATTGTGGTGAGATAACAGTGAAATGGGATGAACTGCACCTTTAACTTTCCACTCCTCCTGGTTTCAGATGGGCTGATATCCTACAGCGCTCCAGAGGGTCAGCGGATGCAACCGCCGGGTTATCCCATCGCCAACCTCAATGACTCCACATATGATGGAGTACACGAAAGGGGGTGGGTCTCTCTTTGCTGCACTCGTACACACATCACATATCAGCGTTTCCTGTTTACTGACTGCTTTGTCATCCGATAGGAAGCTTTTCGGCGGCCTGGGTCAGCTGACGGACGGCGTGATCGGCCAAGATGACTTCACACGGACCCACGAGTACAGCGTGTGGCCTGGCTATGACTACCTGGGCTGGAAAAACGACTCGCTGGAATACGTGGAGATGGAGTTCGTGTTCGACAGGCAGAGAAACTTCACCTCGATGAAGGTTTTTCATTTTTGCTTCCTCTACCTCATCAGTACTATGAACTCACCACAAACTTTGTCATAGCAGTAGTGGTTGACAGCACTTTTACATGTGCTTTTGCAATTACCAGACTTACTCAGAGCCTAGAAATTGCCTCTGGTTCAGATCCGGTGTCGGGTTTCTCTAGTTTGCTCAGCACCATGTCAGCGTCAGCCTAGGCTGATGGCAGGGGACATGTTTAAACATCTTTGTGAGGACAGTAAATTGCATGCTACTACACTTGTGGGGGCCAGCAGTCACTTATGGGGACAAAATGCCCGTCCCCACGAGTTTGAAGGCATTTTGGAGATTCAAAATGTGGTTTTAGTGTCAGTGTTACAATTAGGTTATGGTTAGGTTTAGGCTCAGGGTTAGGCATTCATTTTTGATGGTTAAGCTTAGGGTAAGGGTATGGTTAGGCTAGGGAAAGCATTATGTCAATGAGATGTCCTCACTAACATATGAAAGTGTGTGTGTGTGTGTGTGTGTGTGTGTGTGTGTGTGTGTGTGTGTGTGTGTGTAAAAACGTACAAAGTAACTTAACTTTGTACGTTTTCAGGAGCATGCACAGTATTGTCGCATAATAAAAGAGATTGAAAAGTATTTTCTGCCTACCTTCATATGTGGTCAAGCTTTTTAACCAGTTGCTTTCAGCTCTCCTTCATCACTGTGTAACTGATTTAACTGCAAACGTACTTTCCATCCAGCATTTGCTCTTCCTGTAATATGGAGCGCAGCCAGCAAGTGCTCCAGCAATGTTCAGTGGAGTCATGTGTTTACTTTTAAGTCACGCATCAGCAGCTGCTAGCATCTCCTCCTACTGTGCCATCATTGCCACTTTGTCTGAGTCCATTATAAATGAGCTTTAGATCCCCGTGGAACTCCCTCACGCTTTACAAACAATAGCAGATGTTCTGCTACTTACTCTTACTTTCATTCTCCATCCAGGTCCACAGCAACAACATGTTCTCCCGCGATGTGAAGATCTTCTCCTCGGTCTCCTGTTGGTTTAAGCCCCACTTTGTACCGGAGGCGGGGCCTGTGGAGTTCAGGACGGTGCTGGATGACCGGAATCCGAGTGCTCGCTACGTCACCGTGGATCTGAACCACCGCACTGCCAAATCCCTCCGCTGCCACTTTTACTTTGCTGACGTCTGGATGATGTTTAGCGAGATTTCCTTTCAGTCGGGTAACAAACACGCACGTGCAAACAGAAGTGCAGAACAGTAAAAGAAGGAAAAATAAGTGACTTCCTGTTTTTTGTTTTTCAGTGGATACCATATTCCTGACCCAAATGACATCTCCTCTACCCACTAAGGACACCATCACAACACCTGCACAGAAGACAGGTGTGACAATTAATTGTTTCACGTTTTAAAGTCGCCACTTCAAAACTGTGCCAGATAGAGGGCGCTGTTTTGTCAGTTTGTGCTCAGGTCATTTTTTTTCCCTTTTTCTTAATTTTTGAGGACATATATCTTTTTTAGCATTTCTGTCACACTTAGTGGAGCTACCACTAACAAATGTATTTGCAGAAACAAATGATAAAATCTTTGGTATATGGTATTCTAACCTTTCTTCTCAGCCGCTGCTCCATCAGCTAGTGCCACACCAGATGATGGGAAAACACCCATCCTTATTGGCTGCCTGGTAACCATCATCCTTTTGTTGGTCATCATCATCTTTCTCATCCTATGGTGTCAGTACGTCTGCAAGGTATTAGAGAAGGTGAGGATACAAATAAATGAATTACCTTTGTTTTTCTGAGTGGAAGTGGGGGTTTACCTTTATTTTGTTAACTTCCTGTCATGTCCGTTGGTGTTAAACATGCTGTAATCACTTAATCGCTTTAGGTTTTAAAAAAATGTTCCTGTAAACAGCTGCATTCTCTGCTGAAATGCAAACCGTTTCCTAATAGATGTCCACCAGGAGGTCCCTGCTTCCATTTTATGGTCTTTAAGTCACCTCACACATTTGTTTTGATTTTCAAACAGAGGTTAAAAGCTGCAGTTTAGATCCCAAACTCACGTGGGAGATGGGAGGCATTTCTTTTTCTTTTTAGGAAATAAGATTATAGCTTATGTTTGTGGCTAAATCAGGACTATTAAGCATTAAATCAGATTAAAGAACGAATAAGAATGAACTGACTGACTCTTTACAGGCATCTGTGACCCCATGTTTTTTCTTTCTTCCATCCTAATCTAGGGTCCACGTCGGATTCTTGATGAGGAGGTGACGGTCCGGCTGTCGTCCTGCAGTGACACCATCATTTTACAGACTCCACCTGTGCCCCCGCGCTCTGGACGCGCCCCGACTGGTACTCTTCTTTTACTTGTATCGTTTAAAACATGCCTTTGTTTGCCATTATTATTCACGCAGAAAGAATTGGTGAAAGTTAAGGTGTTAAATTTCGTGTTTGTAGGAGAGATATTCTAAAGAAAATCTCTCTATGTGCATTTATTCTTGACTGATTCATGCTGTTTTCCTCAGGTCCTGTGAACACTGACCCTCACTATGAGAGAATTTTCCTGTTGGACCCTCAGTACCAGAACCCAGCGGTGCTGAGAAACAAACTTCCAGAGCTGTCACAGAGCGCAGAGGCATCTGGTAAACACCTTCAACGATGAAGTCGATGCAGGCGTTCATTTAAGAATTAGTGAAAAAGACACAAGTTGAGAAATAGCAGAAAGTCCTTTGAACGCTGCGTCATGATGTTTGTCTTTGAGTGACCGCTTCATAACCGTGTGTTTAGGCTTGTAGTAGGAATTTGTGTTAAGAATCATTGATGCTTCAGAGATGTTCCAGATCTATCCAATATGACATGATTAATCACAGCTGTAGAGGAAAAAAGGTCGAAAGCCTTTCAATAAGAGAGTCTGCTGCCTCCTGGTGGCGATGTCAGTAATTTCAAACAAACTCTACAAACTTCAAGCATCCATCAAAGTTCTGATCTTCTGTCACTCATTAACAGCTCCTCAACCTGTTTCTCTCCTGTTTATTTACTTCAGAACGTGTTAAATAAGCTCTTTTTTTCTCCTTTTTCTCTCTATTTAAGTTTCCCAGATGAAGTTGAACATGCATGCTCATTCATACTTATTCTGCAGTGCTTCTCTCCTTTTTCTCTCGGCTCTCTACGCCTCTTTTCCAAGTTTCCTCTTCTTCCAGCTCTCCTCCTTGGTAATCCTCTCTATGACCTCCTCCTGCTGACTTCCTGTCATATGACATCAGGATGGCTTCGTGGTAAGAGTTGAAAGGTGTGACTTCATGCAGTTAATCAGATCACATATACTTAAGTGAAATCAAGTGAAGTTTGGAATTTTATTTTATTTTTATTTTTCAATTCTTTTCCTTCTATGAATCATCTTATGACCTCTCATGACCTACTGGAGGGGACCTAACCCTGAGAGGTTGGGATATCCTGGATTGAAAAAACTTCTGTAAAAAACAAATTCAAACTAGTAAAACTTCAGTCAGCAATTAGACTAATGGTACTAGTAAAATGATAAAGATGTACTGCTTTTACTTTAGATAGAAAACTAGAAATTACCAGTAATTTAACGTTTTTACTAATTAATCTTGTGCTGTTGGTACTTTTCAGTAAGCTTCACTTCATTTTTTATTTATATTAGACATTAATTTAACAAGCGCTTGTCTTTCCAACAGCATGTGGAGGTGGCTATGCTGAGCCAGACATCACCCAGTGCACGCCGCACCAGTGTTTCCATAGCAATGCGCCACACTACGCTGAGACGGACATCGTGCGGCTGCAGGGCGTCACTGGCAGCAACATGTACGCCGTCCCCGCCCTCACCGTGGACTCTCTCACCAGGAAGGACATCTCCGCTGCCGAGTTTCCTCGGCAACAGCTGATCTTCAGGGAGAAGCTGGGGGAGGGGCAGTTTGGCGAGGTGAGCTTGTGGGAGGTTTCGTGGGCTTCAAAGTTATCCTGGAAAAATCTTATTTCATCCCTATTTCATCTTCTTCCCTGGCAGGTCCACCTGTGTGAGGCGGAGGGACTCCCAGAATTTCTTGGGGAAGGCTCGCCCCTCCCTGACCGAGACGGTCACTCTGTGCTTGTGGCTGTTAAACAGCTGAGGGCCGACGCTACCAGCCAAGCCAGGTACTCTTTATGAGTGTGTATATGAATCGCGACAATGTCAAACTATATAAATTTGGAGCTGAGGTGGTTAAAGGTTCATCCCCTGGAGAGCATATATTGGTTAAAATCAGTGTATTCATTGCTTTAATGTGTTCATATGATGAGAATGTTTCACTATTTATACACTAAAAACAAAAATGTAGTCCATAACTAGTCAAATGAATAACGTGCAGGACCGAAAGCTCCAAACTGCATTTCCTGGTTGACTGTTTTTTGCAGAGAAAGCCCTCCTACCTACAAATGCAGACCATGTTATTTGAAGTGAGAGCAGTACTTGACTCCGTAGATGAGAATATATTAGGATAAACTGGTGTAAGAGCTTTAAGGGATGTGCAGGATCTTAGATCTGTGCATCAGGCTTCGCTGTAACACTGAGAAATACATACCTGTAGTTGGTTCCTTTGAGTTGAAGAACAGATCTGGAAATGCTTCCTCTCCTTTATCTGTCCGTCGATCAGGAACGACTTCCTGAAGGAAATAAAGATTATGTCTCGTCTGAATGACCCCAACATCATCCGACTGCTGTGTGTGTGTGTGTCGTCCGACCCACTGTGCATGGTTACTGAGTACATGGAGAACGGAGACCTCAACATGTTCCTGTCGCAGCGGGAGATCGAGAGCACTCTTACACATGCCAACAACATCCCTTCAGTCAGGTTAACCATGCACACAGTTCGCACAGGTCATACATGAAAACAATCGAGCGTCAGGTTTCTAAACTATCTTGTTAGTGCACTTTTGATTCTCACCACTTTGAATCGCTTTCTGCTTCTCCACTTCAGCCTGTCTGACCTCCTCCATATGGCGGTGCAGATCTCGTCGGGGATGAAGTACTTGGCATCTCTGAACTTTGTGCACCGTGACCTGGCCACAAGAAACTGCCTGCTGGACCGCCGCCTCACCATCAAGATTGCCGACTTCGGTATGAGCCGAAACCTGTACAGCAGCGACTACTACCGTATCCAGGGCCGGGCGGTGCTGCCTATACGATGGATGGCCTGGGAGAGCATCTTGCTGGTAAGGTTTGGACGAAGGGAGTTGATTTAAGATACGATCTTTATTTTGCTCCTTTTAAACTTTACACCTCTGTCATGTGTTACTTTTTGGTGGAAGTTCTGCGGTTATTCTGCTGCTGCATTCAAAATCTTCAGATACTTGAATGAATGTTACCCTGATGATACTTTCCTCTGTATTAGAGAGCTGAGAGCTGCTGTCATATGAGATAAGCTGATACGTTTTCACAGGATTCTGTCTGTAAGCACTGATCATGATTCAGTAGCTTGAAGAACCATCTTTAAAGTCATACAGCATTTTTTTGCTGTATGACTTTATTAGTCTAATATAATTGTGCAGGAATTTTAGCCCACTGTTGTAGTTCTTAGGTCTTTTTTTTCCAAACTGGGAAAACATCTGCTGGTAAATAGCTGGTCAGATATTATTGTATGTTTTTCACATGTTCGTACAGGATATTGTATTTGTTTTAAATGTTATGCACTTGTGTGGTACATGTATTTTGACTTTTGTTGCTATGATGCCAGGTCTCTCTTGGAAATGAGATTTTTAATCTCAATGAGATTCTTTACCTGGATAAATAAAGGACTAATAAATAATAATAATGATGATACTAATAGTAAAAAAATTGCTGATTATGCTACTTAGCCTATTTTAACCCCCAATACTTCACACATACTACCAGCCAAGCCAGACTCTATGCAATGCTATAAATAGTCTTTTTCAAATGACTGGTAGTCTATAAATGTCTTTAATATTCAAAAGAAGAAGAGCTAAAAGTTCCAGAAGTTTATATAGGCTTGTAATTGTATTCAAACCCTGCGGACATTTGCCTAGATCAGTTCAGCGACTTATAAAAAACATGTACGTTCCCCTCACATCTTCCTTTTTAAAAATCAACAGCTGAAAGCAGTAAAACAGTTTTCCACAAAACAAATAACAAACTCTTTACAGTTGCTTGTCTTTAAAATTGCTAGATGCATAAATGCAAATGCAAACTGTTTCACTAAAGGAAGTTTAGCTAAGAGTTCTTCAAAAGCTTCCTGCCCTCCAGAGGAAGCACCAGTAGCGGTTTGCACACTAAAACAATGAAACATTTTTTTGCTGCAGTGTTTTCTTTCAATAACTTTCCTGTTCTGCATCATGAATGTGGTTGCATAAGTTTAATGTCTTTTGCAGCTGTAAAGTTAAGCGAAAAAACAATGGATCCAAGCGGACCCAAACCAGGTCTAAAGCAGAAGCTTTTACGTTTTTATCGTATCGTATTTTTTTGTAAGTCTCACAAAGTATCGCAATCAACATTTCATCAGCAGCTGTCTTCAGAGAGTCACTGAAAATAAGACAAAGTATTTTAAAGTTGGAGTGTTAAACTTTCAGATGTGATTATTCTCCTCAGGGTAAATTCACCACAGCCAGTGACGTGTGGGCCTTTGGAGTCACCCTGTGGGAGATCTTCACTCTGTGTAAGGAGCAGCCCTACAGCCTGCTGTCTGATGAACAGGTCATAGAGAACACTGGCGAGTTCTTCAGGAACCAGGGCAGACAGGTGAGGCGAAACACAGGACAGAGTCACAGATTATTATCTTCTGTCACTTCTGAGAGTAATACTGCAAACATTTAATTTAATTGCAACTGGATCCAAGACAGCTCATAGCAGTCTTTACAAACCTGGAAATCAGGACCCTTGTAAGTGCCTGCAGGATAAATTTGAGGGGCTACTAAACCTAAACCAACATTTGTCTTTTTTAACAAATCACTGGACTCTGTCATCACTCTTAATTCTCCCGTGTCCCTCACTAGATCTTCCTCTATGCCCCTCCACTCTGCCCACCTTCTCTCTTTGAGCTGATGATGCGTTGCTGGAGTCGCGATATCCCTGACCGACCCACCTTCGAGGGACTTTACCAAGCCCTGAAGCCCCACGTCAACCAGTGAGTCAAGGCTGCTGGGATCTGCTGGTTGGGATTTCCGTGGCGGTGGGACTCTTATAAGAAGACAGACTGACACAAGAGCACAGAGGACTGGAATTACAGTGCAGAGGGATTGTTGGTTTGCTTCACGGCACTAGCGACTCCCTTTTCTGAAAGACCGGGTGATGATGGAGGGAGACGTGACTAGTCAGCTCAGAGGAGAAAATATGGCAAGCTTCAGACCTTTTGGTCCATAGTGAACAAACCATTGGCAGTTTCATAGCTTCTTCTGTTTTTTTTACAGCCGCTTTACCCCAAGCCTTTTGACTTGTTTGTGCCAAAAGTTGCCTTAAACCATTTGTTTCCTTCTCTTTGACTTTTAGAGATTACAAAAAACTGGATAGTCCTTGTAGTTTCTCCTTTCCCTGTGGGTTTTTATTATTATTATCATTATTATTATTGTTATTATTATTATTGTAAAGCACTGTGTCTGTGTCTCTCAGTTATTCATGTTCATATATTAATCCACACTGGAGCTAGGGCTATAGGGTCAGATTTTAGTGTAGGATTTTATTTTTTAGATTTATTCTATTTTAAAATTTTGTTGTTTTGTGGAGTTTCACAATCGTTGGTCTTTTTTTTTTGTGGATATGAATGTTGGTCAGCTGAGGTTCACGTCGCGGTGCCAAGAAGCTGAAGAAACCTGTGTGGCTCACAGACTGAAAATCAGTCTGTGGGTATCTGTGGGAAATTTTGAAAAAAAAAGAACTTAAAGCCACATGAGAAAAAAACTGAATCATGCCACTTTTGTTCCCTAAGAGACAAAAAAAATGTTGAAATGCAGTTTTAAAATAAAAACAGAATTGTAAGCATCTTTGTGAAGATGGGCATGATGGTCAAAATTTATGATCCTTTTATTCAAAGTGCTTTGCGTATGTAGCAAAATCGGTACCAGAGGGAAAGGTCATGGATGCCTGACCCTCAGATGCTGGTCACAGGGAGATTAACCAAGTGTCGAATACCAAGGTGTCATTTAACCTGTCGGTGTTTGTCTTTGGGGACCTGCAAAATATACATTTTGTGGATAAAAAAATCAAAAAGCATATCTGATTTAAACGTGGGCACCACGTGGTCAGAGTTTAGTGCACACCAGCATGCAAAACATTAAAAAAGCAGGATTTTCACTCAGCACTTGGTTTGTCCTCTCAAAATGAAATTCAGGTTCATTGGTCACACACGTCAGTGACACACAAATGCAAATCTGATAGTTATGAGCCCTGCTTAGGCAGCCCATCTCTGTGGGGAGATTTAAAACAGGTATCCTTTTTGATTTTTGATGGGCATTGTGGAACTTTATGAATGCACCTTGCATATCTCCTTATTTGAACTCACAAAGCTGAAGGTGTTAAGCTCTTCTCTGGCTTCATGTAGTCGGTTTTATTCACAGAAATAAACTGCAGTAATACTTACTGCATTGCTGCACATGTAGATGTCTCACCATTTGATATGTCTAGTCTTCTGTAGTCTGAATTTGCTAGGATTTGAACTCCAGACAAGGCATTTTGTCTTGACTTAATGTACCATCTACATTTGGGGCTGTGAGTTCCCAAACTACTGCGTTAGAACAAGGTTCACTGATGAGTGAAAGCTGATAGACTGTGGGCAAATGGAGGCCTTACACCAAGGCTGGATTTCCAACTAGGCAAAGCAGGAAACTGGGAAAAAGCCATTTGTCTGTCACCACTGGTTGTAGCTAAAAAATGTTTTAAGTGCTTCCAACACTGAGCAGGTATTTAACCGAAGAGCGCCCTGCAATAATAGTTCATTTTCTGACCCTGTGTAGTGGAATAACCCTGTGGCAGATTGTACCATTTTAGTTTAGTTTGTCCGTAGCGGAGCCTGTTCCTGAAGTTATATTTAATCAAATGTAGGTGTAAAGACTAATGTTTCAGCTCAGAGGATCTGATTACACGGTTCATATTCAAAGGCACGCTGGTCAGGAGGTCAGTGTTAGCTATCAGTGTATGTTTTACATGGGGGCCACTTGACAGGTTCATGCATCAGAGAAGTCACTGCATCCAATCACTGCAGCACCTTTACTGAAACAACCATAAAGATTTTTATGTTTAAAAAGCAATGCATTCATTCTGACTTTGTTTTGCATAGCATTCAGATGAGTCTTGTTTACAGAACTAATGCTGGATCGATGCAGACTGTAGACTGGATTTATTGTTCTTCTGTCAGGATGTCTTATGAGTAATAAACTTTTAACAAAAAAAACCCCAAAACAAAACAATAAATGTTTCATGTCCAAATGTTTCACGATGATTTCAGCTTCAGCCAAAACTGACAAACGATACGAGCGTTGGAATTTTCATGATTCTGTCTCATCTTCAAAGTGTTGGCATTAACTTTAATCCAAGTATCAGTCCTCACCTTCCTTCTTGCAAGATTAAAAATGTATAACCGATAAGGAATTTCATGTCGACAGTGCAACGATTTAAGCGAGCAGTTACAGATATAAGGCCATACAGATTCATATAGATAGGTGACCATAGCCAGTGAGTATTTTGCACAACCTGACAAGGGAGGGATGGATCTGACTATGAAACTGAGGGATGGGTCGTAAGGAAGGCCCGTTTGCATAAGCAAAGCATACCCTGCTTTAAGTCCAGTTAACTCTAAATGAACCGTAGTTTACGAAATAAAATTTGTGCTGAATTAGGTCAGACTAGAAACTATTGAATAAGACTATAAACTACCTGGGAAAGTCTTTACTTCACAAATGAAGTTAGCTGAAGAGAGATTCTCATAGACTTCTGTACAATCAGACTTTTTGCCACTAATGGAGTTTCCTCTGGCTGGCGATTAGAGAAATGGGAGGTTTCAGGTACTTCTGTGTTCTGTGCCTCATTTTTCAGACACAGAGACTCTTTCTGTCTTTTCTACAGTCTGTGGATGGTAGCGGACGGTGCAGCCTTTTGACTAACTAACTCAAGTGATGCTGATAGTGGCTATCATGTTAGTAGTAGCAAGAGCCGCTTTGCCCCCATGCTTCCTGCACCATTCATTTTAACATGACTCAATAAACTTCTGATGTGTCTGTTTTCAGAGTTCTTGTCTAATGTATAAAGGTGGTAAAGCATAATTTAATGTCTGTTTTTTTGTTTTTTTACTGTTTAGGTCACTCAGTTAATGTCAGTGTGTATTATTTGTATGCAGTACACATTTGCAGTATTTTAAATCCTCCCTGAGAACAAATCGTATAAAATTAAAAATGGCGCGAACGGAGAAAGACCAAACATGTAGATTTTTGAGTACATTTTTCTGTGTTTTGTTGTTGTTGCAGTAGTGTTTTGTTATCTGTACTGTATCTTACATTTCTTTCAGCGTGTTTGTGCGAGTGTTTAAGAGAAAGTGAGATACTGAGTGAGTCTTTTCAACATTCCCTTGAGCACTGGGAGCTAGTTGAGGTTAAAGTGGTTAACTGGATTTGCTCGGTTGTGCCAAATTATGCTAACTAAGCAAAAGAGGGAGTTGGGTTTTGTTGTTGTTGTTGTTGTTGTTGTTGTTGTTTTCAAGGCAAGAGGAAAGATGGACAGAAGGAAACCACTAAACTCAATCTCCCAGAGTCCTTTGCTACAGTGAGCCTGTGTATTTTGTTTTGGTTCCATTTGAGAAATCTTTTAGTTTGATAGTGTACAGTATAATTGGTCTATAATATCTCAGTGTGTGAATGCAGATTAGGTGTGGTAATTTTTATTAATAATTAATTGTCTATCTGAATTTATAGCTATTTCTGTTTGTTTTCCCCCTTTTTTTTTTACACAGGAATTCAGCATTTATGGACATTTTTCTGAACAAGATGTTCTGTTTTGTTTCCCTGTTGTGTTCACAGTAATTTCTCATCCACACTGTTTAATCTTTGCTCCCATCTTCAGTATGTTTCAGACACATATTGTACATAGGCTAGTAGCTGTTTATATTAATATATTGGGAGGAGGAAGCTTGGTGTTCTCTGGTCCCAAGTGGTTTTCACTCTGTACTTTATCTCACTTTGGTTTGTTTTCCTATAATAAACAGTAAATGTGTCAAAAGATGGGGTTTTTTCTTTTGTATTTGTTTGTTTGTTTGTTTGTTTCATGAGTAGAGAAAACACAGCAAATTGAAATCTAAGCTTTTCAACAGTTGACGTTACAGTTTTCAGTCTAGACCACATCGATGTTCTGTACAGCAGGGGGCAGCAGAGAGATTTAAAACACACACGTATACAGGACAGCTTATATGTGGAAATGAGTCCTAGAGAAGCTTTGTTGTTCTGAAGAAACACTGAAGGCCTGATTTCTGCACATTTTTATGCCTTTTGTTTCAGGTTTGAATGTTCTGTGAGGATTTACGCCTTTTTGGTTTTTTTTCCAAGAAAAATAAAGGTTAGCAGGGATCCAACACAATAACAGGGTCCGTGGTGGGCAGGAACTTTTTTGTGAATTAAGGCACTGGTAATAAAACGTAACAGCCAATGATTAAAAATGACAAATTTCAGGCTCTTTAAGCTCTACTTTGGTCTCAACCTCCTCGGGAAAATATGTCTAGAGTAACCGTGGGTTTACCAAACTGTAAAGCTGCTCCTACAGCCTTATATGTGGGTTACATTATTAAGCCAAGATTGTTGCTTCATTCGCTCCCTGTTCAATGTAGAATTGAATTAAATCCTTCTCTTCATAAACAAGGTCTTGAATAATCAGGCCTCATCTTGTCTTAAAGACCTTAAGTACTGCATTACTGGGATATTTAAAAGTAGAATGGGAGCTTTCATGCCTCTCATTTGTGGCACTAACTCTCAGTTTGGATTCGGGAGACAAACACCCTCTTTCATAATGTGTTAAAGGTTTTCAGTTGGCTGGACTGCAGGCAGGCCAGTTTAGTACCTGGACTCTTCTACTACTTCTTCTACTATAGGTGCTGTGTGCGGTTTAGTATTGTCATGTTTAAATATGCAAGGACTTCCCTGGAATAAGACATCATCTGGATGGAAACATGTGTTGCTCTAAATCTTGTATATACCTTTCAGCATTGTTGATGCCTTTTAATGTGTGCAAACCACCAGTATAGGCACTAATGCAACCTCATACCATCAGAAATCAAACAGCTTTCCCATTTGGATTTCTCTGACTACAGAACAGCTTTTCCACTTTGCCTCAGTCCATTTTAATGAGCTTTAGCCCAGAGAAGACGCCACCGTTTCTGTTTTCAGACATTGCTTCTTCTTTGCATGGTAGCACTTAAATCTGGATTTTAGGACTGGAACAGGGAATTGTGTTCACAGACTCACAGACGATGATTTGTGGAAGTTTTCCTGAGCATGCAGTGATTTCCATGACAGATGCATCCCTGTTTTCAATGCAGTGCCCCCTGCAGTTCTAAAGATTACAAACATCCAATACTGAGTTTTGGCCTTGTCTATAGGCACACAGAGATTTCTCCAGATTCTCTTAAGCTCTTGGTGATATTATGTACTGTAGATATTAGATATTCAAAATCAATTTTTTTTACAGATTGGTGAACCTCTGCTTATCTTTACTTCTGAGAAACGATGCCTCCCTAAAGATGATCTTCCCCCCCCCCTTTTCTAGCCTTCTGATGCCCCATTTGACTTAAAAAAAAAATAAAAAATAGGGATTGCTGCCATCAAATTAAAAATGACTTGTTTCAGTTTTCCCATTTGAAACATTTGATATGTTTTCCATGTTCAATTGTGAATAAAATATGACTTTATGAGATTTGCAAGTCATCTCATTGTGTTTTTATTTCCATTTTACTCAACATTGCAACTTTTCTGGAATTAGGTTTTGGTCTCTTTTAGTTGAGATGTTTCTTTTGTATCTAGGATTTATCATGCATCATAATCAATCAGTTAGTTTCCGTAGTAACTGCACGAATTGAGTAATGAAAGAGAAGTGTTATAAAACCTTTGCAGGTTGCTCATGAACTCTGCAGGAATCCTGACAATCACAGATTTTGTAACTGTCCTAAATTTGGCAAAGAAGCCAAAGGCAGAGGTTTGCCTGCATGTGTGGGCTCAGTGCCGGCAGATTTCATAAGGGTGGTTCACAGCCAAAAAGCACGGCACTTTGATGGAAGTTTGTTTAAAGTTGCCATGTCTCTCTGTAGGTATGAAGTGTAAATGTCGCTTGGTTGATAAATTGACAGCCTAAAAATGTGCTGTAAGTTTAAAAAGCACTAAAAACCTTCCACACGTGTGAAGGTTTACACAACACTGGGCAAGGTGACAACAGCTTTTATACAAGTGGTATGATGCTAGAGTAGATCCAGCCAAACCCAACCTGACTGTAATTGTTGGTGCTCTGCTCCCTGCTGTCCTTCCAAATGTGCGAGTAGGACTGGTCACAGTAGGGACTATTTTTGTCTCTTTAGTGTGAGAGCTGTCACGTACACCAAAAGCTTCATAGAGGACTGAGAATAGCTTGAGCCATTTCATTTTTGAACATTTACTTTCCTTTCACTTTAAAGGCCGTCAGTGACAGAATGACAATTAGCAAGTGGAGTACGCGAACATTTGGAAGTTCAGAAAAGGTTTATAAAGCGAGTTAGAGCAAAATTATAACCACAGTCGTTACTGCTGAATGACTACGGCAGTGTTTTGACTTAGTTTAAAGGCTGCTTAAGAATTTGTCTTCATTAACAAAAAACAAAAAACAACCAACCGATCAAATCCATGAACAATGTCTGTTTTTGCCCAATCAAGACGTAAAGCCTAATTGTGCAACATTAATAATCTCTATCTAAGCTATAAAGATAATTTAGTGGCTCTCCACAAAGTTTTTTTATTAACTTAGTTCTAAATTCTGGATTCTGCTGAAAAGAAAAACTTACCAAGTTTCATTCACTTTTCCAGCATTTTGTTGACCTACATCCCACTTTTTGAGATGTTTTGCTGCCCCAAAATTTAAAATTCTGCATTTTCTCACTTGAACTCAAATTTGATTCACTTTTTCAGTTGTGAAGAAAATGTGGGTTAATGAATATGAGTTGTAGATAAAACATTTAAAGTGAATAGATTAAGTAGAATATAAAACGGAGTAAAATAGAGTGAAGTACTGTGTGAACATGTGTTGTGTCTTCTCGTAACCATAGAAATAAAAAACACAACACAAAACGTGTCAACAAGACTCTGCACAGTAAATTATTAACCTGGTTGAATTTGAAGAAATATTTAAACACAACAGCATTCGAAGTAGTTGTATTTATTCATGATTTATAGTTGTCATCCTGTCTAAGTGTAACGGCAAACGATGTTAGTATTTAATACAAACTATGGGCAACCGCAGCAATCTGCCAGTGACCACAACAATCAAAACAATTTTCGATGCTGTGACGGCACCGAACACCGAACTCTCTGACCCAGTGTTTGTGTTTTTGGTTAAGTTATACTCTTTAAATTGTGGTTTTCTATTTGTATTATATTTATAGTTCCTGGTTTCTAGGTTTCTGTGCCTCATCTGTGTTCTTGGTGAAGGTTTAATTCTGTTCTCCGTACGTTGGATGTTCATTCTTTTCTGTCTCTATGGGTTGCATGTGTCCCACGTCTTGTTGATTCATGTTCCTTCTGTTCCAGAGTCTGTCATGTTTCCACGTCTCTGTCTTTATGAATGCTTTGTGCTTCCTGTTTTACTTTGACAGTCTGTGTCCTATTATCAGTGTATTCTGCTTTGTTTCCTTGTCTCATTATGTCAGATTAGCCCGAGCTGTGCTTCCCTCCTGTTTTCCATTCCCTCGTCACGCCCCGGTGACGAGGGAATGGAAATGCCTTTAAGTTTCATTCTGTGTCCAAGTCCTGCGTTTGAGTCCGTATCCTGCCACAGTACACACCTTGACAGGTGCAGCACTGTGTACCTATTTTATATACCTATTTCACCTTGAGACTGCCACCAACATTTTGCAAACTGGCTGAGAAATATACATTTTTCCATAGTGATCTGTGGTTACCAGATGGTCTCTAGGCCTGTATGACTGGAACCTTATGTTACCTGTGCATTTCCATGACTCTGCTACTTTCAGCTGCTCCCTTAATCCCAAGAGCTCACACAGCAAGCACCTCGGCACAGATTTACACCAGATATACTTCCTGACAAAACCCCAAATGGGTTTTGGGTCTCCATCTATGATCGGACCAAACCAAACCTTACAGTTTTAAAGTGAATGTGTAAACCACTACACTATGGAGTCTCTTGCTTCTCCTTACTGATTTTTCTTCCCACCCTTCTTCACCTCATAAGGTTTTCTACTGTGGTGAAGAAAAGGTAACAAGGAAAATGTTGTAGGGAGTATGTTTTTTTAGCTTTTCCACTGAACCCTCAGTCTTTGTTAGGTTGTCATTTAATCTCCCTTCTGTTTCTCAGTTTTCCATTTTTCTGGCTCCCAATTTTTGATTTGCTTCTAAATAAATAGATCCTTTCATATTTACTGCCAGCCATCAGTCCCATCCAAAAACCTTTATATTTAAATTTGCAGGTAAATTGATGTAATCTACATCAGTTAAACTTAAATAGTTATAAAACCAGAACTCTTCTACTGGTTTTTGCATTATGTTCACTCGTGGAAGAATCTGGATGTCTGTACAAACTCTCACAGCTCCTACGGGGCAAACAGCAGGATGCTATGAGCCAGTCATGAATGAATCGAAGCAACAGCACAATCTTTAATCTGTAACTGAATAAAATATGATACACAGAGGAATGTTAAGCCTTGTGTGCACAGATAAAGGATTCGGGTCATTCATTAAATAATGCCACTGTTGTGTTTTGATGCAGGTAAGTGCCCATGTGCCATTTTAAGAACTCGGTTTTAATTCTTATTTTGCCAAAAAATAAATATATCTTGAGACCCTAAGAATCCGGAAAATAATAATTGTTTTCAAGTTCAAACATCTGGCTGAATAAAGCCTCATTAGTTTGTGTCGATTAAAGATTTAATGGTCCATGTCAGGAAACGGGGTCCCTGCAGGAGTTATAATAGGAAAGACCACAGAATAAAAAGGATGGAAAGAAGGAACCAGCAAATTGGTCCTAAATGGGCCAAATCACGCACAAGATTGAGGGCTTGGTGTTATTTTTCTCTAACATCACTTCAAAGAATGAAATTATATTATTTAAAATTGATTAGCTTAGGTGCTGAAATGTATGGATGACCATGAACAAAACGTTTTATTTCCTTTCCCTTTGTGAAAGTAAATTACATTTTAGAATGATTTATATTTTAAATGTTTGTTACTTTGGGAGTGTTAATTGATATTTCCGCCTCTAGAACTGCTCTCAGGGGTTTTGACACAGTTAGTGCTCTGAGGAATTTTACAAAAGCCTTTTGCTTTGCTTTGATTTGTTTTATTTAAATGGAGCTTTTCTAGAGGTCTCTGTTTGAGTGTAACAATCAGATTACTACAAGCGAGCAGGTGGCAGATACTGAACTGTACATGGAGAGCAGAGACCACCAGATGAAAGTACCAATGCCAACAACGTGCAGCCCTGCCCATACAGGTTGATTGACAGGTTCTCTCGTCAAAGTAACTGCACAGAAATGACAACCCCCACGCTCTGCTGTTTATGGGTGCTATCTGTCTCCCAGCTGTTTGACCTCAGGATAGAGGAAGGGGCCAGCTAGTTGATGTGTTTTTCATGAGTTTCTCAGACACTTTACAAGCAGATCAGCAGCAATGAAGTGAAAGCAATGCTCTGGATGGATAGATGGATGGATGGATGGGAAGACTAGTTAACTGCCTATATTTTGATTCCAAATTTTTCACCTTTTATATAACATTTTTTGGTTTTGGTAGCATGGTAGCTTTTTCAAATTTCCAAAAATTTCAAAAATTCGTATGGATCAGTTTAAATTAAATAAAATTTAGAGGACAAAGATGGAAATAACTACAGACAAATACAATAAAGATCACAGTGAAAGAGTGTCTGAAGGCCTGACTGATTTACAGCTTCACTTGTTGACTTGTTGCCTTTTAACCATAATCAGTAGACACACACACACACACACACCGGGGGAAACCTGCTGTTTGGTTTCTTGACCTATGGATGGATGGCATGTGCTGGGGCTGGAAATAAAACCCACAAAGCTGCAATTAAACAACCACTTTTTTTTTAAAAATTTGTCCAAGTTTAATTTGTCACCAATTATTTGATGACACTTTTGGAACAGCACCATAAGCCACTGACTCAACCAGCTCAACTCGCAGAAAGTCATACTAACACATTAGCAGCTGAAGCCTCCCTTTAAGGGTGAAAAAAACACTTTTTCTTTTAAAAATGATTCATTATGATATATTTTTTTTAATTTTATTCTGATGATTAAGAGTGATTTTTCAGAAAACAGTCTCTTTTTTGGTTGTTTAAATATCACATGTTAAATTGTGACACACAAGCTTGTGAATGTATCTGGTGTGATATAATCAGTGTTTTCACACTAAATTGATGTAACTGCAGCTTTGTACTGACCTGGTAAATAAGAATGTTTTTAACCCATTCAGCCATGCACACTGCAGTTTACTGCCACCCAAAGTCTCATGAATATGGTTTCTATTAGAAAAAATACACAAATGAGGGATTGGTAATGCTTTTGTACTTCATCTTAAATTGATTCTTTAAAGAAATCTACCATGGGGTGCAAGGCGTGACCTTACTTCTGAAGTGGGTGCCAAAAGACATTTGAGACCCCCTACTGTAGTTTAACACATGGTTAGAATGAAGTGCTGTCACGTGCCTCACGTGTCTAAGTTGTTGAATGCAGGTGTGCCACTGACTAACATCAAACCTTAAACGTGGTTTAAGACGGGGAGCTGACAACACAATCATGTTGTTGTTTTTTTCAATTTCGTGGCTTTGTTATGGATCTCTTGTTTCATCCACTGTTTTCTACACATACCAAAGGTGATGATGATGCTTGTAATGATGAAGGTACTGCTATTGTGCCTGGTTTCCATGGGTTGTTATGTGTCCCGTGTGCAGTAGGCACCCTCCAGGTAGCCAGCCCTCATTATGAGGCTGTTTAAAGTGCTCAGATCAGGCCGACACCTGCTTCTCATTGGGAACAGCCTTGTATTGCTGAAAGGGAAGTGCAGTGAGCTGTGATAAAATCCGCCCTCCTTTGATCTTCACACAAATGTTGTAAAAAGCGGCTCTTGTTCAGGCAGTTCACTTTTTCCTTTAGCAGTGAAGGAATCAGTTAAAATTTGTACACGTGTTTGTGGCTGAAGCGGCTACCTGCAGCTACTCACCAAAACACCATGCAAAAGCATTTCTGCTCCAACACAAAACCCCAAAAGGCAACCTGGTGTGCTTCTATGAATTTAAGACCAAAGGAATCAGTATGATTTTCATGCATATCTGGTGTAGATTGATGACTTCTTAGAGAAATATTCTAAGTATTTGTTTTCCTGTGCAGATAAACTCTGCAGCAGACAAGACAAGAACACATTTCACATGTAGTCAAAAATGCATAATTACAACAATATAACAGCAGTATTTACACTGCATCATATTTCTGTTACAAACCACAGATAAATCAAACAAAGTCTACGACCGCTCCAAGTCCTGAAAGCCTCCAAGTCTACGACAAGCAAGTCAGACAAGCAGGCTGCAGCAAGGCCATGAAGCATTTTATTGAGAAGTAAAAGAACTGTAAAATCATTATGGAAACCTACAGGCAGCAGGTAGTTATAAAGTTATGTTTTCACCTTCTAGTCTACTGTGTCTGATATTTGAAGCCAGAAAGAAAAAAAGTGGCAACCACAAGAGCTGAATGGGTTGATTTTAGTTGCACAAGCTTGGAGTGCTGCATTTGTGCTGCCTGCAACTTTATACATGTCCTGAGGTAATGAGCAAAAAGTACCTGCCTTGTAATATGGGCAGGGCTTGGAGCAAACCTTTGTAGAAAGTAGATGACCCCATCAACCCCATCAACAATCTGAAATTCAGTGCTTGATAATGAGCTTGTTTAGATTTTTTTCTCTTTACTTTACCCCACTTCTTTAATTATAATTTATAATCTTTAAATGCATATGGCAAATCCCCAAGCTTTACCATCTGAAGCCCTGAATTAACATTGCTGAACAGGGTTTTCTTCACAAACAAACAAACATGTTGATTGGACAATTTCAGTGCCAGTTTCAGGTATCAGTATTAACAGGAATTAATCAGTTAAAAGGAATAAATTAGGAACTGAGAGAGAAATATACTTAACATTTTGAGTACAGTTTCTGGGTACCAACATAATTAAAATCTATTTTCCTTCTCTGAGCTTCTTCCAAACAATGACTGCAGAGCTGGTGAGACTCCTGTCATTACAGTAGATGAAGCAGCTGATCATTTGCAGATGCTCCACTGTTCCTCCGGGGAACAATGAACAGGTTCATTATCAAACTGTGGATACCAAAATAAGTACTTTGCACATTAAGCGACATGAAAACAAGGACAACAAACTGTAAACAACATTTTCAAGGTCTCAGACAAGAGCAAGCAGATTTTTTACCATCTCATTAAAGGAAATATACAAGGACCAAGGTAAGGATACAGGTTAGGTTCTCCTTAAAGTGTGTAAAGACCACTCCGGATGGAAACATAACTCACTGACATGTTAAACAGAAAATGTATAGTGTAACCTAAAGCATTTGAAGTGATTTATCTGGATTGGTTTAAAGGGAAGGAGCTGTGGCTCTGTGGGTGGCAGGTTGCGTTTTACTGTGCACTCAGAGGAGGAAACTTCTCAGTTGGTAAGTGCTTCAATTTCAGCTTTTTTTCTAAAGCATCCTGAGCGCTCAGCATGAGAGGAGCTTATTATTTTCCAATAAAGCCAGACAAAACCTGTAGGTGTCGAGTCACTGGAGCACACCTTATTATGATTAAAGATATGTTAAAAAAATATGATATATGTATTTTTAATACCATAAATACCCACAAAATATAAGCCTCTAGTTTTGGGCCACAAATAACTGGAAAACTGGAGCATACTGGACTCCTTTTTTACCCTGAGAGGTCTTTTTTCTTCTTTTTAAATGAAGGGTGGACACGCTAAAGCAATAGTGAGTCAGAAATCAGTATCTTTAGATCTCTGAGTAAAGTTGAGCAGCTCTGGCCACAGACATAATTCGACTGAGACAGGACTGCTGTGAAGTCAAAGCATCACCCTAATTACGCCTCATCCTGTGAAGAGGAGACAATAGCCTGGAATTTAAAAGTGAAAAAGAAGGAGCTGTTTTTGGTGCCGTCTTTTCTAGTAAAGCTTGATAAGATTTTAGTTTCGAAATGTCTCAAACCAACTCCTTCTGACATGCAGCGGTTTGCTTTCTTTTTTTCTTGTTCATAAACATCAAACTTTCTGAATCACAGTCAAAATTACTTTACCATGCTTCATGGAGAAATCCATCCACAGCATTGAAATCTGGAATTTAAAGGTTTTCATGCATTGCTGTCATGATCCATTTTAAATCACAAATCTCCCCTGATGATATTTTCCATTTGCCACATTTGGGTAAAGCTGCAGTTTCATGATATCTGGTGCTCCTGAGCTGCATCTGCAGTTTGGGTTTGGCTGGGATATGAACTATAATTGTGAGGCCTGGGGAAAAAGCCTCAATGAAAACAAATAGGACAATGTGTGAAACTGCTGGTCGAGCCTTCCACATGTTTAGTGTAAAAATCAGGAGCCTCTTTCAAACATGTAAACCAAGACAATAAACTTCACATTGTGTGTGTGTGTGAAAGAGACAGAGAGCATCTGTATTTTTTTGTAAAGTCTCTAAATGCAGTACTGTACTTTCAGCAGCACAAAGGCTTGTCATTGGTATCATAACTTCTAAGGTACTGCCTCTGTACCCTTGTAGTTTGTGCTTTACATAGACTGTTCGTGAACCTCTACTAACATTTTTTCATCTTGATGTAATAGCACCAAACTGGACATTTTAAAAAGTCATCAAACTTCAGAACTATTAATAATTCATTGTATGGTACTCTTCTGACCTTAATAAACACTCAAAGCTTTATTATTTCTGCACTTATGACCAGTTTTAGAAGCACCAATTAATGTAATATGCATGTGTTTAGACTGAGAGACTAAACAGTTGCTACAACAGGGAGAACGGAGGCCTCATGCTGTCAAACCCAAAACCTTCTTGCTGTGAAATGTCAGTGCTAAATTCTTCCTCATACTGCAATTAGGAAAGAAAGATAAACATAAAATAAACCTGACAGAATGCATGAAATACATTCAGTCAACTTACAAGAAAATACAGTGAAAGCTTAATATTTTAGAGAAAAATGCATATTTTACCTGATTTCTTTTCATACTTAGCTAAGTTGAAATTGCCTCCTGTTATCACACCTTAAACTCTATCAGACATGGTGTCAATATGCAACTTTGGCTACTTTAAAACATAAACTTGCAAAAAGGTACATGTAGTTACGGTGAGGTCCAGTAACTGGCTCCCAGGGTAGTTTTGTGAGATTGTACTTGCAGTGGAAGGGCCTGACTTTAACTCTAATTTCTACAGTGCACTTGTGAACTTGGTAAAAAATAATTCCCATTTGATAGCACACAGCTGGAGACTGCTGGGAAACTTATTGGACATCTACAAAACTCAGTTTCAACTGTATGCTTTTTTATTTTTTGAGTTGAAGAGAGAATAAAGAAGTTACAATTACACCAAATGAGAGTCTGAAGCCACATCTGATACTTAAACTTAAACCACCTCTCTCTCTCTCTCTCTCTCTCTCTCTCTCAGGAGAAGTTGCGCTCAAACATTTGAGAGGAAGTCCTTGAATCAGCAGCTGTGTGGCTGGAAAAAGAGCAACTCTCATTAAAAACTCAAGAGATTTGCTATTAATAATGAAGGAGCTCTCCCCCATCGTTTTGCTGATTTCTTTTGCACACATTTGTTTCCTCTGTGCTTTTCTGGATGGAGCTCGCGCCCAGGAAGGTCCTGCTGCTGATGCACTTCGTCGGGGGTTGACATGGCAACATAACGGGCAGGTTTTCAGCATCCTGAGCCGTGGCTCTCAGTACAGGCCCTCCGCAAGGAGGCAAAGCGGATCACCCGGCCAGGGGAACCCCGTGGTTGTCCTCAGCAGTGCTAACGATACAGCCCGGGGCTCCCCGAGGGTCCCTGCGGCCAGCAGCTCGGCGCAATTACGCGCCATGACGCACCAGCGGCGGCAGCGACCTGACTCCGGCGCGGTTGGACGGGAGGACGTGATGGTGGGAGATGATCCCTACAACCCGTACAAGCCTTCCAACTATGACCCTTACTATAACTACTACAATTCGTACTACAGACCTAGACCTCGGGTTCAACCCCGACCCGGTTATGGCACCAGCTACCACCAGAATGGTAAGAAAACTAGCTTGCTTATTCATTAGGACGTCACTGACAAACCATCACAAAACAAGCTGGCATGATTAAAATCAGTAAAATTACACAAACGTAGTTTTTTTTTTCATAAGACTGTGAGCTTACCATATATTTAAACACCTCACATCGCTTATGTTAACTGTTGGCTCATAACCTCATGTTATTTTGTCTACATGCAGCTTTTTATAGGCTCAGTGTTCATGCTCAACCAATAACCCTTTAAATGTTGACTTGAAATAAGGTAGATTTGCAGTTTCTACAGCCTTCCTCCATGTACACAATGCCTGCAGGTGTTTCAGTGTAAAGATCCTGTAACAGCCCATTTCAGCTTTGACTATTTGGCACGACCAGTTTATAAGTTTTTCCTAAGCACATTTATAATATGCCTTAAGGGGCTGATCTTAAAGCTAAATGTTGCTGGCTTTCAACTTAGACCTACATGTTAAACTACACGGTATCTCAGTAGTATACTGAGCCAAGGTGTCACTTTTAAAGTTTAGTTTAAAGGTTTTACTTTCTGATGTCATAATGTTATGTGAGTGAAAGTGGAAAGGGATGAAAACAGTATACATCTGCCGTGTCTTGTTTGCAGGACTCCCTGATCTGGTTCCTGATCCATACTACATCCAGCTCGCTACCTACGTCCAGAGAGTGCCCATGTACAACCTGCGCTGTGCTGCAGAGGAGAACTGCCTTGCCACGTAAGATAGCACACAGCTGACTGCAGGCCTCAGATCTGCTGCCTGTTATCAGAAATATTTTATTTTCACACTGTGCGTTTTAAAATTCACCAATCAGCTGTAACTTCACTTTGAGTATGAGTGACTGATTGAACGAAAAACTAATGTGTGAATGGACAAAATAGTTTTTT
>NW_005187439.1:3803498-3803803 GCF_000239375.1 Pundamilia nyererei | reverse complement strand
TTTTTTACTCCCATTGAGATAATTTCTGTGTATGACATAAAAATGTGAAGCTAGGACTGACCAAAATTCAGGAGCTCAGTGAAGGAAGCTGACAACTTACTGCAGGTTCGTTCAGCAGCGCCCCCTGGTGTGCAGAAGTCAGCATATACACACAAGTTTGTTTTTTACATAGTATCAGAATCAGAGTCAGAATTTATTGCTAAATGTTGAGCAAATTTATAACATTAGGAAATTGCTGCGGTACTTAGTGCGAAACATACTATAAGACACAGACTTAAATAAATATAAAAAGTGCTAAGCAGATA
>NW_005187439.1:3801143-3803291 GCF_000239375.1 Pundamilia nyererei | reverse complement strand
TGTATTTGGGTAACCATCTACCTGTGTCCCAAAAGAATATTATATGATTTATAAGATACATTTAATAACATACTTTACATGGAACATACCTCATCTACTGAAATTCCAAATCATTTCCATTTCAGTGATGGACACAAGACTCAGTGTTTGTGCAGAATTCCCTCTTTTATTCATTCAAACTGAAGACTTGACTTTGAGCTCGTCTCTCGCCATCATCTCTCCTCCTCTAGGTCTTCTCGTTATTCTCAGGATTATGACACCAGAGTTTTACTGAGGTTTCCTCAGAGGGTGAAGAACCAGGGAACGGCCGACTTCCTGCCCAGCAAACCTCGATATGCCTGGGAGTGGCACAGCTGTCATAAGTAGGTTGCCAGATGAAAGGGTTTAACGTGGTTTAGAGAGTCACGTTGGTATACATTTATTATCCCAGTATTGTTCCTGGACTTACTTTCCCAGTTATTTGGTAGTTTACTGCCACACTGTGACTTTATTGTGGTGTTATTCAGTCACTTCCACAGCATGGACGAGTTCAGCCTGTACGAGCTGCTGGATTCCCGAACTTATAGTCAAGTGGCTGAGGGTCACAAGGCCAGCTTCTGTCTGGAGGACACCTCCTGTGATCCAGGATACTATCGCCGCTTCGCCTGCACCTCACACACTCAGGTACAAAAACACATTGGGGACAATATGGAAGTAAATTCATTTATATATTGGATTACTTCTATACTACTATTAAAGAGAAAAACACAGTAACCTGACTTGTAGACGTCATATCTTTTATAAATATGACAGAGTACTGTATAATGAGTACTTTTGATCTTATGAAGCAGTTCTTAGTTTCAGCTAAAGCAACTTTTTTCCTGGTTCCTGAAAGCTGAAAACTCATTGATGCCATTTTTTTTTTACAAAAAAAAGAAGAAATCAATATTTTAAAAATCTTAATATTAAAAGGAACAAGGAAAAAGTACTCTTGCTTAACAATATGTAGCCTAGTTTAGGGCCTGAAACTAGATGATTTCTGAGCTCACAGACTGTAGACAGCACAGGTTTTTATTCTATAAGAGACATGTCTCTTACAACCATTAATTATATATATTCAGCAATTCATAATTTAGCACATTAATTTTCATTCGGTCTGACTAATAAACTATTTGACAGCTTGACTGCAATTAAGCTACATTGCAAAACAGACTCCAGCAACAGTGGGACGTAGGGCAGGACCCCCTGGTGGTGGCTGAAGCAAGTGGAGTTTGAAAGGCAGAATGACGGAAGAAGACTGAGATTTATAGCACATCCAGGGCTGATCGGCTCACATGGGGAGGCAGGATAATAACTGGTGATGATGAAAGAATTAAGTTTGACAGCGTTTAAAAGCAGAAGTGATGCAAAGAATAGATTAGCAGTCCAAACACCCACAAATGCAGCCAGATGAATGAATACAGCTATCCCTTATTGACGTTACGCATAAGCCTCAACAAAAATGTCTTAAAATTGTGTTGTGAATGTTTATATTAAGTTCACAGGACTGTGTTAATGTGCAGTTTTTTTCCCTTTGTTTTTCTAATAGGGTTTGAGTCCAGGTTGCTATGACACCTACAATGCTGACATCGACTGTCAGTGGATTGACATCACTGACGTCTCTCCTGGAAAGTACATCCTGAAGGTCTGATTCACATGTCATGGTTTTGACCGTTCTGTGCCTTTTTAAAATACAAAACAATATATTATTGAGTTGTTAAAGATTGAAAATAGTAAAGTTTTGCCAAATGTTGTTGATTTGGTCATATAATTTTCACCTTCTGCACTGATGAGTGTTGTAATACACTCCTTTCCTGTCAGGTGACAGTAAACCCCAGACAGCAAGTTCCAGAGTCCAACTTCAACAACAACATCGCTCGATGCGATGTTCAGTACACTGGCACCTCTGCACATGTGTCCGGATGCACCGTGACAGCGTGAGAAAGCTCTACGTTTCCTTTACTGTTAATTCAGGCTGATTTGGTGAAGCTGTGAAATAGAAGAACAGCCATAGAACCATGTGATTACATCACAAGAAATCAGCTGATGCATTTTAACATAAGGACGTCATTAGGTGTTAGCGAGACCTGCTGTGATATTCTGTCTGGAGATGGTGGCACTAACAAAAAG
>NW_005187439.1:3761493-3800774 GCF_000239375.1 Pundamilia nyererei | reverse complement strand
TGCAAGCTTCTTACAGAAAGACTCCAGCTGACCAGCATGTTGAAACCAAGAACCCTCTCCCTTTGAAGCGATAGTCCTAACCATTACATCATTGCATTATATCCTGGTAAAGCCCAGACAGAGAGTGGGTAACTCACTAATCTGTGCTGCTTTGTGAAACAGCTCCTTCTACACCTGAGAAAAGATTCAGTTACAGACATAAATTCTGTACTGATTACTGATTTTTTATTATAGATTTTCCAAAACTAGAAAGTGAAGACTTCCTTTCAGGTATAAAGGTGCAACTGTGTTCTGTGATCGATGATCACATGTAAAAGGTGCAACTGCAGGTTTATTAATCAGCTGATTTGTCTAAGTAGTAAAAAAAAAATCAACATTTGTTGTGATTCTTTATGTTGTTTCAACCTGTGGAGTTCCACCTTATTTCCTGACTTTGTTCTGGGGAACACATCCACTTCCTACTGTCTCTACAAGATACCCACAGCTCAGTTTAATATTTCACCGAAGCCAGAATTCTGCATTTTGCTGACAGAAAAGTAAACTTAATTTTACGTCCCTGAGTGAAAATACAGGATGTTTCTTTAGCTTTTATCTAATTTATGGATTCAGAATGTCTGGAACCAACTACCTATCAATCATCAGTACTTTTGCTTTGCTTTTTGCAGCTATTGAGGTGAATCCCTGGATATGAGCCTGAAGATGAACATAGAAGACGCATACAGAGCTGCACAGGAGTTAAACTTACAGTTTGTTCACATGTGAGTCAGATGATTCAAATATACACAATAAAAAATACTCAGGACATGGAAATACCTGAAATAGGGACGATATGCTGATTAATATTTTAGTATTTTTGAGTTACTGGGGTAGATGATCGATTTATGATGGATCCAAACCAGAGATGGAAAATAACTCAGTTTGTGGCTTTCACAGCAGTTCTGATTCATGACATGTGTACTGTATTTCTATATTGAGAGAGACGTTGTACTTTTTGCTTCCATACTACTACATGTATCTGACAGTTGGAGTTACTGGTTTCTTATTTTTTTTCTTACTTTGCACATTTAGTTTTTATATCCAACATAAAAGTTTGTTTAAAGAAGCTACTTTTTACCCAAAGGCCATTAGATACACTTTTTTAGCCTAAATAATTTCAGGGCAGGATTGAGTAGGAATTTATTTGCCTTTATATCATGTTTTTTCTTTTTTAATTTCGTTTTCTCATGACCTCGTGCGCTTTTTCTATTTTAAACTGCAAAAAACTATTTCATGTGAGTGGGGCAAAACAGACACGCATGCTCTCTCTGCGCTTCTATAGACTGCTTCAGTATTAATTTAATGTTTGAAACTTTAAACACATTTTGATGACAGTTTCTTGGCATTTTTAAATATAATGGACATTTCATTTTTTCATATCCTGTACGATTTAATATGCTTTTTTGGTGCTAAAGACTAGATTTTTGAGTTTTGGTGCTAAAATATATAAAGTTTGCACTTTGTGTTTACGAATTTAAAAAATGAACAAAAAAAAATCCTGCCTGTAAATCCTTTACAAGTGAGTATGTGTGTGTGTCTGTGTTTGTGTGTGTTAACTGTGTAAACACAGTACACAGTGTGTGTGCCTGATGACCTGTAACCACACATACCTGCAGAGCTGTGTATAGGCCAAGCTCATGTCTCATGCTATCATCCTACATTTCTGCTTCATATCACACTAATAAAGTTTGCTTGAATGTGAAGTCATTCGTGTTAACATTTGTCTGTTTTAATGTGAGTTTTCACCGTGTCCACCGGCAGCTGTGGCTCAGGTGGTAGAGCAGGCTGTCAACCAATCAGAAGGTCAATAGATCTTCCTTGGGCAGGTTGCCCCTGATACATCCATCACAGTGTGTATGTCAATGTTAGATAAATGTCCTTAAGTATAGATAAAAGCACTGTGTGAATGAGACTTGCAGTGCAAAACGCAAAATTAGGTAGAAAAGTGCTACATACCAGTCATTTACCGTTCAAGCCGTAGCCTCTGGGGCTGGAAAATGAAGCAAATGTCCATTTGAGGCTGACTCCAGAAGTGAGTCACTGCTAATAAATCCCCAGGCCAGCATTACAGGATAAAAAATAATGTTATCAGTCTCTTTTGGTCATAGATAGTTTCTTCCATAAGCTCCAAGGTACAATCCAGGTTCATGCACCGCCACAATGTTTTTCTTTGGTTTTGTGTGTTGTTGTTTTTTTAATCAAAAGCAACCATATTTGAACAAAACAGTGGAATGCAATGTTAGCAACTAGCAAGCTTGCTTAGGAATCTGCACCCAAAAACTGCACGGGTGATCTTCAAACACACAGATACCCACTAACTAGTGCTAAGCAAAAGAGGAATATAATACAGAAATTTCATGCACCAAAACTGAAGCACAAACTCCTTAAATAAAAAGCCATTCATGTTAGTCAGTTACTTTAAAAATCCGAACATTGCTACAGCTGCCAGTGATAGGACACGTATACACACCCTGTAAAACTGGGCATTTTAACAAAAATAGTTTCTGATGGTTGATTTACTTTTGTACAATCATTAGTAGCCATTACAGGGACTGCAGCTTTTAACACTTCTCTGTTGCCTTCACTTTTCAGCCACATGATTGCAGCTTGGTTCCATTAAGCACATATTTGTGTAAGTGTGATAAATCTATACAGTACATTGATGCAACTTGCTAACCATTGGGTGACATATATAGCAACCATTCACAAGAACAGTCACATTATTATTATTATTATTTATATTACAATAAAAAGACCTACAATATTGAGAATAAGTTTAACATTCAGATGGTCCTCTGTGAGGAAGCCGTTGGTGATGGTGGGAAGGAAGACCTCTCGTTTAACAGATGAAGGGACAGAAATGAGAAAAAAGAAAGCTTAAAGAGAGGATGAAATACAAACTATGTGGCACAGTATTGCTGGCACGTACTGGAAAGAAGCAGGTATAAAGAGTAATAAAAGTGTAATCTGAGTATTATCTTCTACTTGGTATTCTTCTCACACCGAGCCTTTACCTGAGGAAAACCTTTTGTGCTTAAAATGATGTCATTGACACCCAAAACAACCTGTCCGGTATTTAGATTGTTTCAAATATTTATTTGTTTATCTGGGTAGATTGTCTTCATTTTGAATGATTAATGTTTTTTATTGTTAAATGAAAACAAAAACAAAGAATCTATGGATTATTTCTTTATTAGACATTTTAGCAAATAATAAACAATATAATCACTCATTATTTTTATATATATTATGGTACTATTTAGTGTGAATGCTGACTTATTTATTTATTTATTTATTTATTTATTTATTTATTTATTTATTTATTTATTTATTTATTTATTTATTTGCCATTACTCAGCTTTTTTAGATTTTAAGGATGTTTACTTTCCAAACTTGGAAAACTGTAAGTGCACTTTACCCTTCAGGTGAATGATTCCACCTTTTTCAGCTCATTCAACATTTTTAACTTAACATTCAGCAATTATTTCATTTCAGCTCAAAACATCTATCAGCATTCAAACTGCAGTTTCTTCAGAAAGTGCATTTTCTAGTTTTTTCACTTTCTTTCCTTCTTTCTTTCCTGCGACACTAGATGTCAGTGTTGAGGTTAAAATGAGCTGCTGATGCCTCGTCTAGTGAAGCAGAGGTTTACAGGCTGTTATTATGGAAACACGGAAACACAACCTAACATTTATATCCCATCTGTGGAGTAGCTTCTGCGACTAAAAGTTATGTAACTGTGTATATGATGTCAAATGGCTCATTTTAGAAGACAGATCCAGGATGCTGACAAAGAAACCACTGAATTTGGAAGTTTGTTTTAAATCATTGCGGTCGGGAAAATAAATTATCTTTCGCTCCTATTTAGCGTAAAAAGGACATTTTTCTTTAGTATATCTAATTTTTCGTGCCAGACAGACCATTTGTGAAGTTGTATTAATATTTGTGTTCAAAATGATAACAGAAAAAGGCTCTTGTTCAGGCTGGGAGAGGGTTAAGAACACTTTAAAATGTTTATGCAAAATTGAAATGCTTGGGCAATTTTTTTAATCTTCATTGTTTCAGCCAAACGTTAAGATTCATGACGTTAAAAATAATTAAAATTTAAGAATATTAGTTTAACATGAAATGAAACATAACAATAAGAACTGCCCTTATGATTCTTTAATATAGTCATATAATTACGATTAGAATGAAAAGCCCATTCAGGATTTCAGTGTGGTCTTTATTCTAAGGATAACGGATCCATATAACGGACTTCATTTCCTTCGTCTGCGCTGCTGCCCTCATCGAAGATCGTCTATTGAAACAACGCCTCAGTTACCAGCAGGAAAAAGACACCGAGAGACTGAGCATAAGACAGACTCGGTGCTCCACTTTTTTAATAATAGCTCCGGTTATTAAAATAAGTTCATTATTAGGATACGAAATATTAATAGTCAGAAATTTAAAAAAAATAAAAGCGGTGTTTACATAGGCAGGTTTGAAAGGTAAGAAAAATATGGTTATTTTAAGAGCATTGGGAACAGTCTGTGCATTGTGTGAACTTGATGTTTCTGCATTTCTGTAAATGCTAACTTTAACTCATCATTGTCCTTTTCTTTCTTTCTTATTTTTCTTGTTGTAAAATACATTTCTATATAATACTATATATATATATATAAGAAGTGGACACATCTGGTCAGAAAAATCAAATAAAGGTCACATTTCTGCACATTATTCGTCTCCACTTTTATTAATTCAATTCTTGTAACAAAGTTGAAGATTCATTATTACCATTCCAACAATTAATAATATTTGTTTGATGTACTATCTACAATTTTATCTTCGCATTTCTATAAAGGACTTTTAAACAGTTATCAAAGCCTCTCAGCGCGGCTAATGTAACTCGATATAGGCTTGTCCAGCTCCACTCTTTCTCAGTTACATAGATAGGCATAGCTTTGATTGTTCAAATTGCACTTGTTGGACCTCAAAATGGTCCAAAGGAAAGAAAAACAGCAACAACACATCCCCCTTCTTCAATTTCAATGTCTATGTTTCTACATGTGAAACACTGAATTAAAGCCTCTGACAATCAACCCTATAATATATTATATATCAGTCTTTTAAGTCTATATTTTGTCTCCAGCTTTTAGCAGTTTCTGTCACTCTGTCCCTTTTGCTTAAAACTCAAAGGCAAACTTCTCTGTTCAAACCCTGACCTAGCCCAGTCATCCTAGGATTGTTCCCCACTTATTTCACTTATTATTTTGTTCATTGATAACATTATTATTATGGTAATTTCGCTGTGCTTTTCATTTTAGTCATGTTGTTTATGTGGGTTTTGTCTTTTGTTCTTGTGTTTTTGGGGGGACTTGGGATCTTAATACGTTTACCTGCTTTACTACCTACTCTATGTTTACTAGAAAACACTTTTTGTAAACTCTTGTTTATAAATAAAAAAATGTTTGACATTATTTTCAATGCTATGAAATTTGTTAGATATTATTTCAAATTCTTTTGAAAATGTGTATTATTCTTGCTTTGCTCCTTAGTGAATAAGCTACCCCGCTGCACAACAATAGTAAAAGAAAACAAACACAAATTATTTATTTAATTTTTTATTAATTATTTATTTATTTTGCTTTATTTAGCCTAAAAAATCAAAAAGAAAGTGAAGTTTTTCTTTTCTCCACACTACGTGGTCTTGGGAAATTTCCTCAGAGTGAGAGCTCACCCTGTTTCCGGCGCTTTGTGCTGCCCATATGTCAAAGTCTTTGTGCTTTTCAAGACAGAGAGGCGACAGAAGGGAAAAAAAACAGCTGGATCCAACAACCATCCAGCTAGCGTTACCACTAGCAGCAACCAGCTCCTTAAACCGGCTAACCCCCCTCGGCTGCCTGACTTCCGAAAGGTACCGTGTCTGAAAACTGTCCGTTAACCGAGAGCTAACGGCTCCTTATTCCGACCGCCTTATCTTTTACCTGAGCTTTCTCTTTGACCCAATTTTCCAACTGCCAGCCTGGCTAGCCTGTTAGCTTCCACATTAGCTTCTTTAGATGCTGATTAGCTAGCTAGCTTAACTGATTAGCCTCCTGCTGCTTGAGCAGGTATCCGAGGATTAAACAAGCTGTCAGCAAGAATCATAGGAGCACACTCGCCTCCCATCCTTTGTTGTCATTTATAAAGCAGAAAGTATAGGGCTCTGTTGGCCTCTTTAAGTCTGCTTCATACTAACTGTCCTTTTAAATAAAGTCAAATATTTCTCGTATTTTACTTTTATTTGCTTTTAAAGTGTTGCCATACTACATGTACAGTACTTTTAGTCATTTAAAGTACGCAAGTAGTGCTTTCTGATTGGTTTAAATCTTGTCTAGTGCGAAGACAATCTTATTTTCTGAGGTGTTGAAATCTGCAGATCTTTGATAAATTTACTCAGTTTTTACTGGAAAAAATAACTGTTATCTATCAGACTGCTTCCAACTAATATTAAGGCCAGAATAGGTAAAGTAACCACCTGTCAAATCAAACATGCGAGGCTACTTGAAAGTAGCTTTTATTTCTCTGGTGCAAACACTGGTTGAGGAGCTGAATGGCTCCTGTAACCACAGCAGTCCCAGGGGAGCACTGGTTGAAAACTGGCACATAATGCCAATGAGGGTTCTAAGTGCAGAAGCCTCACTTACCGACTGTTTCTGCTGGTGACAGGCAGACAATCAGAAGAAAGTTAGCTTAAAAGTGGAGGATTTTAAGCAGCTTGTTTGAGTGAGAGAAGATGAACTGGATGCCCTGATAAGGATAAATAATGAACTGTGAATGATGCCAAGTCCAAGAATAAAAATAGGGTGCTAATATTAGCTGTTCCTCTTTAATTGGGTAATCAATCATCTATTTTCTATTTTCTACTGCTCATTGTCTCCCCGGGTAGTGTCCATTTAGTCAGTTGTGTCATGGGAGTTATTGTTATATCCTGTGGCTATCATTGCAGTTTCTTTTGTCAGTGTGGGTTTTCTACTGTATGGACATGGATATTATGATTGTAATCCATGTTTTGAATGTCGTTCTGTATGCTGTCATTTAAATTTAACTTGGTGAGCTCTGAAGAAACTCCAGGTCTCGATTCTGTCTGATTTACAGCTTTATCTTGCAACCTGTGTTTGGCAGGGCTCAGCTGACAGTGGCGCTTGAACCCAACTAACCTCACGAGGAGTTCAGGGTTTTAGAGGTGCTGTGTGCATTCCCTGCTCCCAGTGGTCGTTAGATCACTGCTTCCATTCCTATTTTTACACCAGTTCAACAAACAAGTCAGAATATGTAAATAATGGAGACTTTGAGATGACGGAAGGTGGATTTTAGTTTCACTGATTTCCATGGGAAATGCGAAGTAGCATGCAGTAAATTTCTAATTACACTTTGAGGAAAGAATAAACTCCCATCCTTGTTTCTTGTCTTTCCTCCAAAACAACGCTTCATCTCTGATTATTTTTGTGTCTTGCTGTCTGGAAGGATTTGGACTCGTCAGCTGTTCACATAAACAGAGTGAGCAGACGTTGTTCTCCTTCCTTTTCTTTTCTTTAAAAGTTCTATGTTATTTTTGATGTCGGGTTTCGAAGCCTAAACTGTTGTTATCAAGGATATGCAGGCTCGACTCTTTCTCAAAGCTGCAATCAGAGGGTTTTTTATTTTGACCCGTTGACTCCCACGCAGTCTGAAAACAGCTTCAGTCTTACACGGACGCACCAGTTTGTTGCTTTCTGAACATCTTGGACTTCCATGACTGGACGTTTGTTCTTCTCAAAACCTAAAGAAATCTCTAAGCGTAGTCTTAATGTGTGGCCAGAAAAACAGACACATTTCTATTATTGCCTTGAAAATGACCATATGAATTTTAAATTACTTCTTGCTTTATTTTTCTCTGAAAGCAGTGTACAAGGAAAAAAATGTTAGTAATCAAAGATGAGAAAGTTAAGTGGTAGAGTAGGGGTTAAAGCTTCTTTAAGGCGAGGTATGGCACAGCGGCACACAGTAACTTATTATATATGTGAGAAAATTGATGATTTTTCAGTTTGGTTCTAAATGTAGATAGCTGTAAGTGATCTCACATCAACAGGCACCATGATCCCGAAAGAATGGGCCAAAGAAATGAAATGTTCCCTCAGAACATCTGGATCTTATTGTAGGTACACCACCTGATGACGTGAGAGGTCTCACAGTCTGACTCCACTGTAGCCATGGTGTTATTTTAGGTTCTTGTGATCCTCTCATGACTAATACTTCCATCACTGATTAAGCTGCAGATTTCTTGCAAATAATGGGGCTAACGTGCAATCAGTTTTTTTTTCATTTTCATTTTTTATTTCTAATTTGTGTGTATAGATATTTTTTAACATCAGCACAAATTTAGTCTTAAGAAATCTTGCCGCTTTTTTTGACAGCCACCTTTGTAACAATTTGGGATTTATTGTAGCTGTAGCTTTATTTGAAGCCTCTTTCTAAATGTGCATACATTTCATCGGTCTTGTGTGTATAAAATTCCACCTATAGCCAAATAAGATGTTAAATAAACAAACACAAAAAATGTTGACTTTGTTTGAGAATGAGGTAAAGAAAAATAGCTACCCGTCCCACTTGCAAGTAATAAAACACTGAACAAATGGCACGCTGCTTCTGATGAGAAGGATGAAGCTAGAAATCTGCTGTGCTGCTTTAAATCATATTTGTCCAGTTCCAGTTTCTTTATGTAAACTTGGAGGTTTTTTTCCTCTCATACAAAAGATGGAGTCATGAGTTCTATAGGGTTTCATGTAGTGCAGAGAGCAATGCAGTTATACATGGATACATTTCTATTACTATACAGATAATACCTGATTTTCTTTAACTATTAAGTCCGGGGAAAAATCAATTACTGAAGCTACAGGCATGTCTTGGAGACATGAAGGGCAGTGTGACTTGTAATTTTCATTCTGTTTGGCCCTAAGAAATTCAGAAAGCCTGTGTCTAACCTGATACTCTGGGTGGTATTATTGTGTCCTCCTGTTGTAATGTGAGTCATTTTTGACCATGCGTATGTTCTTTAAATTGCATACTGAAATTGTATATAGCACTGTCATCATTCCTCTATTGCTAAATATTATCAGCTAAATAAAACAGTCTTTTTTTTTTCTTCTTTTTTTTTAACTTTAAAATTATTCTTAAAACTTTACTTTTTAAGAACATCTATATGAGGTTCAGGTGAACATGAACCATGGGATATAAAGGGGCAGGAACTCAATAATAAGCCAATGAACATTTCAAGAAGTGTATTTATCTCCATCTTTACAATAAAGAGAGATACACCCACTCCCATTCAGCTGAAACTGAACCTCAACAGTATCCATGTGCCACACAACATGGCAACATTGACTTTCTATTGCTGTTTGGCTATTTGTGTGAAGGAGCGGGCCACTGGGTGTTTAGTGAAATCTCCTCCTCTGTATAATGTGTCTATCTTTTGCTGTCTCATCTTTTCTTCAGCACATCTTATTTTCAATTCTAAGAAGTATATTTTTCACTTTTTGGCAGTTTTTGGTAGTTATTTTTGTAAGTGGGAAACGTAGAATTAAAATGGCCTCAAGTGTTATTATAAAAATATGCTACTAGTGTCATGGTCCTGAGTCCATGAATCAGTGATTTTGTGGTAAATGGCCTGTATTTGTATAGCGCTTTTACTAGTCCCCCAGTCATCCACCCATTCACACACACATTCACACACTGGTGGAGGCAAGCTACAGTTGTAGCCACAGCTGCCCTGGGGCAGACTGACAGAAGTGAGGCTGCCATATCGCGCCATCGGCCCTTCTGGCCAACACCAGTAGGCAGTAGGTGAAGTGTCTTGTCCAAGGACACAACGACCGAGACTGTCCAAGCCGGGGCTCGAACCGGCAACCTTCCGATTACAAGGCGAACTCCCAACTCTCGAGCCACGATCGCTCGTGTTTGGTGTATTTATTGTTGTTGTTATTATTATTGTTTGTGGGCTGTTTTGGGATGGTTTGTGTTTTGGGGTTTTGGATACTGGGTTTCTGGGTTGGTGCTCCCTCTGTTGGTCCCTGGTGTTAGTGTCCCCTGTCTGACCAGGATAATCAGGTCCAGCTGTGTCTCCCACCTGTGTGTGATTTCCCAGTGTCCCTCTGTGTATTTATAGTGTGTGTCTGCCTCTGTTCCTCGTTGTGTCTCTGCATTACTCTGTGAATCCTCAGCGTGCTCTCTCTGCTGTCCTCCCTTTGTGTTCAGGTTTGCTATTCTATGGTTTAGTTTCTCCCAGTTTAGTTTCTCCTTAGTTCTGTTTTGCCATCCCCCACTTTGTGTTCTGTATTCTTAATAAACCACCCTCACATCTTAGTAAGTGCTGCATTCGATTCCTCCTTTCCACTCATCACACGGCTGCTGCCCCAGTCGTGACAAATAGAGGTTTAAAGTAATTTACTAAATACCGGAAACTAGTCTGTGAGTTTGGTATCTATGAAGAGCTTTCAAAGCCAGTTTCATCTTTGATCTGATCGTTGTTATGAGCTCTGAACTCAAAAAAGAAATGTAAACACGATCTGATTTTAGCCATAACCATGTTACTCCCTGGTTACTTAGTCCTACCAGCTGGAATAGAACAGGAAATGACACAGAAAACACTGACGATTACAGCATTGGTGAGCAATATTTTATTTATTTTTTTACAAACCATACCAGCTTCATGGTCAGAGCTTGTTCTCTATTTGGCCGGATTTTCAAAGAAAGAGAATGGCACTGATGAATGACAGGAGCCGATGACGTGTCTTCTCTTTCCTTGCAGGATCTTAACTAGAAACAGTGCTGATGTGATTGTTGAGTTTTTCTGTGCTGTCATGTAAATGGAATCTGTTCAATATGTGTTTTCACATTCTCTCTCCCTCTGACAAAATAAGTAATTTGGAAACATCCCTGTGGGCTCTGGGGACTTTTATAGAGTTAGTATGTAAACTGATTAATGAACAAAAGTAATAGTTGGAAACCTCATTAGCCATCTTGGGCCTCAGTCACACCAGCCTAGAGTCCAGTTGACAACCCTATGACCAGTTCCAGAGTGGTTGCTAAAAGTTGCTGTGAAAACTATACTTGACCCAATCAGCCACATTCATGCAGGCCCAATGATTAGTCAGTGATCCCCTGGTAACCACAAGTTGTGAGTGGTTACTGGAGGTTTCATGTAGTCCTCAGGTGATATTTATGGGCTCAAATTGTGGTGATAAATATTTTGTACTTGTAATTCAGGATTTGTATGTGTAAAAAAAGATTTGTTTGTGTGCAAAAAGTACAAATTTTGACCCTACTTTTCTTCCTTTCATCTGATTGGCCAATGACATGTCAATCACAAATTTAACTATCCAATCAGAGAACAGATGGGTTTGGCTGTTGGAGGGGTGCTTTATGGAGCTTCAGGTCCTTGAAGAGAATAAATGCCCTTTTACATGCCAGCCCAGCATTTTCCTTCATCACCACAAAGGAAAACAGTCTGTGGTCGTCCCAGTTTGGTGATTTTTGTGCCACAGGTTTACGTGCTTAATACAGGGACTTCCACAGCCTTTTCAACGTATTTTTTTTCACGTCTGCATGCAAGTCCAACTTTTGTTTTGAATGCGAATAGTCTCATTTGCAGTTCGTCTCACACTTTACAAAGCAATGAATGAAGGCATGCAGCTTACATGTGTTTATCATCCCTGAAATTGTCATGTGGTTATCCTCTACCTATGTTACGAGGACAGAAAAATGTTGGAAATTTTAGGCATTTTAAAAATGAATTCCTATGTAATCAGAGGCCATGTAAAGCAGAAAAGTTTCCTAATGCGGGAGTAAAATTTTGCATAGCTTCATTAGATAGCCTAAAGTTATTGTACAAAAAAATACTGAAAACTTTCAGATCTGACAGATTTTAATTTTTTTTTCTGTTTCTTGTTTCAGAGTTTGGCTTTTGTTGCCAGGGAGCTTCTTGCTCTTGTGTTTGTTGAGGTTGCGTGCTCATGGTACAAGTCACGCTGCTCTGTGATTAGTCCTGATTATCCTGCTGTGTGTTGCCTTTGATCACAACTGCTCAGTCAGATTGTGCAGTTGACAGTTAGGGCTTTAGACAGTTTTAAATGTGCGGCATTACCCAGTAGAAGAGGATTTGATTTGCTTCAAATAATCCCTTTTAGCCCTTTCTTAGTGGGTGAAAGAGAAAATTCTCCTTAAAATAGAAGTGACTTTGTTATTTGTTCTGTGACTTTGTTCCCCGTGCAGAAATTTGTCACATCAGTTAGAAAAAGATCATCAAAAAGCACTTTAACGCACATTTTCAGCCAAACTGTTTCCTGCAGCTACTTCCTGTGTTTTATCCCCGCTGATCATATCACTGCAGCAGTAATTCCCAGAGGTTTTTTTTTTTTTTCATTTTCATGATTTAAATGCTGCTAAATAAAAAAGCTAGGCAAAGAAAGTTGTGGCTTTTATTGTCCTGATTTGTATAAAATGCAACACCCCCCACCCCACCCCCCACCCCCCGCCAAAAAAAGATAAGCATGAGGAATAATTACCAGTCAAACCCAAGTCTACTTTTTTTTCTTTACAAATTATTCCCATAAATTTGAAAACTGGACTTTTTTAATTGGCTCAGCTAAACCAAAAACAAGTCAAACATTCATCAAACACAAAACTGTCTATTGACTTTGAATGTTGATGCTGATGAGCACAGGGAAACCATTTACTGATATCCTGTTGCTTTGTTAGTGCTTTTAGTCACACATTGACATCTTGCCTTTTTGTCTGCAGCTGGTTGTGAGGCTGATGATGTGGTGTGAAGATGGAGGCTCCTGAATACCTCGACCTGGATGAGATCGACTTCTCTGATGATTCAGTGGTCAGTATGATATGACAAGCTGCCTACAGGGGCGCAACTACCAGCTGCATCTTCATCAGCAGTAAAGTTTGATGGGGTTGTACGCAGCTAACAGAATATAAAGCAGTTCAGTCTTTGTGTATCTCTGGAGCTCAAGAAGATGATATTCACTACCACCCTTCAGTTTACACACAGCTATGTAAATAATGCTAACTTTGCAATAAGCATATTTATGGTTGCTCAGTGCTTAAAAAAAGATTATTTTGATCAATGATTAGCATGACTGTTGATTCACTTAAAATCATCCGCATTTGGTGAACTTCATAAAAAATGTGTGCTTTTGCAGGAACTTTAAAAAACAACACTTTAAATGAAAGGCAAATAGATTAAAAAATGTTGGCAGTGCTGAAGTTCTACAGTAGAGAGTTAAGTTACATGCACACTGGAAGCAATTTGCAGGGACGTGGCATTGAGAGACTGTAAAAAGTGAATGATATTTGGCAACTTCAAACAGCTGTGGGTGAAATGACTAATGACAACATGAAATGGGCAAGAAAACAACAAATTTTCAGGTGAGCAACTCAAGAGACTACCAGTGAGAGTGTTAATTGACATATGATGTGCTAGTAAATACATTAGAGGTTCACTTGGGCCTGGATTGTCCACAGATAACCAGACCATGTCTGTGCAGATGGTGCCAGCAGCAGACTCAGGCAGTAACCTCAGATAAAAAGTGATGAAGAGCTGAAGCTGATAACCAACTGACACACCACAGAAAACAGATCAGGTTAAAGTCAGAGATGCTGAGACAAAGCCAGCTGCAGACAGCTGTTAGTGATCATTGCACAGGTTCCACAGGATGTAGGCTTTTAGGGTAGTGGCAAAGGCATGGATCAGGGATGCACTTTCCTCTAAGTTACAGTATAAATCAGCCATACACACTAACCCCAAGGCTAAGTGGCAGGACCTGTTTTATCTATCTGATAAATAGGAAAATAAAATAAATTAGCCAGCCCATAGCATTGTATCAATTTTGGATGGGTGGGATGATACAGGTGGCCTTGACTGTAGCATCGTGCAGTCAAGGCCACCTTGATTGCACGAGGTGGCCTCGAACTGCTCTCAGTTCTTGGTCGCATTTAGTCAGCGCATTTCTTTATTCCGTTAACTTTCATGACGGAAAGATTTGGACAGATTTTCTTGGCTTTGGGTCTGTGTAGGAAGGAGTTTGAAATTACACAGCTGTAACTGCTTCAAGTTACAATCTGTCAGTACTTAAAGTAATTGGCTAATATCTAAATATAACTTCCTTGCACAGCTGCTGGACTGCTGCGTACAATTTTCTGTCTTTTTTTTTTTTAATCTTTCCTCATCCTCTTACAGTATTCTGTCACGTCTCTGAAGAGCATCCCTGAGCTGTCCAGGAGAAGTGATGGTCAGGCAGAGGAGAGGCAAGGTAACTTAACAATAATATAATTACAGTTTGGCTTGAAACAGTTTAGATCAGATCTCTGATCATCCTGTCCTCCTGCAGCTCCAGCCATCAATTGGAGCCGCAGTGTGTCCTCCCACAGCGGCGGGGGAATCAAACCCACAGGGATTGCTGAGGTTCACAGTAAGTTCCGGCCGGTGAAGAGGGTCTCACCTCTTAAGCACCAACCAGAAACCACTGACGCAGAGACCGATGGTAAAGTCCAAGGTCAGGGGCTGGTTCTGGGGGAGCCAGTTGAGAGTAGTAAGGATGACCCTGACAAACAGACTAATGCCTCCTCTGACGGGCAGGGAGGAAAGGCTAAGAGCCTGGGCAGCAGTGTTGGTGTTGTTGGAGGGAGCAACAACCCCCAGGCTTTGTTTGGGGAACTGGAGCACTATGATCTGGACATGGATGAGATCCTGGATGTGCCTTATATCAAGTCCACTCAGCAGATGTCCACGCTGCCCCGTGTTCCCCACGACAAGCGGTCAGTGACGGGGAGCAACATAGGTGGAGGCACACTGGAGAGGAATCGGGGAGGAGGGCTGAAGAACTCCACTTTAACCCACAATGAGCCTCTGAGCCTGGGCAGCAGTAGTAGCTCACAAACTCAGGTGAGTCAGCCAGCATCTTTTATGCTTCATATTTCTGTTTGTATTTACAGTGCCTCTGTCCAGACCTAAACATATACATAAACAAATAGATATAGCTACTACTTTTGAAATGTGGGTTACAGTTGCTCCTGTACAGTAACATTAACAGATATAGACTAGACTATTCAACAATACAGTATGTTAAGATAAAAGGAATAGCACAATATATACACAAATCACCAAATAATAAATATCCGGGGTTGACAGATGTGAATATAAATAAATATCAACAAAATTGACAGCAACAGTACTGAGTAAGAAAAGAGTGTGTGCAAAAAGATGTAACTATTGCAGTGTTTACAATGTGTTAGATGGAGGAGTTGTACAGGGAGATGGCCACAGGCAGGAATGATTTCCTGTGTCGTTCAGTGGCGCTGTTTGGTAATGTCAGTCTCTCACTGAACGTGCTCCTGTGGCTAGCCAGCATGTCATGGAGTGGGTGGGAGGTATTGTCCAACATTGTCTTTATCTTGGACAAAATTCACTTCCCGACACCACTTTAAGAGAGTCAAGCTCCATACCCTCAACATTACTGGCCTTGTGGATCAGTTTATTGAGTCTGTTGGCATCAGCAATGCTCAACCTGCTGCCCCAGCATGCAACAGCATAGAGGATAGCTCTGGCCACAACAGACTCATAGAAAATCTTGAGCATTGCCCGACAGATGTTGAAGGACCTCAGCTGCCTCAGATGACACTGGCCCTTCCTGTAAAGTGCAGTGGTGTTTTTAACCCAGTCCAGTTTATTGTCTATGTGTACTCCAAGGTATCTATAGTCAATGTCACAATGTCCACGCTGACCCCGTGGATTTCCTGGTCTTTCCTGGTCCACAATCAAATCCTTGGTCTTTGCCACGTTGAGCTGCAGATGATTCTGCTCGCACCACGTGACAAAGGAGTCAACCACAGCCCGGTACTCTGACTCATCACCCCTGCTGATCCAACCACCACAGAGTCATCAGAAAACTTCTGAAGATGGCAGGTCTCTGTGCAGTGGCTGAAGTCTGTGGTGTAGAGGGTGAAGAGGAAGGGGGAGAGGACAGTCCCTTGTGGTGCCCCTGTGTTGCTAATTACCATCACAATGTGGAAGACACACTTACTGTGGTCTTCCTGACAGGTAATCAACGGGACACAGAGAAGCCTCCACCTGCATCGCTGTTAGATTATCACCCAGGAGAGTCAGCCTGGTGGTGTTGAATGCACCACCAGGCTGTTTTTTGAAGTCAAAAAACACGACCCTCACAGTGCTCTCCTGCTGGCTCAGATGGGTGTAGACACGATTGAGCAGGTAGATGATGGCGTCCTCAGTTCCGAGTCGGGGCTGGTAAGCCAATTGAAGGGGATCCTGATGTGGTCTGACTATGGGTTGGAGCTGGTCCAGGATGAGTCTTTCCAGGGTCTTCATGATATGGGAGGTCAGTGCCACAGGCCTGTAATCCGGGGGCCACTGGGATGTGGCGTCTTTGGTACAGGGACGAGGCATGATGTCTTCCACCGCACTGGGACCCTCTGCAGACTCCAATATAACTGTGACTGTAATTTTCTCACTTAAACTAAAAGCTCACTTGGTGTTTTCTGCAGTATTGCGTTCTGTCACCAGTGAAGTGGTCTGACCTGAGGAAGTCCAAATCAATGGATCCAGACCTCCACCACCTCCACCGATCCCCAGGTGGAGGAGGTGGTTACCAGCCAGAGATGTCTTCTGGCCTCCTTAGCTGCTCGTCCTCTCTATCTTCTTTCTCTGATGCAGGTATTAAATAAATGTACTGTCCTCTGTTCTGTTCTTCCGTGCTAACATATATATATATACATATAAAGACATGACATGATTTTCAGACAAACTGCTGTCTGCACGGGTCTATCCAGACTCTCAGAGCCAGAGACCAAGTGTGGACCCTCCAGGGGGCCCGGGACTGATTTTCCCTCTGCCAGGGGGCAGCGTGAGCAGGCAGGACAACTCCAAATCCTGGGCTTCTGCATCAGGAGGAGTGGGAGGTGGGTCAAGGGGGTTTGGAGGGAGTGGTGGAGCAGGAGGGGAAGTAGACGAGGAATCCAAGAAGAACCAGAACATCATTAACATCGTTAGAGAAGGACAGATCTCATTGCTGGTGCGTATTTCATCATATTTTGTCATCCTTCTCCTCATCACCCCGTCGTCCTTTACACTTCACAACCTCTTTGTTTTCTCCTCTTTGTCCTCCTTGTGCAGCCTCACCTGGCAGCTGATAATCTGGAGCTGATCAGAGACGAGGATGGAAACAACCTGCTCCACATCTCGGCCTCTCAGGGCCACGCCGACTGTCTGCAGCATCTCACATCTTTGATGGGGGAGGATTGTCTCAATGAGCGCAACAACCAGCAGCTCACCCCCGCTGGTCTGGGGGTCAAGGTGAACTTCAGTGTTAGACTGGGTGTATGTCTCCAAAGTAACATGCTTGTATTCAAGTGCTGGCAGAGATTCTGCTTTAATGACATTGAGAAGACAACTTTGAATTACATCAAGCCAGAGTATTGGCACCCCACTGTGTGGTGTGTTCAGGGTCACCCAGCAGTGTTGGCATTCAGCGGTGTCATCATGCATGTTACACACATTAACTGCAGTATCTTGTTTGTCAGATAAAGTCCAACAAAAGTGTAAGAAATGTGTTTATGCAGCTTCAGCCTTATTTTAGCTATGTATCTACCCTGCATGATGTGAATGTAATGTGCCTGTATACCCTTTAAGTCTTCAAATTCCCACTGTTCATACCTGCAGGTCAAAATATTAGTCCTCCTGAAAGTAGAAAAAAACATCTGTAAGCTAACAAGGGTATGCAGACATTTGATTGGTTACTGACAGCTGGTCAGTGAGGTCATACTGTAATAATAAGATGGAGGTTTTTGATAAAATTAGGTAAACGTTTACTCCAGCTCTATTGGCAGCCGCAGGATGTTAGAAAGAAAGAAGTTAAATGCCGCAAATATGAGCAGGTCCTGCTTTGGCAGCCCTGTAGTGGAAACTAGGCTCTTGATTGGCTGCCAGAAGGGAAGTGTGTTATCTGGAGACAAGCTCTGCAGCTGTTTGCTGATTCCTGATTGGTTGTTATTAACAAGACTGTTGTTTATACACTTAGATTAACAGGATGACAGATTTCCAGCCACCTGGTCCATGCTGAAGTATGTTAAATGAATGTAGTCGTTTTACTCACGTTGCAGGGGCATAAATCTTTTCACTGACTCATTGTGGGAACTTGGCTACTTTTTAGGCCACATATCAGTAGTACATAACAGTTTGGATCTAAAGACCCAAATAAGTTCATAGCAATGGTTCCTCTCTGGAAAATATCACAAGAATCATGTTGTGACATTTTAGGAAGCTGTCTTTTCTCACTGTAACACTCTATAAGAAATAAATTGTGCCAGCCCTGTTCTTACTCCTGGAAAAACTCAGCTTATTTTAGGTGAAGTTGTTGCCCGCATGAAGAACATTCGGTAGCTTTTTTTCAAAGAAGCTGGCTGGCTAAATACTGATCTGGTCACATTGCAGTTTGGACATGCACCGGCTGATATGGCTCGAAGTGATTGAAACATGCGTGCGTGTTTGTTGTAGAATGGTCATCTGGAGTGCGTGAGGTGGATGGTAAGTGAGACAGAAGCCATTGCCGAGCTGAGCTGCACCAGAGAACATCCCAGTTTGATCCACTACGCGGCCCGATATGGACAGGTAATACACACACGTGCACATAAACACACACATGCAGGTGATGAGAGCAGTCGATTTTATTTTTTCCACATTACACATTGAGTGTTTTCATTCCCTACAAGTCAGTAGGTGGATATATTGGTAATTTATAATTTGCTTGTGACATCTGTGATTTCCAAGTGTGTGGCACAGCAGTCAATAAACAAATCAGATTGTTTGTCTGTTTACTTAGCGTAAGTTTAATTTGTGTGTTATTTTTAAGTTATCTTTTATTATTACCATTAGGAAAATTCATTCACTTTATTTAACCCATCCTATGAAATAGGAGTAGCGTAAAGCCGCTGTGCAAGGGACGACCATCTTAATAACTTAACCTGGCATGTTTTTGCTGTTGATATTCTAGTGTAAAAGCTCAAATGAAATGCTTGAATCACATGAACTGTTAAACTTTATTATGAGAATTTATTGCTGCTTTTAACTATCATTAACAAATAATGACACATTATCATGGTTACTCTCATTTCACTGATCCAATAAGACGATGAACATTTAGTTATATTGTTTTAATGGATATGCCATCTCTCCCTTCAGGAGAAGGTGTTGCTGTGGTTGCTTCAGTTCATGCAGGAACAGGCTATCTCTCTGGATGAAGTCGACCAGAACGGAAACACTGCAGTCCACATAGCAGCTCAGTATGGTCACCTCAGCTGTATACAGGTAACCTGATGTTTAAGTCTGTGATATAGCTTCAAGATTTACATCACTGGATGTTTTGCTCCCATAAATATACAGCAGGTTCTGCTGTTAGTCCGCCTGCTGTCAGAATCTGTGTGGACTGAATGACTTGAGCTCTAACCTCGACCTGCGGCAGGTGGAGAGTTGGTCATATTGTATATTGTCTCAGAGCAGCTAATGCTTTGTCTTTATTCATCTGTTTCTCTGGTAATGTGTCATTCACGGGGTTTTTAAAAAGTTCTACTATCTTGAACCTTTTTTCCTGTTCCTAAATATTGTTTCTTTGCTCGGAGATTTATCACTTTATCACCATCCATCACGCTTCTGTAGAGTAAAAGGTTAAATGCCCGCTGCAACATTCTGGTTAGTTCCTTTTTCTCTTACTTAACCTGACACAACACTGATTTATTACAAGTGTTAGGTTTTACACTTTTCGCTAATTTTCCTGCAATAGAGGCTGAGGGGTATTTTCTCTGTAGGTGGCACACCCTGCTGAAGGAAGGGCGGATATTATTAGTCTTGTCTGCTTCCTGCTGGCTAGCCTAGGCTGACAATCAAAATACTGATAACTAATGATATGGTTTAAATGAGAGAGCTGCTTCTCTGAAACGTCTGAAACTTGTGGGCTAGAGCTCAGAACTGTGAAAGGTTTGTGTTTGTTTATCCAGACTCTGGTGGAATACGGCTCCAATGTGACATTCCAGAACCAGCAGGGGGAGCGGCCTTCCCAGAGTGCCGAGCGGCAGGGACACACCACTTGCGCCCGCTACCTGGTTGTAGTAGAAACCTGCATGTCGCTGGCCTCGCAGGTTGTTAAGCTCACCAAGCAGCTCAATGAGTAAGTTGATGTGTTTTTGCATAGTTTAGAATTGTAGTATTATCATCCTGTTATCTGAGTTTCAAATATGTCATAACCCCAAAATGTTCAGCTTATCACATTATGAGATGAGAACATCATCACCACTGGTGGTCATTAATAATAATTCTTTGGAAAAGATCCAGCCGTCCATTTTTTTTAAACTTCTTATTCACTTCAAGGTTGCTGGAAACTATCCAGGGCCATTTTTAAAAATGGCGGTTTGGATTTTTCTCTCATGACTCATCATTGACTGGTTAATCGGTGGCATGCTGCCTGTCGACGTCACATTTTCACATAGACTCAGCTCACATCGAACCCCAGCTGAGCAAGTACTAAAAAAGTACCTGATACCAGGTACTGCTATCTAATGGAAAAGCCTAAAAACCGAGCTGAGTCAAGCTGAGCCAAGATGAGTGGGTACTAGTAGAAAAGAGCTATTTGTGTCTTTGTGGGATATCTTTTATTAATTATTTGCATCATGAAATCTGTTTGTGTAATTGTTTTGAAACAGACAGCATTCAGACTTCAGTGTTCTTGGAAAAACACAGGAGCTGTCTCAGTGTTAGATCTGTCATATGTGTTGCATGTTTGTCATGTAGACAGGCGTCAGAGAGAATGGCCTTACAGAAACAGCTGCAGAGACTGATGGAGCCCAACAAGGCAGAGGGGACACCATCCAGATCACCCAGGTAACAGGCATACACACACACACACACGCTCGGTGTGTAAAAGCCATACAGATGAAAGTTAATCATATAATAAAAGAAGATGTGGAAGCTAAGATCTGCTTAATGAGTCAGAGCTGGTAAAGTGACAAAGCAGCAGCTTTCTCAGTAGAGCTTGGTGAGGGACCACAATAACTTGAAAAACATAGACATGTGCCTTAGGTCATGCCAAACAAACAGAAATCGTTGCTAATGATTCCAACAGATCTAGCAGGTAACAGCTGAGCAACACACTGCTTAAATAAAAAGGCTGTGTTTTACTGTTGAGTGGTGTGTATGTACTAGGGATGTGAATAAGTAGTTGACTAAGCAGTTTAACACTGCTTTCATCGCTAACCAAAGGTAGAAATACTAAAGCGTTAAAATATGAACATGGAGCATGATCTCTGTCTCCCTGTCTGCGCTGCAGCTCCCATCAACCCTCTGTGGAGGCGTGGCAAGAGATGATGTTGACTGCTGAGGGGACTCCTGGTGACGGTCACTGGTTGGTTCGTCAGGGAGGGGTGGGTCCAGACTCCGTGCTGCGGCAGCTCCTGGGGAAGGACATGTCGGAGACACTCTGTCCTAGAGAGAGACTGCCTCCTGCAGGTGGTATGAGCAGAGAAGGCCCTGGGGCTCCTGGGGGCCGCAGAATTGGGCTGGTGGAGAGGAGAGAGCTCAAACTAGCAAGACTCAAACAGATCATGCAGCGTTCCTTAAGCGAATCCGATTCAGATGGTTATCCACCAGAAGAGGGCAAGAATCAGGGAGCTCCACCCTCAAACACACTACGACCTGATAGGCCATCCCACTTGCCAATCACAGAGGAGGAGCCGGTGTCAAACCACCTCCAACTAATGATGAAAAAGCACCTCCCCTCATCATCATCTTCCACAGTTGAGAGGAAGCTGGCATTTTCTCTCAGTGGATCAAAGTCAGTAGATAGCATTGGCTACAACCCGTCCCCCACCTCCAGTGACCCTGAAGCCACAGATGGCAAAACCCCAGACGTTCCAGGGGACCAGGATGCCACCAATGGCCAGAAAGTCGCAACCAGCCCCAAGAGTGCCCTGAAGTCTCCTTCATCTCGCAGGAAGACATCCCAGAACCTCAAACTGAGGGTTACATTCGATGAGCAGGTGCACAAGAGCTCCAGTCAGGAGGCAGAGCCAACAAAAGTGCATCAAGGGAAGGAGAGGACTCCAACAGGAAGTTCTGAAAGCAAGCGGCCTTTCGGGACGTTCCGCTCCATCATGGAGACACTGAGCGGAAACTCAAACCATAATAACAACAACAGTGGTGGTCAGTCGGGTTCTGCGGTTAAAGTGTCCACCATGCAGAACTCCTCTTGCAGGAAGTCAGAGAGTAAAAGCAGCCCAGGAGGCGGAGCCAAGGGCAAGAGCAAAACCAGTAACGTTTAACCAGCTAGTTCCTACTGAAGGCAGAAAGCGCATAATGAACAGAAAGCAATCAAGAGCAAACAACACGAGGCAGAACATGAGAAACGTAAATTAATTTACATAATTTGTGTGAGACATTACAGAAAACTGACCACAAATAGTGACACGGGACATAAAAATGCTTCTTGATAGGCAGACCTTACATGTTTCAGTGGTAATGTCTTAAGACAGGGGTGTCGAACTCCAGGCCTTGAGGGCCAGTGTCCTGCAGGTTTTAGATCTCACCCTGGGTCAGCACACCTGAATCAAATGATTAGTTCATTACCAGGCCTGTGGAGAACTTCAAGACATGTTGAGGAGGTTATTTAGACATTTAAATCAGCTGTGTTGGATCAAGGACACATCTAAAACTTGCAGGACACCAGCCCTCGAGGCCTGGAGTTTGACACCTGTCCCTGAAAAGCCTTCAGTTGATCCCAAGTGATCACCACGCAACAGTAAGAGGATTAAGGGGACTAAAAAGAGAGAGCATATTTCTCCAAAATTGGCTCAACTTCATGGGCTCCCTGTTAAATCCAGAATGTATTTTTTAAATCTTCATCCTTACATAGAAAGTCCAGAATGATCAGGTGCCATCATACCTTAAAGACCTCATAGTAAGGGTTTCAAAAAGCAGAATGAAAGCTGGAGAATTCAGCTATCGGGCTAAAGAATTAGCTCCCCGTTTGGATTCAGGAGACGGACACCCTGAACTGAACTGTCCACTTCTAAATTTCCTTTGTAATAAATCTTTTACTTATGGTTGGATGAGGTGACCCTGAAACATCCTTTTATGCTGCTATAGGTTCAGGCTGCACTTCCCATGATGCACTGAGCTCTTCTACTTGACTTCTTTTTATTCTTATATGTGCAACTGTTGCTCTCTTGTTGTTTGTAGTCTCTCTGTGTCCATCTTTACTCTCTTCCCTTTTGCTCCACCCTCCACCCAGTCACACTAAATGCAGCCCAACCCTAACAGCTGGAGGTCTCGTCCTGTTAAAAAGGAGTTCATTCTCCCCGTTGTCACCAAGTACTCCTTATAGGTGATTGTGTGATTGTTGCAGTTCTCTCTCTAATAATGATGTAACTTACAATAAAAAGCGCCTTTTAGATGACTGTTGTTTTGAACAGACACTGTACAAAGATATAAACAACTTATAAAAACAACAACTAGCTAGAATGTAACTGAAGTTTCTCATGTTCATTGTCTCAGATGTTTAGCTTTTGATTTGACAAAACAAACTGTTTCATGTCTTAAGTTCTCTGAAGGATTTGTTTTATTTGATGGGCTGATGATGATGATGATGCTGTGGTAACTGATGTCCTACGGAAACCTCACTTCTCCATATTTCAGCTTTTCATGCATTTATTTTTTTTGTTTGTTTTATTTTGTTGCACAAAAAGTGTCAACATTTTCTAAATGGAGGTTTGGAGTTCCTGTTTCTCTGCCGCTGTTACTGTGCTCTCATCAACACTAAAGACGAACTTAGGAATATTAGTATTTATGTTTACACACAGTTATATGATTACATTTTTTTTATGTGGCTATAATCATGCACATTTCTAACGTGCAGCAGCACAACAAATTTTTAAAAACCACTGTATATATTAGTATTTAATTATGTGGTTTTGTTTGTTTTACATTATATTCAACTTTTTAATTTTGATTTTATCGTCTATGGCATGAAGTAGAAATTAGTAGTTTGATGTGTTTTTGAGACTGGGAGGTTTAAAGATGCACCTTCTACAGCAGCTGATAAACTGGCTGAGCATATGAACGATGAAGTGGGAAAAGAAAACGTTTAAGCTTTTTCTTTTTCCTTCTTTTTCTTTTTTTTTATTTTTTATTTTTTACATCGTTTGTGAGATTGAAGTTTTACAAACTTTCTCAAAGCTTGAAACATGAAGACTGAGGCTGTAATCTGATACTCCTATCCATTTTTTTTCAATACTGCAACATTTTCTGGTTCAGTGTTTAAAATAGGAAACTTTATTTATCACGAGCCACATTTCCACCTTAATTTATCAGAACTCTTGCTTATATGTCTAAACTTTTCAAGTTTCCACCACGCTCTGGAAATACTTGGCAAATACAAGCCAGTCATTTATAAAATCATTGACTTACTATTAGCAGACCCACATTGTCGGGTTAATATAAAAAAAAAAAATCAAAAACATAACAATATATAGATTAAAAAGTGAGCGTATAGTCGAACAATCAACAACACTCAGGACTGTAACCCCACCTTAAAAGATTAAGCCCTGCCCACTTCTGCTTCCACCTCGCCATACACGTGCCTGCAGAACACACTGTAGATGATTCTCAGTGGTTCGATGTAGCTGGCTGGAACCACTGACCATGTACTACCATGACTAATCCCTTATGCAATTACAGATTGTGCTCTTTATGTCTGTGAAGGTTCTCAGTCATCCAGGTCATCGTAGTCCTTTAATGTTTGTGCTCTTTAGCTGAGAAACGTCCATTTGTGTTCTGCAGAAACCTCAGCTTTGTTTTTAAGTTTTAAACGGTCTCCCTGAAACTACATTTTGTAGAATAACTGACAAGGTGTTTATCTCCCAGGAACATTACTGCATTAAAAATGTTGCAGCTCTAAGTCGCAGCATATATCAAAGATAACAATATGAAGCAGGACTAAATGAACTGTGTAAATGAGGCATTCCTAAGCTTTGGGACGTTTTGTGGTGCTTTCTTGTACCGCAATCCAAAAATGATTTGTAATTTTCTTAACCTTTAATGTTTGACACAGCCTCTAGAGCCTCACTAGCGCTCTCTAAAGGCTTTTGTTTTTCTTGCTGTCCGATTGCATGAAAAGCAGAACAGATTACAGCCCCAGTTTTTTAAAAGCTGTGGGAAAAACTGGATCACGTCTGTTATGTTTTAAACACATGTTTATGTTCATTCAATTACTGTTACTGATGTTTCACCGTGGTTGGATTTATTCTCTAGTTTTTAATTCACATTCCTGTATATTTTTTGCAGTTTGAGTCAGTATCATTCTGCACTGCAGTTTCAGATGGTTTACAGTCACCTTTTTGCAGTTTTCTATTCCTCTGGCTTTGCACACTCGCTGTGTGTGGTGGGCTGCAGTAGTTGGTGGGTATCTGAGGCAGTGGGGCTCAAGAGGATTTACCCGCATCTAGTCCTGATCTGTTAAAGGAACAGTCCAACATTTTAGTTTGTCATCTCTGTGCACTTTGCCTCTGATTGGATGATTAAGTCTGGGGACTATGCGTACAGAGTCTCTTCACTTCATGTTTTTTTTTTTTTTTCCCCATTTAATATTTATCTGAATTGATATTTCCCAAATATCTCACTCTTCACTGTTTAATTGCTAAATTTACAATTAAGTGTAAAGGAGGTGTGACAAGGTTAAAACTTTACTCTTACTCAGGACATAAAGGTTCCCATGCTTGCTTCACATCCCTTCCAGTGAGCACACTGGAAAAGACAAGGTGTCATTCGGCTTTTAAAAAAACAGTCAGATTTGGGACCTGTTATGCATTTACTTCTTTTCTGTCGTATACATACTATTACAGTGGTGGATGCTTACATTAAACAGAGTTTCAAGTAATTAAGTCAGTGTATGTACAAGTAATCCCTGAAACCCAGGCTTTAGACTCCCCTAAAAACCCCATTGTCCTACAGGGTTGTTTTTCCTATTGTTGGGACGTCAGACACAGCAGATCCCTAATTCAGTCATTTCGACAGCTGCACCAACCTGCTGATCATACCTTCAGGTTTTCAGAAAGTTGCCTCAAAGGAGCTAAAAAAGCTGGGGAAAATATGGCCTTTTATATTTAAAGGTCTGTAATCATTCCCAAAGATTCAACATAACGTTCATGCTTTCCTGCCAAATTCTAATTAGTAATTTGATACTAATTATAAGAAAATAATTTGTTTTGTTTTTATACAGTAACTTTAGCATAACTGAAGTCATGCAAAATTTTACCATAATACTGTGAAAACTCTGAATTACAGGCCTCTAAAGCATACGGGGTTGGTGCTTTTTAAATTGCCTTATTTGTCCTTCATCACTTCAGGAGTACAGCAGATGGACACATGAAATTTTCAGGACTGAAACACAATCTTGAACTTTGTTAAAAACTGCAACCAAATTTTAAATCGGTTTTAAACCAACTCGAAGTGTCACAGTTTTTTTCTGAGGATGAGGAATTGTTTTAATTTTAATTAATTTTTCATCTGAAATTTCGTGCAGCCAGCTGCTGAACCTGAGAGTCACCTGTAAAGTCTGCTTAGGTCTGTGAGGAAAAAAAATCATAGTATGAAGGCGCAGTGAATGAATCATGTCTTCATTGTGAAATGCCAAAGTTATTGTATATAAACTAAGCTGATTCTGGCATTTTTAATGTGGAATTACCAGATTAAATACTCAAATTTTATTTTATTTTTTTAGGTCATTTTGAATTTCAGACTTTTAAAAGTACAAACAAAAATCAATTTCCTTTAACAAAAATTTCCTGGGAAAATATGAACAGGCTGCAGGCCTTTAGGACCGTTATACCTGGAGCAGGTTGCAGGGAAATGTTTCAGCTTCCATTGCCTCAAAATATTGCTCGTTGCCAAACAATCAGTGTTCTCTTGGCGGGGCCGGCTGTGTTAACGATTGGCTTTGAAATGAAGTTGTTTTTATCTGGAGCATTTTCTTTGTAGGCACTCCCTCAGGACAAGAAACGGGAGACAAACTGAACTTTTGTGCTTCTAATGAACTCTTTAAAAGCACGGTTACTGTTGCTGCATCGACTTGGATGTTTCCTCTCAATGCAAAGAAAGAAAAACAATAAAAAGAGACGCAGTATCAGTGAATGTGGAAGTGGAAGTGTCTGACCTGAGTTTAGGTTTTTTTTTTTTTTACTAACCAATGTGTACAGAGACGGACGTCTTCTGTCCTGCTATTTAAATTGTTGTGAAGGCTGAAGACAAACTGAAATAAACTTTATTTCTGGACTTCCAGGTGGTGTCGGGTCTAATTGTTCACAATGGTGGGATGAATAATGTTCCTCTTTTTTGATCCCCGTTATCAGAGCAATATTTCATAAATATTACCTTCCCTGTATCATAGTGACACCTGAACTCTTATGTAGATATTAACTTACTGCTTCATTTAACAGTCATTAACTGGCTTTTTCATGTTTTATCAAGTGACTAAAGAAAAGGGATACGTTTATGCCAGAAACCTTTTTCAATTCCTTAAGTCGCTTCTCTTAAACTGTAGATCTACTTAAAACTAAAATCACTTCCTGTCTTTCATATCACTGATTCTGTTTTCTAATAAGTGTAGAACCCCAGTTCCACATAGCTGGGGTGCTGCGTAATAGATGTGCAAATCTTGTAAACTAAACTTTATTCACAATAGAACACAGAAAACATATCAGATGTTCAACCTGAGACATTTTACTGTTTCATGAAAAATTCTAGCTCATTTTGGATTTGATGGCAGCAGCACATCTTTAAAAAGTTGAAATAGGGCAACAAATGCCTGGAAAAGTAAGTGGTGCTAAAACAAAACAGCTGAAGGAACGTTTTATTTCTACTTAGGTTAATTGGCAACAGGTTAGTAAGGTGATTGGGAATAAAAAGAGCGTCTTAGACAGGAAGAGTTTCACCAATCTGGAATTCACCGTGTGCAAGGGACAGGACCAAAACTATATTGGAGGCGCTGCATTAAAAATGAGCGTGGTTCTGTCATGAAATCGCACCATGGGCTCAGGAAAGCTTCTAGAAATGACTGTCTGTGGACACAGTTTGCTGTGCCCTTCAGTGCAAATGTGAAAACGCTGCTTCTACTCTGGGTCAAAGGTCATTTAAAATGGAGTGAGAACAACCAGCAAACTGTTCTGTGGTCAGGTGGATTGAAATCTGAAATTGTTTTTGGAAAACACAGTTGCCGTATCCTCAAGACAAAAAGGAGAAAGACCATCTGGCTTGTTCTCAACACACTCAGTTCAAACGCCTGTATCTCTGATGGTATGGAGGTACATTAGTGCCTATAGAGTTAGCTGTTTGTACATCTGAAAGGCAATAATGAAAGGTATACACAGGTTTTAGAGGAATATTTGCTCCAGACATTTACTGGCTGTTGTTAAGTGTTGAGGTCAGAAAGCCCTGGTAAACATGAATTTTGTGATGTGGTACTTCCATCAAATCAAACTTACTTTTTTGTCTCAAATCTGTTTGTTTTTTCTCAGTTTAAGCATTTGATATGTTTACTTCAGAGCTTTGCTGAGAAGTCCTGACTTTAAGATTCTGGAGAATAAACTTTGTTCAGCCTTATTTTGATGGTCTCTGTTAATCTGACAAATAAAACTTCCCAAGTTTTGCAGCCTTCTTCTTCTTCTTCTTCTCGAACAATAAATGAAGCCGTCACTGAGCCGTCCTCCAGCACCGTCAGAGGTCCTCTGCAGGTCCCAGGACCCCACTTTTGACCACGGCTGACCAAGATGGATGTCATGTGTGAATTGTGCTCACTGGTAATTTAATGGACAATACATAACAAAGCGTATATTTATTTCTGCGCGCTTCAGCAGCATCAAAAACAGTCACTTAACAGGGCAGGATTTATGGTGTTTGGGTAGCAAATTGGTCTTTGATGGTTCCCACGCAGGGTCAGCCGCTTCCCCACGGAGCCTAATGGGGTTTGCTCTAATAGCGTCCCTCAATCATCGCAGTGAATATGAAACATGAGCTCACTGGCTGACAATTAGCAAAACAACAAGGAGAGATGAGAGGGTGTGATATGTGAGGAATGCAGGATTTATTGGGATTTTTTTTCCCAAACACTCCTCGCCTGTTCATGCAACAAAAAATGAAAGCTATTTGTTTTCCTTTCCCCCCCCACCCTCTACTCTTTCTCTTCACTCCTTTTCTTCGAGGGGTTGGAGTGGGGTGGGGGGATGAAGTTAAACTGATAAATTAGACCTCATTTATTGGACAACAGTTTGAGTCAATACCCAGGGGCCTCCACTGTGCAGTGTGGACGAGGTTCCAGAACCACTAATTGGATCACTCTGTGTGGATGGAAGGGGAGGGGCTGGGGGTGTTTGGGTGAGAGGGGGGGTTTAAGGGGTGGGCGGGACAGGCGGTGCATTTGGCCAACACTGACGCCTTCACACACACGCACACACACAGAGTAGCAGTTGTCTTGCGGTGGACGTCCACGGCACACGCCACGAAAACAGACGAGACAAGCGCTTGATTTGACAGCCGGGGCGGAGGGCCGGAGAGGGTGGGGGGCTGCAGGAGTCATGTATAGATTTTTGTGTCTGTTGTTTTGGCTTATTTGTGTGCTTCTTTTACTCAGTCAATCAAATTTAATTGACACCGCTGGGCTATGGTCGGGGGCCCCGTGGCATGCTGGGATGACAGGCCTTTAATGCCAAAGAGAAGAGAGGAGGTTCTTCTGCCTGTGAAGGATGGAGGGAATGCGAGAGGGTGAGGGTGAGGAAGACGAGGGCAGAGGGTGACAATTCCTCAGCCCATCAACAGCATTAATTGATGTAACGACAGCGATGATGGATTCTAATAAATACAACCTTTAAGAAAAAAGGTAATTAGATGGCGTCCTGTGCAAAGCGCCAAGCGCTGATTCCAGACTGGCTGATAAACACCATTCGTCTTCCACAGCGGCCTTCAGACGGACACGAGGCATCATTTACATGCAGATCAAACTCAGCATTTGCATTTTAGCTTAAATGAGAACACAACAGAGCATCATGTTGCTTTGTAGCCTTACCAACAGCCAAACTTGGCCTTAACAAATGTGAAACTGTTGGTATCAAAAAGTGCAGATTTGATATTTCTCATGTTAGATTACAAGAGTTCTGCATAAGCCTGAAAGTGGCCAAGACAGGACCCAGTTAACCCAAAAGGTGCTGGGCAGGAGATCTGCTGTCATGTTTTTTATATTGCATTATAGCTATGACTAATGTTGCTGTTAGCCTTAGTTTTTCCGTCGCTTCGTGTTATATAATATAATAATAAGGTCCATCTGTATGGCACATTTCACAACCTGCATTACAAAGTGCTTCACAGAAACTATGACTAAAAGAGGAAATTGTAAATCAGACAATAACGACGTGAGCTTCTTTTGGAAGGTCATTCCACAACTGAGGAGTCCTAAACACTCGATCATCTTTTGTCCTTAAGTGTGATGTGAGACCAGTTAACATGTTTCTGCCTGAGGATCTGAGGCTGTGAATTGGTTGGTACAGGAGAAGCAGTTCTAATATATATCCTGAGACAAGACTATTAAAAGGCTTTAAGAGTCATAAGTGAAATCTTAAAATCGATTATGACCAGCCAGTGTAAAGGCATTAAAACTGGTGTCTTGGCTCTTGTAATAAGCCTTGCTGCAGCATTTTGTACAATCTGAAGTCGATTTAATGTGTTCTGATTTATAGCCATTAGAGTAAGAGGACACGAAAGCATGAATGATGGCCTGAGTGTCATTAAAACTTAATTTTGAAAGGATTCTTACAATATTCCTGAGGTGGTAGCACAGCTGGGTGAGATGAGATTAGGATCCAAAATCACCACCAGGGTTTCTGACAGCTGATTTTACATGTGTGGATAAAAGGCAGAGAGAAGATTTATTGATTCTTGGGTTCTTCTTGTGTTTTCCTCACTGTGCTGTCTGTCTCGCTAGGCTTGGGCCCTCTTTCAGTTTACTTCCTGTTTTACTTTGAAGGCTAGACCCTTTTTTGCCTTTCTGTGGTTTGATTTGATTCCCCCCCCCCCCCCCCCCTTGTTCTTTTCCCACCCTCTGTTATACCTGATTTAGTTCACCTGTTCATACCTGTTACCCTCCTCGTGCATATTTAGTCACTGTGCATGCACTCAATTCTTTTTTTAATGCAGTGTTTTCCGATGCTGGTTCTTTTTGCTTGGATTTGTCATATTTTCCCATTTTTGACTTTTTTTCCCCTCTGCCTTCATTGTGTGGTATTTATTTTAAGTTCGTTTTTCACACTCCCAGGAATTCTGAACTACTTTTCTGGGTTTTTTTTCATGACCTCGGGTCCTTTTTCCCCCTTGTCTTTATCCGCGTGTCCTTATAAGGCTTTGACACTTCACCCCTGTCAGGACTATAGCCTTCCATTCACCATCCAACCTCAAACAACTCAAATGCCTTTTCATCAACTGGCAACTTTAGGAGTTGAAAGATTAAGCCAGCATGGACGTGCCAAACACTAGAGTTCCAATAATAGCCTCAAAAGGGAGTTAATCTTCACAGCATTAGCACAGCATTACAAAGCGTGCTTAGCTCCTGGTACAACAATCTAACACAGACAGAATTTGTGCTCTTGCTGCCTTTTCAAGCATTTTAATCACATTATGCTGACATAAAATATGCCTTTCCAGGCAGTAAAAAGCTTTAAAAAGTTTATGATTTACTTTTAGTGAGGTAAATGCTACTATTTTATTTATTTTTCTTCACTGATTACTTGAAATGTGGCTAATGCACTTGTTTATGGTAGCAGTTTGCTAAGTAAGCTTGTTAGCATTAGCTGATTAACTCTCATCCACATATGGTTGCACAAAATCCAACATGGAAGCGTCCAAAATGCCAAACCAATGGCTCACAATGCTAGTCTATCTTGTATATGCACTCTGTGCTTTCCATCCATGTGTTTTGTATTAAGTGTGATCTTACACTGTTATGACGCCCATTAGAGTTGCTTCAGGCTTTTATCTAAAAGTGGAACGAGCAACCAAATGAATCTTTGCATGTAGGGCAGAAAAACATGTTTCAGTCTTAATGCATCACACTGAAACACATGAAATGCACAGACAGATGAATGACAGGACCCAAACCAGAGATGAGCATGAAGCTTGGTGTGACAGGAAGTGGTTCAACAACAGGTGCATTTAGTTCAGGTCAAACTTTCGTTGTTCTAGGTGTGCACGGACACAGACAGAGCCTTTACTTAGATTTTGCCTTTTAATAACACGTTGTTTCATCTGAGCAGTGTTATTAGAATATGATAATATTGATGGCATACACAAGGTCTGGTGTGTGGTGGATCAGTCAGCTTGGTACAAGCTGCTGCAACCAGAAACAAATCTGTGTACCTAATGTAAAAATTAAAAAGATCAAATTCACTTTTAAAAAATGTAAATAGTGACCTGCTTAGTTTTATTGCGTTTCACTCATTTATGTTCCTCAAATCATTTTACTGTCACCTTTATGTCTTTGGACATGTGATCTACAGTGTGATATAGTTCAGCCTGTTAGTGGAGTTCAGGGTTTATATTGTGAGCGCAGCATTTATGATTCAGCTTTGATATTGGCAGATGCAAAAAAAACATCATCATTCAGAGAGATAACGGGACTCCCAGCTGAGAGCTGCCATATGTTATAGTTAAATTACAACAAGGCTTTAAACTGAGGAAGCTACAAGAGCTCAAAGAAAGAAAAGACAGAAGTCTTCATCACAAAATGACAGGAGAAAATGATTCTTGCAGGTCTATCAGTATTTTCTTTCCTCATTGTTTGCATTTTTATGTGCTTTTTATTAATCATGGGATCTATTACATTTTTTAAATGCAATTTAATATAAAAATTAAACAATCTGAGTTTAAAAGGTTAATGAAACCAAAACAGGTGGCTGTAGACCTTTTTCTGTTCCTTTATTTAAGTCTTGAGCTTTCTTAAAAATGATTTTAGAAGGAAAACTTCTAATTGTAGTTATCACTGCTGATGTTCATGGATATCAGCCTTTTTGACTGATATCAACACATAAATAATGTTTACTGGTGTCAGTAGCTAATGTTTAAGGATGAATGTGATGAAGTGCTGAAAGCCTCTGAACCAGTTCAGATATTTTCCGGTGATTATAATTAACCTGGCACAAACATGGACGCGAATTACAGCAAACAAAAGAAACTACCAGGAAGAAAAAATAGCGGGCAAGTTATTATTTCAATTTTAATTTCAATTTCAATTTTTAACTCCAACACATCTTTGATTGTATTTCATTTATATATATTTTTTCCTTCTGTATATTACTCATCGTTTTTTAATCTTATATTTTATCTGGAAAACGAGTGAACCGAGGCTCGGGTCAGCTGACATGCAGTCCCCCTGCACGGCCAGCTGGGGGCAGCATTGCAGAGTTTAAGCCGCTGCAGAAGCAAACTGACCCTCAGCAGCAGTTTCGCTCTTCAGCAGCCGTTTGGCATTTACCTCCTCTCTCACGCAGTCGATTTTGTTGATTCTGAGCATGAAAACAGCAGCGGCACCTTGTTAAAGTGTTTGTTCGGCCTGCAGACTGTTTGTCCCCGGAGAACCGGCTCGCTGGGAGCAAGTATCCCGAATAACCTGCAGTAAACCGGTGTCTTATTTTAATCTTTTTTTGCCTCTATAATTGACAGTGGGCTCAGTTTCCTTCCCTGTGCACAAACAGTTTGTGACCCCGGAGACGACGAGGCGATCGTTGATGATGTTCTGTAAAATGTCAGAAACACGCGAGTGTTACACCCAAAGAGATGATTGATTTTCCCCCCCACCTCCCAATTTCTAAAATGTTGTGGAAGCGGGAAGCTTTCAGCTGAGAGGTTCTTTAATAAACAGCTGCTTTTCCCTCCGCACACAGACGTGAAATAGCCACAGAGGGAACATCTCGTTAACATTTATCTGTTTTAACACGAGAGAGCATCCGAGTATTTCTGTTCTCTGAAGACAGAATCTCAAATGTCACATCAGCATCGCGTGCGCGCGCACAGACACACACGAGAACTGTGTGATAAAAATCTCAGAGCTTTAAAATTGTATGTGCACTACTAAAATACACTTTCCCCTGATGTTTCTAGAATATAACGCAATGGAAACTCCAAATATGAACCTCCATACTAATTTTTCATTATTAAGATTAGGATAATGAATTTACATGATCCAAGCATTTACGACAGTCAGTTGAGTCTCTAAGTATTTGGACATGACCCTGTTTTTTGTTTTGTTTTTGTTTTAAATGATTTATTTATTTATTTATTACTAGCTTTACTGCAGGACCTTCAGCAGCTGGTTGATTTGATGTGTGCTTTCAGTTTTGTATTCAGTCACTGAAACTTAAGCTCTACTGTGAAATCTCTTGCCATTTATTTGCCTTGGGAATATCTTGGCTTGCTTTTATAGTATGATTTGCCTCATTAGCTAATGGCACTGTGAACCTCCATTCATTCGATTTTTCCAGCATTTGACTGCATGAATCCTAGTAGAGCGTATAATTAACATAAACAGAAGAGTTATGGCTGTCCTATTGTTTCATTTCACATAACTGCTGTTTCCTATCATGATGACGTCTGCAGTGCATGGGGCGAAGGCATGCTGACTGGACTGTGCAGGAGCCAGGCTGGGACTGGCATTTCAGGACTACAGCATATAAATGATTGGCTTCAATGAGACAAGAAGGGTCCAATCTATGGAGGTTTATTTGTAGCTCTTTATCCAACCAGCCACACCACTGATTGTTTTAAACTTTGCTTTGATCTGGGTCTAGAAAGAGTAAGGCGAGCTGCCATTTGTTTTCTGTTACTCCTAGGAGGTAAGCGCTTGTATGATGCTTTATTAATGTTGGGTCAGCTGGCTGGAATTGATAGTTCCTTTGTTTTCTAGAGATCTTGACAGAAAAGAGTCAACTGTTCTTCTTTAGGTTCTTGATGACGTTTCACCTCTCAGACAGTCATTGCTCTCATCTGAGATGCTTCTTTGGTTCTAAAAACAGAATGTGGAGAGTTCCAGATGTTTAACCCCTAGTGGGGGTTTGTTTCCTTGGACATTCATGGGTGTCATTGACCCACAACTGATCCAGTCATAATAGTAGTAGCAGGGTATGTGTGTGTGTGTGTGTACATGTTTAGACGTCTTTGAAAGGAAAGAAAATTGGGATGCTACTATACTTGTGGGGACCAACAGCCACTTAAAAAATGCCTGTCCCCACGAGTTTGAAGGCATTTTTGAGGTTCAAAATGTGGTTTTAGTGTCAGGGTTACAATTAGGTTATGGTCAGGTTTAGGCTGAGGGTTAGGATTAGGCATTCATGTTCGATGGTTAGGGTAAGCGGCTAGGGAAAGCATTGTCAGTGAGGTGTCCTCATTAAGATATGAAAACGAATGTCTGTGTCATTTATCTATTTTACTTTATGTGGCATGTTGTGAGAGTAAAACATGAACTTGAAGAGCCTGCTGTTCATTCATGTGATTCGAATCATGTGACTGAACCTTTCATCATCCCAACGCTGCAACAAAAATCATGATGTCGTTCTATCGAGACTTAAATCAGTTGTTTCAAAAAGTAACATAAAATAATGTTGGTTAGCTACACTGGAGTCAACAATTTCCTCAAAACAAGTTCACCTCTTTTAAGAAAATAACACTCTAAGGGCTCAATTATAGAAAAGCTTGACTTGATACAAATGATTTTTTTTTGTTTTTGCTGTAAAATGGATCCAAAAAAAACCCAACCCTCCAGCAGCTGGTTTTTAGTAGTGTGTTTTATGGCTCAGTTTTCCTTTAAATACTTGCCGTGGATCACAGCGTGGACTCTCACACTGTAAAAACTTCAGTCCGAGAGGAATCAGTCTGTCATGTACTCAGACCCAAACCTCTGATCGCTCATTCTCACTCACTCCGTTATCTCTTCCTGAATGAAATAATAGTCAAATAAAACTCTCTCATTTTGCTTAGGGGTCCTCCGGGAGCCTCTTAGGGACCCTCGAGAGTCCCCAGACCACAGTTTGGGAGCAGTCGGTCGGGTCCGAGTTTACAGGCTGCGGTAATTATGCTTGTTTGTCCAGTGGTCTGTAAATCACACCAAAATTAGAGTTGTCACAGGATTCACTGGAGACACAGCAGACCATCACTAATACCTCTGCACCGTGGGGACACTCTATAACACCGAAACAAAAACACGCACACTCTAAAACCAGCCTGCAGAGGAGATAAAAGTAGTTTTAAACTGATACAGACCATCTTTAATAGGAGCCTCTGGAGTTATGACTGTGAACTGCAGACCCACAAAGGGACCATTTAAAATAGTGATACTAGTGATAATAGTAATTTCTTAATTTATTACTGTTTATTTATGTTTGTGATCAGTGTTGGACAAGTTACTTTGAAAAAGTAATTAGTTATAGTTACTTCTTCAAAAAAGTAATTAACGGAGTTAAAATATTGCAAAATTATACGTGGGGCAAATTATTGACAGCTGCCCAATTCACAAAGATTGTTGTTACATTAACTTTATGCTGACCCAATGTTGATGATGGTGTGATGAAAAGCAAAAAGATCTCAAATTAATTCTTCCTTATTTATTTAGACCTAGAGATCAGTGTGATTCAGAGTTGTAGGCAGTTGTATTTTTCATCCTGTGGCAGAATAACATTACAGACACTGAGAAGACTAACTTGATTTTTAAGGCTTTGTAGTCAAACTCGTTTCTGTAACCCAAACTTCAGTATTTAAAAATTCACCCAGTTAAATCCAGTGTATTAGCAGTCAAAACACTACAGATTACTCAGCTACATGCTAAACATTGCCAAAAAAATCCAGACAAGTAATTAAACACTGAATATATCATAACACTATAATAACATTTAACTAATATTTGGAACGACGCTGATGAGAGTTACAGCTGACTGTCATCTCTGTCACTTTGCTGGACAGAAGGGGCAGGAGTTGTTCTTGCTGGACTGCAGCCACACCTGGATACAGTCTTTGTGGATGGTGTGAGAGCAGCCCAGTGGGTGGCGGCTTTCTGGGTCCACATGGTTCTGGCACATCAGGCAGAGTTTACGGGGCCCGGCAGCGTGTCCACTTGGTGCTGCTCTCTGAATGGGATTCATTGGCCTCTGGATGGGGCCTGGGGGAGTGGGCCGGCTAATGGGCCCCAGGGCTGACCTCTCGTTTTGGGCCAGCCTGAAGCCAACCTGCTCGATGACTTCCTCCATGGACATGCCGGCCAAGGTACCACGAGAGCTTTTTACCTGCTGGAGCAGAGACGTCAGCTGAGCCCTGTTGCATTGTGGGAACCTCGCACCGAGCTTCTCCAGGACTTTGTCCAGTTTGCCTGCCGGTGCAGAGGAAGCTGCAGTAGTAGCTACAGCGTGGGGTGGTGGGGAAGGAGCTACAGGGTGGGTGGCCTGAAAGGGGGGAGAGGGGGACAGACTAGGAGGAGGAGTCACCCTCACTGGGCCTCTGATGTGAGGCAGAAGCTGAGGGGGAGGCTGGAACTGAGGTGGAGGCTGATCCTGCAATGATGGGGAGGGTTGGAAGTATTGCGGGGGTGGGGGGTGGTGGTAAGGGGCACGGTACTGGGGATGGTGCGGGTGAGGGTGATGGTGCTGTTGCTGCTGTTGGTAATACTGTGGGTGCCTCTGCTGTTGGAGGGGTCGATGAGCTGGGTTTGAAAGAGGCGGGGCCATGATGTGTGGCTGAACCAGTGACTGCATCACCTGATCGAATCGCAGCTCAGCCTGTTCGAGAAAACGCGTAGTTACTAACAGAGCCGATGACAAGCAGTCGTCTATGAAGGAGCATATGTAGCATTTATCAGTATCTTTCACAAAGGAATAGAGAAATAGAGAAATCTGATAACATAGATGGGAGAGTGGGATGGACATGAAAACACAAGGTGAAAATAAGTCTAAACCCTTTCTATCATGATGAAACAGAAATAAAGATTTAAAAAGGTGAACAAATATGGGAACTAATACAAAGTAAAGTAAATAAAGAGGGAAATTAGAGCCTCAAGTTGATACAATGTGGTACATTTAGTAGTATATTTATTTCACTGAATTCGCTTGAGTCTCTCACCATGGGAACCTGCGGTAAAGAAGGCACATTGATCCTAGGGAGGGACTCTAACTCTCGCCCCTGGTGAAGCTGCTGCAGAACCTCCTGGAAGCGGCTTTGGAGCTCAGCCTGGTTCCTCTTGACCAACGCTTCTTTCTTCTCCCACTTCTGTCTCTCATGAGAATACTGCTGTGGGAACTCCACCCTGAGTGCGTTCTGGTATTGCCCCACCTAGGACATAATCAGTCTCATGATTATCATTACTTATATATATATGAGGTGCCTGACAGATTATGATCTGTTTATCTAGAACTGGGGTCTAAACCTCTTTCAGCCAGGCCTCAATGCGAGCCATGGCTACGTCTCTCTGCTTCTCCACAGCTGCAATCTCGTCCTGCAAGGCCCGAAGCTGAGCTTCCTGTGCTTCCTTCCTCACTCGCTCCATCTCCTGCCTCAGCTTCTCCAGCTCTTCCTGCCACCTCTGTTGTTCCTCGCTTTGCTCCTCTGTAAGCGCTGTCAGCTTTTTTTCACCCTCCTCCAGCTCTTTGGCCAGCCTGATTGCCAGAGGAAGATGAACAGAGAAGAGCAGAGTTAGCAAGCAGAAAATTATTTTGTAACAAATTCCTCTTTTTAAAATTTAAATATATTCTAGTTTCTTTAATTTTCTGTCAAAAGGAATTAAGGCATTATCTTAGGTTTTATAAAAGTGTGACTTTAGAACCTCATTTTAGCCTACAGATATTGCCATATCACAGATATATCACTGTAATCATATGTTGTCCTCTCAACCTTGAGGTCGAGGTCACTCCAACTCGTCCAACATTTTAAGTAGATGCACCTATGGTATCAATTTTAAGCTTGTATGTTACCTTGTTCTCGAGGCAAACTTAGGTGTTCAGGTCTAACATCATCTTAACTACAGTGGGGCAAAAAAGTATTTAGTCAGCCACCGATTGTGCAAGTTCCCCCACTTAAAATGATGACAGAGGTCAGTAATTTGCACCAG